>NC_054383.1:32587981-32905794 GCF_017654675.1 Xenopus laevis | reverse complement strand
CAGCCACTGAAGCACAGAGGCCAGAAAAATTATGCCATATAAATGCAGAAAATATGCATTTTTTTGGATGCAGCCACTGAAGCACAGTTGCCAGAAAAAATATGCCATATAAATGCTGAAAATAGTCATTTTTTGCCATACGTTGACCTTGTAGACATTGTTTGCCCAGTTTTTTTGGTTGCAGCCACTGAAGCACAGAGGCCAGAAAAAATTAAACCAGTAGGGTTTGCACCCTAGTTTGTAACGGTGGCGGAGGGAGGAGGAGGACGCTAAAGGACAGCTGTGTGTGGAGTCATGAGGCTTGAAGAGAAGGACAGCTGCATAGAAGTCAGAACAAGTCTTCCGGCGTGCAGTAACCCTCCGAGATCCACCCCTCATTCATTTTAATAAAGGTCAGGTAATCGACACTTTTGTGACCTAGGCGAGTTCTCTTCTCAGTTACAATCCCTCCTGCTGCACTGAAGGTCCTTTCTGAGAGCACACTTGAGGCTGGGCAAGACAAGAGGTTCATGGCAAATTGTGACAGCTCTGGCCACAGATCAAGCCTGCGCACCCAGTAGTCCAGGGGTTCATCGCTCCTCAGAGTGTCGATATCTGCAGTTAATGCCAGGTAGTCCGCTACCTGCCGGTCGAGGCGTTCTTTGAGGGTGGATCCAGAAGGGTTGTGGCGCTGCCTTGGACAGAAAAACATTTGCATGTCTGACGTTACAGACTGGCCAAAGGGCTTTGTCCTTGCAGGTGTGCTCGTGGCAGGATTACTGGCACCTCTGCCCCTGGAATGTTGATGAGTTCCTGAAGTGACATCACCCTTAAAAGCATTGTACAACATGTTTTGCAGGCTGGTTTGTAAATGCCGCATCTTTTCGGACTTGTGGTATGTTGGTAACATTTCTGACACTTTATGCTTGTACCGAGGGTCTAGTAGCGTTGCGACCCAGTACAGGTCCTTCTCCTTAAGCCTCTTGATACGGGGGTCCTTCAACAGGCATGACAGCATGAAAGACCCCATTCTCACAAGGTTGGATGCAGAGCTATCCATCTCCGCTTCCTCATTATCAAGGACTGCATCATCCACGGTCTCCTCCCCCCAGCCACGTACAAGACCAGGGGTCCCCAAAAGGTCACCACTAGCCCCCTGGGAAGCCTGCTCCTGTTGGTCCTCCTCCTCCTCCTCCACAAAGCCACCTTCCTCCTCTGACTCCACTTCTGGCACCTCTCCCTGCGTTGCAGCAGGTGCCTGGGTTCGTTCTGGTGATTCCGACCAGAAATCGTGCGCTTCCAGCTCCTCGTCACGCTGGTCTACAGCCTCATCTGTCACTCGTCGCACGGCACGCTCCAGGAAGAAAGCGAAGGGTATTAGGTCGCTGATGGTGCCTTCGGTGCGACTGACCATATTTGTCACCTCTTCAAAAGGTCGCATGAGCCTGCAGGCATCGCGCATAAGCACCCAGTAACGGGGGAAAAAAATCCCCAGCTGTGCAGATCCAGTCCTACCACCCAGTTCAAAAAGGTACTCGTTGACGGCCCTTTGTTGTTGCAGCAGACGTTCCAACATAAGGAGCGTTGAATTCCAGCGAGTCTGGCTGTCAGAAATCAAACGCCTGACTGGCATGTTGTAGCGCTGCTGAATGTCAGCAAGGCGTGCCATGGCTGTGTAGGAACGTCTGAAATGGGCCGACACCTTTCTGGACTGGGTGAGAACGTCCTGGAATCCTGGGTACTTGGAGACAAAACGTTGGACTATTAAATTTAACACATGTGCCATGCAGGGCACATGTGTTAAATTGCCTAGTCTCAACGCTGCCAACAGATTGCTTCCATTGTCACACACCACTTTTCCGATCTGCAGTTGGTGTGGGGTCAGCCACCGATCGGCCTGTGACTGCAGAGATGACAGGAGTACAGATCCGGTATGGTTTTTGCTTTCCAGGCACGTCATCCCCAAGACAGCGTGACAACGGCGTACCTGGCACGTCGAATAGCCTAGGGGGAGCTGGGGGTGCACAGGTGTGGAGGAGGAGAAGGAGGACCCAGCAGCAGAGTAAGAAGAAGAAGAAGACGAGGTAGAGAGCGATGGAGGAGTAGAGGTGGTGGCAGAACCGCGTGCAATCCGTGGCGGTGACACCAACTCCACTGTTGTTGTTGAGCTACCCATTCCCTGCTTCCCAGCCATTACCAAGTTCACCCAGTGGGCAGTGTAGGTGACATACCTGCCCTGACCATGCTTGGAGGACCATGCGTCAGTAGTCATATGGACCTTTGGCCCAACACTAAGTGACAGAGATGCGGTAACTTGGCTCTGCACATGTTGGTACAGGTGTGGTATTCCCTTTTTAGAAAAAAAATTGCGGCTGGGTACCTTCCACTGCGGTGTCCCAATTGCTACAAATTTGCGGAAGGCCTCAGAGTCCACCAGCTGGTATGGTAAAAGCTGGCGGGCTAAGAGTGCAGACAAGCCAGCTGTCAGACGCCGGGCAAGGGGGTGACAGTCAGAAACTTGGCTGGTGGCAGATGACTGGGAATGGGAACAGGTGGTCAAGGTGGAAGGCGGAGTGGAGGGTGGTTCAGACGGGTCAAGGAGAGCAGAGGTAGAGCAGTAAGATGCTGGACCAGAAGGAGTGTGGCTTTTAGTTTGCCTGTTGCCTTTGAGGTGTTGCTCCCAAAGTGCTTTGTGCTTGCCGCTCATGTGCCTTCGCATAGAAGTTGTACCTATGTGGCTGTTGGGCTTACCAAGGCTCAGTTTCTGACTGCACTCATTGCAAATTACAATGCTTTTGTCAGAGGCACACACATTAAAAAAATCCCACACTGCTGACTTTTTGGAAGTGTGCGATCTGGCGGTAACAGTAGAAGTTGGCGGAGTTGGCGGTATTGGCGGCAATGGCGGGTGCGTTGGCCGGCTGAACACAGGTGCCGATACATGTTGTTGCCCTGCTGATCCCTGCGGGCTGTCCTCCCTGCTTCTTCTAAGTCTTATTCTCCTACTGCCTCTCTGACTCTCCGTCTCTCCATCTGAACTACCCTCCTCTTGCTCTCTTCTACTAGGCACCCACAAAACATCAATCTCCTCATCATCATTCTCCTCAGATGCATCAATTTCTTCTGACACATCACAGAAGGAAGCAGCAGCGGGGACCTCCTCCTCATCACTCATTATGTCCATCTCTATCGTGTTCTCTGCCAGAATTAAATCTGGTGTAAGGTCCTCATCTCCTTCATCTTCTTCTGGCAATAATGGTTGCGCATTACTCAGTTCAAGAAACTCATTGGAAAATAACTCCTCTGACCCCAGTGAAGAAGGGCACCGGTGGTGGAGGAAGTGTTACGTGGGGTGGCCATAGCAGTGGAGGATGAGGAGGATGTTGTGGTAAAGTTAGAAACGGTAGAGGATGGGGTGTGCTGTGTAAGCCAGTCAACTACCTCTTCAGCATTTTGGGAGTTCAGGGTCATTGGCTTTTTAAAACTGGGCAATTTGCTAGGGCCACAGGATTGCATAGCAGCACGGCCCCTAGCACGGCCTCTGCGTGGCGGCCTGCCTTTGCCTGGCATTATTTTTAAAAAAACAACAACAACAACAAAAACTCAGTTGGTTTTTCTGGAAACGATAATACACACAGCTAGATGGCGGGTTGAAGAAAACACTGTGCAAATAATGCCTACAAAGTCAACGTATACACTACTACAGCGGTGGATACGGATTACGTAAAATATATGAATGCTGCTTGAAAAAAAGTAACTCAAGTGGTTTTTCTAGAGACGATAATATTATCAATATTTAGACAAAATGTGAACAAGCTCACACAGCTCGATGGCGGGTTGAAGAAAACACTGTGCAAATAATGCCTACAAGGTCAACGTATACACTACTACAGCGGTGGATACGGATTACGTAAAATATATGAATGCTGCTTGAAAAAAAGTAACTCAAGTGGTTTTTCTAGAGACGATAATATTATCAATATTTAGACAAAATGTGAACAAGGTCACACAGCTCGATGGCGGGTTGAAGAAAACAGTGTGCAAATAATGCCTACAAGGTCAACGTATACACTACTACAGCGGTGGATACGGATTACGTAAAATATATGAATGCTGCTTGAAAAAAAGTAACTCAAGTGGTTTTTCTAGAGACGATAATATTATCAATATTTAGACAAAATGTGAACAAGCTCACACAGCTCGATGGCGGGTTGAAGAAAACACTGTGCAAATAATGCCTACAAGGCCAACGTATACACTACTACAGCGGTGGATACGGATTACGTAAAATATATGAATGCTGCTTGAAAAAAGTGACTCCGGTGTTTTTTCTGGAGACGGTAATATTATGGATATTTAGACAGAATGGGAACAAGGTCACACAGCTCGATGGCGGGTTGAAGAAAACAGTGTGCAAATAATGCCTACAAGGCCAACGTATACACTACTACAGCGGTGGATACGGATTACGTAAAATATATGAATGCTGCTTGAAAAAAGTGACTCCGGTGTTTTTTCTGGAGACGGTAATATTATGGATATTTAGACAGAATGGGAACAAGGTCACACAGCTCGATGGCGGGTTGAAGAAAACAGTGTGCAAATAATGCCTACAAGGTCAACGTATACACTACTACAGCGGTGGATACGGATTACGTAAAATATATGAATGCTGCTTGAAAAAAAGTAACTCAAGTGGTTTTCTAGAGACGATAATATTATCAATATTTAGACAAAATGTGAACAAGGTCACACAGCTCGATGGCGGGTTGAAGAAAACAGTGTGCAAATAATGCCTACAAGGTCAACGTATACACTACTACAGCGGTGGATACGGATTACGTAAAATATATGAATGCTGCTTGAAAAAAAAGTAACTCAAGTGGTTTTTCTAGAGACGATAATATTATCAATATTTAGACAAAATGTGAACAAGCTCACACAGCTCGATGGCGGGTTGAAGAAAACACTGTGCAAATAATGCCTACAAGGCCAACGTATACACTACTACAGCGGTGGATACGGATTACGTAAAATATATGAATGCTGCTTGAAAAAAGTGACTCCGGTGTTTTTTCTGGAGACGGTAATATTATGGATATTTAGAAAGAATGGGAACAAGGTCACACAGCTCGATGGCGGGTTGAAGAAAAACAGTGTGCAAATAATGCCTACAAGGCCAACGTATACACTACTACAGCGGTGGATACGGATTACGTAAAATATATGAATGCTGCTTGAAAAAAGTGACTCCGGTGTTTTTTCTGGAGACGGTAATATTATGGATATTTAGACAGAATGGGAACAAGGTCACACAGCTCGATGGCGGGTTGAAGAAAACAGTGTGCAAATAATGCCTACAAGGCCAACGTATACACTACTACAGCGGTGGATACGGATTACGTAAAATATATGAATGCTGCTTGAAAAAAGTGACTCCGGTGTTTTTTCTGGAGACGGTAATATTATGGATATTTAGACAGAATGGGAACAAGGTCACACAGCTCGATGGCGGGTTGAAGAAAACAGTGTGCAAATAATGCCTACAAGGCCAACGTATACACTACTACAGCGGTGGATACGGATTACGTAAAATATATTATGGCTGCTTGAAAAAAAGTGACTCCGGTGTTTTTTCTGGAGACGGTAATATTATGGATATTTAGACAGAATGTGAACAAGGTCACACAGCTCGATGGCGGGTTGAAGAAAACAGTGTGCAAATAATGCCTACAGGGCAAATAATGCCTAAAAGGTCAACTTATACACTACTACAGCGGTAGTAAAATAAAAAAAAGTAAAATAAAAAAAAAATGAATATTAAAAAAAAAAATTAAAGTTGGTGCTGCTGAACTACTAGGAGCAGCAGATTAGCACACCAGTCCCACTCCCCAACACTGCTAGACTAATAGCACTGGGCTCTTATAGTAGTAGTAGTAGTAGTAGTAGTAAAACAACAAAAAAATAAATAAAAGCAGTCCTTACAAGGACTACTGTTATTGCAGCAGTCAGCAGATGAGATCAGAAGCAGGACAGCTGCCCACTGCAGCTACATACAGAGCACTGCAGTAGAAGGTAGATTACTAGCCAGCAAAGCTACCTAAGCTTAAATGTCCCTCAAACCCCTGCAGACTTCTGTCCCTCCAATAACAGAGCAGTATCAAAACGATTACTAGCCAGCAAACTTTCAACTGTCCCTGAAATCACTAACAGGCAGCAGCTCTCTCCCTACACTATCTCTTCAGCACACACAGGCAGAGTGAAAAAACGCTGCAGGGCTTCGGTTTTTATAGGGAAGGGGAGTGGTCCAGGGGAGAGCTTCCTGATTGGCTGCCATGTACCTGCTGGTCTGGGGTGAGAGGGCAAAAAAAAGCGCCAACAATGGCGAACCCAAAATGGCGAACGTCGCGCGACGTTCGCGAACTTCCGGCGAGCGCGAACACCCGATGTTCGCGCGAACAAGTTCGCCGGCGAACAGTTCGCGACATCTCTATTGCCTAGTTTAAACACTCCTCCAACCTCTTAGCCATTCTTTCCCCTAGCACCGCGGACCCCCTTCCATTGAGGTGCAAACCGTCACGGCTGTATAGGTTGTATCCCAATGAAAAGTCAGCCCAGTGCTCTAGGAACCCAAACCCTTCCTTCCTGCACCAAGAGTTGAGCCACGCATTAAGCTCCCTAAACTCCCGCTGTTTTCCTAAACTTGCACGTGGCACAGGCAAAATTTCAGAAAAGATTACATTGGAAGACCTTTCTGATGTAAGTGACAGAAGATCTAGCTTCTTTTTAGCTCTTCGCCTGGTCGAAGTCGCCTGGTGGCGAAGTCAACTCTGGCGAAAGAGGTAACGTACTAACGTACAGTAAAATCCGCACTTTATTGAATTTGCAGAGTAACGATCATTCGCCAGAGCGAAAAGTCGCCTGCCGATAGAGTGCGAATGAACGCTAGCAATGGTCCCTTTCACTGACGGATTGGCATCTGCGTCTGTTAGTGAATTGAAAATAATGGCGAAACGTCGCTAGCGTTAGCCACTTCGCCCTTTAGTGAATCTGCCCAATAGACTCCAATTTATCCAAATAATCCACATTTTTAAAAATGATTCTCTTTTTCTCTGTAGTAATAAAATAGTACCTTGTACTTCATCCAAACTATGATATAATGAATTGGAGGCAACCCCAACCTATTGGGTTCATTTAATGTTTAAAAGATTGTCTAGTAGACTTAAGATATCAAGACCCAAATTATGAAAAGTTCCATTATCCAGAAAACCTCAGGTCTTAAGCATTCTGGATAGCAGGTCCCATACTTGTATAACAAACCTGCAATTACTGGCAGGTCCATAGAAGGTGTAAAGTACATGGTGCTAAAAGCATGGACCTTTTCTGACACTGTGGAAGGCAGTGCTGTAATGTTGCTGTAGCACTTGTTGAAGAAGTGACAGCAGGTAGGTTTTATGATGGACTTTTTTATTAGAAATGTGCTTTTTTTTCATAAAAGAAAATGCTTGGGATTATGTAGTCTGATACCAATAATTATGAATAAAACATTGCCAAAGAACAGTCTTTCATGCAATGCCATGCCACCTGGATATTGGACGACTGAATTGCAATAAATAATGCTAAACAGCCAAACAATCTAGATTCACATGACAACAATATCCCACATTATAATCTGCTATCGGCCAAAACAATCTTCCCAGCTTTGTACAGAAATATTTAACTCATGCATTTAAACATTTCAGTAAGCTTTTGTTTTTGATTTCTCTTGAAAAAGCCTTACCGGGCACGCTCATCCTGGAAGAGATGTCAGTAGAAGTCGCTCATATATGACATTCATTTAACACTGCAGCCTGAAAGAGCTTTAGGGGTCAGTTCACTGTTTACATTGGTGAGTTGCCAAACCAGTGGCTAAGCAATTTCCTAAGAGTGCCTTTCAATTCAATGACTACAAAACCTCTAAAGATTGTAAAAATGCACACAAAAGCATTGTTATAAAAGAAATAAAATAACACGGCACCCAGTAAAGACACAAACAATGAAATAGAAGCGAAGGGAGGACTTGTCAATGCAATTGGTTTTCGTTTTTTATTATGTGTTTATTGCGTTTATTATTATTGTGGCTTTTCACTTATTTAGCTTTTTTGTTTAGCTGCTCTCCAGTTTGGAATTTAAGAAGGTAACTGGTTACTAGGGTCCAAATAACCCTAGTAACAAGATGGTATTTTAAGCCAGAGACTGGAGTATTAAGAGAGGGGAGCCTGAATAGAAAGAAAAGCAATAAAAAGGAGCAATAACAATAAAATGTAAGCCTAGCAGAACAATAGCTTTTTGGCTACCGGGGTCAGTGACCCCCATCTGAAAAGTGGAAAGAGTCAGAAAAAGTACTAATACTAATATACTAAGGGGCAGATTTATCAAAGGTCGAATTTCGAAGTAGAAAAAACTTTGAAATTCGACCATCTAATAGAATCCTCCGACGTTCGAATGATTTTATACATCGTACGATCGTATTCCCGATCGTACTTCGATTCGAACGATTTTATCATACGATCGTACGATTTTCCCAAAAAATCCTTCGACTTCAAAAAATTTAGCAAAACACACAGGAGGTCCCCCATAGGCTAAACGATAATTCGGCAATTCGGTTTAAGTTGGCGAAGTATTGAAGTCAAAGTTTTTTTTAAAGAGACAGTACTCCGATTATCGAATGGTCGAATAGTCGAACGATTTTACTTTGAATCGAAGGTCAAAGTCGTAATAGCCTATTCGATGGTCGAAGTATCCAAAAATTACTTTGAATTTCGAATTTTTTTACTTCGAAAATTCTTGTTTTTTTTTAAAGGGGTTTTCTTTTGGTATGTTCTAGAATGGCCAATTTTGTTTTAACTCAGCTTCTTTAAGGTACGGTGGTAAGTTGTCACACTGTACTGAGAGGGACCTAGTATATGTTTAAGAGTTGCCAAGAAGACTCCAATTGTATAGCATAGGTATTAAATAAATGAAAAGGCAAGAAATGTATTCTTACAGGGACAAACTCAATTTAAAGGGATACTGTCATGGGAAAAAAAATTTTTTCAAAATGAATCAATTAATAGAGCTGCTCCAGCAGAATTCTGCACTGAAATCCATTTCTCAAAAGAGCAAACAGATTTTTTGATATTCAATTTTGAAATCTGACATGGGGCTAGACATATTGTCAATTTCCCAGCTGCCCCAAGTCATGTGACTTGTGCTCTGATAAACTTCAGTCACTCTTTACTGCTGTACTGCAAGTTGGAGTGATATCATCCCCCTTCCTTTCCCCCCAGCAGCCAAACAAAAGAACAATGGGAAGGTAACCAGATAACAGCTCCCTAACACAAGATAACAGCTGTCTGGTAGATCTAAGAACAGCACTCAATAGTAAAAACCCATGTCCCACTGAGACACATTCAGTTACATTGAGAAGAAAAACAGCAGCCTGCCAGAAAGTATTTCTCTCCTAAAGTGCAGGCACAAGTCACATGACCTGGGGCAGCTGGGAAATTGACAAAATGTCTAGCCCCATGTCAGATTTCAAAATTGAATATAAAAAAATATGTTTGCTCTTTTAAGAAATGGATTTTAGTGCAGAATTCTGCTGGACAAGCACTATTAACTGATGCGTTTTGAAAAAAACATGTTTTCCGATGACAGGATCCCTTTAACTTCTCAACTTTTCAGTGCTCCTCCTTATGTAACTATACTGAGCATTTTAAAGTGGACCCGTCACCCAGACATAAAAATCTGTATAATAAAAGTCCTTTTTAAATTAAACATGGAAGCCAATTTCTTTTTTTTTATTAAAGCATTCATAGCTGTTGTAAACTCATTTAAAAATCTCACCTGTCAATCAAGTATTGCCTACCCCGCCTCTATGCCTATGCAAACAATTATTTTCACTTTTCATTCAGCACTTCCTAGATGTCACTGCTCTCTCCACATTCCCCCAGTTCTCTTTACCATTTAATTGTGTAACCAGTGCATGGGGATGGACATTGGGTCCCTGTCCCCTGGTGCACAAACAAGATTCTGAGATGATATAAGGCTTGCCTTAATAACAGTGTCCACAAAATGGCTCCCTCCTGGTTAATATAATTATGAGTTCCCAGACTGATGGAAACAATATTCAAATAATTTATACAGTGTAATTAAAGTTCATTTTGCTTGACTAACATGATAAAATAGGATTTGGAATAATTTTGTTTGGGTGACTGGTCCCCTTTAAGGAACTTTAGAATAAATGTTCACCCAGAAACAAAGATGTACAAGTGTCTATTTTTCTATTTAGTTATTTAAATGTATGTTAACTCTAAAGTTTAGAGGAACCAGCTGTTAAAATGATTGTGCCTGACACACTTGGCCAGCCTCTCCCCATGCTGAGACAGAACCTTATGGGCTTGACCCCCTAAGAGTTGGATGAAAGGGTGTCTAGTAATGGCGAAGACTGCATTGTGAAGAAGGGAGTGAGTTTGTTCTGCTCTAGATTTGATTTTTATATGAAATATTATATTATTTTTAGAAAACCGTTATTTGCCAAATTGTATTTATGGAATGAAATTACATTTATGCAAATGTCAAGGATTTTAGCAGCATCAGCCACAATGCTTTTATAAATGTAATTTTAGGAGTACTCTGGGAAAAGATACCATTTGCTGAAACATTCAGATAATGAAACTAATATTTTAAAATGCTGGTAATGGTACGAATGTGTGGAACGTCAATTCAGATATTAACATAAATGAGAAGCACTGAAAAGTTTAGAAGCAGAATCAAATTTGTCTCTGTAAGTCTGTCTGCATTTTGAATGACATATTAGCCTAGTTTGTTAATGGATATCCCTGTAGAAGTCAGGTCTGTTACCGTCCAGTAATCAGGAGATACATGATTAGACTATAGACCTTAGCCTGGCTAATATTGGAGAACCAAGAATTAAAAAAACTGGTAGAAAAAAAAAAACTGGCAGGACTTCCTGCAAATTTCCCTGTACTCAGATCCTTGTGTCAAAATGTGCTCCTTGCACTACTGTATAGTTGTGCTCCCCATCAGGGCCGCCATCAGGGGGTCACTGGGGGGACAGTCCTCCCGGGCCCGGTGGATTTCCCCGCTTCCAGGGGGCCCGGCCGCGACCTGACTCTGCCCTGCATTTTTCCCCACAGAGCTGCGTCCCGTGCGTACGCGTGACGTCAGTACGCACGGGCGCAACTCTATTTAAGCCGCCGCCTGCCGTCAGAAGATCGAGGACGTCGCTGGAGGAGGACGTGCTTCCTGGAGACAGCGAACGGACGGTGAAGACGACGAAGAATACCCTCCTGGAGGAAGAAGAAGACGCCAGCACAAGCAGGTAAGTCCCCTGAGCCACCAATGTAGCCCCTGAGCCACCAATGTAGCCCCTGAGCCACCAATGTAGCCCCTGAGCCACCAATGTAGCCCCTGAACCAGCAATGTAGCCCCTGAGCCACCAATGTAGCCCCTGAGCCCCATACTGCAGGGCCCCTGAACCCCATACTGCAGGGCCCCTGGGCCCCATACTGCAGGGCCCCTGAGCCCCATACTGCAGGGCCCCTGGGCCCCATACTGCAGAGCCCCTGGGCCCCATACTGCAGGGCCCCAGGGCCCCATACTGCAGGGCCCCATACTGCAGGGCCCCTGGGCCCCATACTGCAGGGCCCATGGGCCCCATACTGCAGGGCCCCATACTGCAGGGCCCCATACTGCAGGGCCCATGGGCCCCATACTGCAGGGCCCCATACTGCAGGGCCCCATACTTCAGGGCCCCTGGGCCCCATACTGCAGGGCCCCTGGGCCCCATACTGCAGGGCCCCAGAGCCGCATACTACAGGGCCCCTGAGCCCCATACTGCAGGGCCACCATACGGTTTGTGAATGTGACCTTTGTGGTGAGGGGGCATGGTTAAGGTGAGGGCGTGGTTAGGGGCGTGGTTAGGGGAGGTGTCGTGAGGGGGGGCCCCGAGAATTTTGTTGTGTGGGGCCCCGTGATTTCTGATGGCGGCCCTGCTCCCCATTGCTCATTCATTCCTGTCTCTTGTTCTGAACTGAGTGCAGTTGCACAGAAGAACCCTGGAGCTACCTCCATCTCCAGGTCAGGAAGTGCAACAATGGACTCAGCGCACTTGCATCTAAAAAATGGAGTACACGCATTACTTGCCGAATATGAGAAATTACATCAAGTATACCAGCAAATATGCAGTCCAGTTTGCGACAAACTGCAAGTACAATTCCATTAAATTTGACTCATAGGGACAAATTGAAATGAATAAAAAGTCTTTAAAATCCTGGAAACTTCTGAGATCCTCTACATGTTTAATGTGGTACCCCACTCTTCCTCAGGAGTTGTATAGTGAACTATACAAAAATAATTCAAAGAGACCCATGGATAGTAAATGCAGTAGCAAAAAAAAAAAAGGCTAGGAGCCTATGAGTAAATGCCCAGGCTAAACATGTCCTAATAAATATTTTTAATTTTTACAATTATTTTTGCTACTGCGTTTACTATACATGGGTCCCTTTCAATTATTTTTGTATTGATCCAATTTTGGTAAACCTGGAACTGGAGCTTGATCACAAGACCATATGGGGATATTTACATCTCCTGTACTTAATACTTTTTCCTCAAGAGCGGATATGCACACCGTTTTTGTTTAATTTGTATAGCGAGCTACTGTATATCCAAATTATTGGTCTACCCATTATTCTATTTATTTTGCAGCCACAAATAACATTTTATTCCCCTTTTACCATGATGTCAATACCGAAATGCAATAGCTGCTTCCTAGCTGTCAATGCTGCATGCTAAAGATGAAAGAAAATCAGCAATAAGGTGAACCCAATGAAAATGGATCTGATTTGCTGACTATACATCTACACTTAATACAAAAAAGGGAAAAAAAAGGTCATGTGCCAAATACAGCTGGACCATCTGTAAACGTCTACAGTTTCCTACTCGTCTGCAATGTCCTTACAAGTGTCCTTTGGGACATTAACCATAGCAATTCATCACCAACCCCATGGACAGATCTTAGTGTGTTCGAAGGCACCACAGCCTGTTCATGCAGGTCATAGGCAAAGTCCAGTTTTTGTATTCCGGAAATTAAAGGGGCAGTTCACCTTTAAGTTAATTTTTAGCATGTTATAGGCAAATTCTAAGCAACTTTTCAACTGGTCTCCATCATTTTTATTTTTTATTTATAGTTTTTTTAATTATTTGCCTTCTTCTGACTCTTTACAGCTTTCAAATAAGGGTCACTGACCCCATCTAAAAAAACAAATGCTCTGTAAGGCTATACGTTTATTTTTGCTACTTTTTATCACTCATCTTTCTATCCAGGCCCTCTCCTGTTCATATTCCAGTCTCTTATTCAAATCAATGCATGGATCCTAGGGAATTAGGACCCTAGCACCAAGATTGCTGAAATTGCAAAATGGAGAGCTGCTGAATAACTCAAAAACCACAAATTGTAAAAAAAATAAACAACCACCACTCACTATCATACTAAAAGTTAACTTAAAGGGGAGCAACCCCTTTAAAGCTCCCACATGTTACTCCGGTCCTGTTTAAAATCCAAATCACAACAACGGGAAGAGATTTGCAGCTGTGACAATACTCCTGGAGTAATATTATACTAAAGGGTAATTAGCTTCCCCAGCACTTTAGAATATGCACTTTCAATATATTATATCCTATCAAGGGGTGAAAAAGTAATATAAATATTCTCCGACGTTACAATGCCTCCTCATAGATTCCATTTAATGCACTTAAAAATAACTTTATATTTTAAGAGAAGCAGGAGCAGAGGGTGACTGAGATACTGATGGTGTTTTCTGAGAGCTGTCTTTATAAAAATAACATTTTAAGAGAACAATTATTTTCCATCAGTTTCCTCTCTGTGCTTCAAAGAATAGAAATGTTCTATGCATTTTAAATTTCAACTTTAATTTTGTTGTGCTGAATCGTTTGTGTTCTGCTTTGCCTTTTTCATTGACTGTTCAGAAAAAAAAAGTACATTTTATATTATAATTTCACTTTTCCTATTTCTACTGCAGTGGCTAAAGCAGAACTTATTTTACCTGCCACTAAATATTCACTGACTGGCATTATAAATACTGTAGAGCAGGGTAGGAACAGCTTTCAATGTGTAGGTAATACATTTTTATTAATGCCTTTCCTGAATTCAAACAAATAGGTACAATACATTAAAGGAGAACTAAACCAGGAAAATGAATATGGCTAGAAATGCCATATTTTATATACTGAACTAATGGAGCAGCTGTTGAGAAGCTAAACTTAGGGGTTGTTGCAAATCATCAAGCAGAAAATGAGGTTTGCCTGTCTTAGAAACTGATGCTACAGGGCTGATTATTAAATTAAATTATGCTAATTGTGTTTGTTTCTGAGCTGCCATGTACCAACAATCTGAATTAATTACTAATCAGTCTTATATTGTGACATTTATATTCTATATGTACTGTATATTGTGAGTGGGTCCCTAAGCTCAGTAAGTGACAGCAGCACAGAGCATGTGCAGTGAATCAGCAGAAAAGAAGATGGGGAGCACAGATCTTCCCTGCTAAAGGGATGTGGTTTCCTTGGGATAGTACAGGAGCTCAAAACATAATGTACAAAACGTCTGCCCTGCATCTGTCTACAGTACGATAATTTTCCTATGGCCCAAAGTGTAAATTATATGATATTATAAGTTACCAAATAACGAGAAGTTCTGTGACTTTTATACAGGCCATGGAACTCCAAGGTGACTTCTAACATCCTCATATTTTGCAACAGGGGTTACTTTATATATTATAATGCACAAGTTTCAGTGAGTCATGTGACACAAATGACATCACTAACCTATGATTATAACCATTGACATCACTAAACACCATTTATAAGGATATACAGTAATTTACAGGATATTCATGTAAATTTGCCTCCCTAGATGCCACTACTCCCCAGCAGATTTTTTTCACTTAGTGTGGAACTGTCTACAGGCACAAATGCTTCTGGGTGAAGGAAGTAGAAAGTATACAGGACAAAACAGGACTGGTTCTCCCACTAGATCACATGGTAACTCTACTCAACCAGGCTGAAGATTTGTTACCCAGGAGAGCCCAAAGGACCCTGATCAAAGTTCACAACTTGGGAGGCTATGATCGACAAGGCTATCCCTTTCTATAAGCTTACATTTATAGAGGTCGTTGAACGATTCGAACTAAAAATCGTTCGACTATTCGACCATTCAATAGTTGAAGTACTGTCTCTTTAAAAAAAACTTTGACTACCTACTTCGCCACCTAAAACCTACCGAGCACCAATGTTAGCCTATGGAGAAGGTCCCCATAAGCTTTCTAAGCTTTTTTTGATCAAAGGAAAATCCTTCGATCGATGCATTAAAATCCTTCGATCGAACGATTTTTCCTTCGATTGTTTGATCAAAGCATTTGCGGTAAATCATTCGACTTCGAAATTCGAAGTCGAATGATTTTCCTTTGAGGGTCGAATATCGAGGGTTAATTAACCCCCGATATTCGACCAATAATAAATGTGCCCCACCATGTTTATTTTCAAGTAATTGTACAACAAGCAAACTGTAACCTGCTATACACTGCAACAATGTGTACATCAAAATGTAATATAAGAATTGTTAAAAAACAACAAGCATTAATTATATCCTAGTTTGGATCAAGTACAAGGTACTGTTTCTATATTACATTAAAAAAGTAATCAATTTTGAAAATCTAAATTATTTGATTAAAATAGAGTCTATGGAGGATGGCCTTTCTGTAATTTATAGAGATTTCTAGATAATGGGATTCTGGATAAGGGATCCCATGCCTGCACTTGTCAGTCAATAGATATATCATACCTCCTAAATGTCCCATTTCGCAGGACAGTCACGATTTTGACAGCCTAGTCCTGGATTGTGTCTGAAATGTCCTGACTTTCTCTGCTGCACTGAACAGCCAGAAAAAGAAACAACGTTTTTAACTTAATTGACTTTTGGCTGAGAGCCCAGAATATGTGACAGGCGCACTTATACATACTTTTGTAACAATTTAAGATAAGCAAAGAAGCAATTGTAACAATTTAAGATAAGGAGGTCTCTTGGGGAAACAGAGATTTGCAGCTTAAAGTGCAATTCACCATCATAAGCAAAACTGTAATAACATAAAAACAAAAACAAAACAAAACAAATGAACATGGTAATTAGGGGGTGTGGCCACAAAACAGGCGTGGTCAAAATAAAATGCCGCACCCGGCACAGCAATTATTTTGTCCCTCTTTCTATTTTCAAAATGCTGGGAGGTATCATGTATGACTAATGGGACTCCACAAGATATATCCCCTGGTACCTATTTACTGGAGGAACTGGACTACTATGTAAAGTTGTCTGTGTAGAGGATGCCTACCATCTATACCATAGAACGGATGAATTTGAGGTTGGGTTGGGTGTGCTGGTGGTACATGTTCCTGCACTGAACTATTACGGTAGGTACCAGGTACCATGGAGCTTACTAGTATATTAGTGATGTGCAGGCCTGTCCATTACCGGAAAACTGGATCCAGTTGCATAAATATGAGAGCATAGACTGTGTTTTAGCATACTAAATGTAATCACATATTTTCACATTGCAACACAGCATAAACGGGGATATACAGGTATAAATGTAGAAAGCATTAATGCACATTGTTTATTAAAGGGGAACCATCACTCAAAAACATTATTTATAATCCTATTTTATCACATTAGTTAAGCAAAATGAACTTTAATTACACTATATAAATTATTTGAATCTTGTTTCCTTCAGTCTGGGAATTCATAATTATAGCAAGCAGGCAGGAGCCATTTTGTGGACACTGTTATTAAGACAAGCCTTGTATCATCTCAGAATCTTGTTTGTGCACCAGAAAGGGGGACCTGATGTCCATCCCCATGCCCTGGCTACACAATTAAATGGTGAAGAGAAAGGGGGAATGTGGGGAGAGCAGTGACATCTAGGAAGTGCTGAATGGAAAGTGAAAGGAATTGTCTGCTCCGCCTCTATGCCTGAGGCACAGAGGAGGGTCAGACAATATTTGATTGACAGCTGAGATTTTTAAATGAGCTTACAACAGCTATGAATGCTTTAATAAAAAATATAAATTGTTTAATATGAAAAGGACTTTTATTATACAGCTTTTGGGTGACAGGTCCACTTTAATTGCTCTCAATGACGGAGTGAGCAATTTCAGTCACTCCCCCACCCCAAGGAGTAATAGTTACTATGGCAATAAAAAATACAAGTATATAGATCTGGGGTCAAGTTTACAGCAAGAAATATGAATATCACATCATATATATATATATATATATATATATATATATATATATATATATATATATATATATATATATATATTAGCTATTAGCCTACTGTGTCATCATAACTAACAGTAAATGTTCTAAAACTACAGTATAATTAAATCAGGGCAGTTTAAATACTGAAACAATAGCAATGTCCATGAAATGGAAAAGCAAAATCTGCTACATGTATTCATTAGGTCCCTGAAGTCCAATGCAGTCTATTATACTGTATTCTACATTCCATAGATTCCCTTGGTGTTGTTATGAGGTATTATTGTATTATAATACACAAAAGCCATGAATTTCTTGTAAAATATATCCTCATAAACAGTGAGTAGTGATGTCATTTTTGACATTTCGGCCTTGTGCTTTTATATGGTCATGAAACTCCTCCTTATATTTTACAATAGGGGGTACTTTATTCACTGTATATTGTATGTATTGTATATTTTTCCATTTTTGGTGATTGCCTAAACAAATCATTACATCAGTCCAAGTAAAATGTGCCAAGCTTGTAACTTAATTAATTAATTAAATTAAATATCCAGTCTTGAAAAATGACATTGAAAGATAGAATGCGCGCAATATTCCCTGGGAAATGTCACACGGAGCAGACCGAATGGAATAGTAAAAATGATTATCTTTACTGTCTTCCTTTCTAGATAATCTTTGGTTCGCAGCAATGTGTCGATTGGTTTCCTCGCACTTTTAGTTACCCAGCAGATAAATGACAGAATGCAATCACAAATTTATTAGCAAACACGGGATAATAATAATAATGGAAAGAGTGAATTGAAGGTCACACGTTTATCAGGCAACAACCGATTTCAGTTAAAATCTGCTACACTTCTGTTGGAGCTATGGGCTATCACTGTCATTAATTGGGTTCTCGTTTACACATATGGGCTAACTTTACTAAACCTGGCCAACTAGCCCATGGGCTTATGTGTTGTGGATACTTGCAATATGATCATATGAACATTTGCCCCATGACCTTATTGGTAGGATCTCTACCTGGCAATGTAGTCCTAGCTGAGTTCTGAGGACAATTTGACTTTGTGAATACATTTGTCAGTGTAGGTACAGGTATAGAATCCATTAAACCTGGAAACCCGTTATCCTGAAAGCTAAGAATTACTGGACTCCATTGACTTCATTTTAACCAAATAATTAATATTTTTTAAAAATGATTTCCTTTTGCTCTGTAATCATAAAACAGTACCGTGTACTTGATCCAAACTATAATATTAATGCTTATTGGAAGCAAAACCAGCCTATTGGGTTTATTTAGTGTGTACATGTTTTTTAGTAGACTTAGGGGCAGATTTACTAACTTTCGAGTGAATTTTCGAAGTACAAAAAGTTTGAATTTCAAAGTAATTTTTTGGATACTTTAACCATTGAATAGGATACTACAACTTCGAATTTACTTCGACTTCGATTTGAAGTAAAAATCGTTTGAATATTCGACCATTCGATAATCGAAGTACTGTCTCTTTATAAAAACTTTGACTTCAATACTTTGTCAAATTAAACCTGCTGAATTGCTATGTTAGCCTATTCTTCATACGCTGAAATTGTTCGAATCGAACAATTGTTATTCGATCGTAGAAATGCCAAATTTGGTGAAAAAACTTCGAATTCGATATTCGAATTCAACGTTTTTCAATTCGATGGTCGAATTTCAAAGTTTTTTGTACTTCGAAATTCGACCCTTGATAAATTTGCCCCTTAAAGTCAGGTGGCTTTGGGCCGAGCTCTTCCTGCTGCCGTGATGTCAGAGATGGGGCGGGGGATACAAGTAAATGCACAAGTGTGGGTCAGTTCCAGTGCGGGTCCTGATTAGTTTAAATTCCCCTAGCAACCATACATTGATTTGAATAAGAGACTGGAATATGAATAGGAGAGGCTAGAATAGAAAAACTAATAATAAAAATTACAATAACAATAACTATGTAGCCTTATAGAGCATTTGTTTTTTAGATGGGGTCATTAGAAAGCTGAAAAGGGTTAGAAGAAGAAATCTGTAAATGCATGGGACCTGTTATCCAGAATGCTTGGGACCTGGGGTTTTCCAGATATTTCTGTTATTTTCTACTAGCAAATCATTTAAAGATTAAATAAACCCAATAGGCTAATTTTATTCCAATAAGGATTAATTATATCTCAGTTTCAAGTACAAGGTACTGTTTTATTATTACAGAGAAAAGGGAAATATTTTGAGTTATTTGGATAAAATGGAGTCTATGGGAGACAACCTTCCCTTAACGCGGCGCTTTCTGGATAACGGATCCTATACCGGTAATTCAAAAATTATTAAAAAATAAATAAATAATGAAGACAAATTGAAAAGTTGCTTAGAAAAAAAGCACCTTTTGAAAATATTGGTTTTTTTTTCAATAAAGTAGAACTACAAATATATTAGTCTCTTTAATGTTATTGTATGTTTTGCTACAGTACTAGCCAGAAATAGAAATTCTACAGTATCAGCACACAGAAATGACAGGTAAACAGTTAAATCAGTCTCGTCACAGTTATTACAAGACATGCTGAATAGATAGTGTGCACATTATTAAGTACATTAATATGATTAACTTCTCTTTGCAAAATGTTATCGTCTATAAGCTACTGAACCTTATTTTATTACCTGCACAATATTTCATTTGCTTTAGAATTAGCATTTATGAGCCCATAATTCCTTCATGGCTGATTAATAGACATGAATTATGGGAAGGCATCAAATGGATTCTCTGCAGCTGTGAATCCCAGTAACCATTGCATGTGCTGTTATAGATAATATCCTATTTGCTGCGCATATTAATAGACTGTCACCCAGAGCATATTGCTTGTGAAACCTTGTTAGTAATTAGGCGAAAGTGAGGTTAGATTAGATTAGGTGTGTTTGGAAAATACTAACTATATTAAGCGATTTGTTCATTATGTACTGAGCAGAGTATTGATGATGTTTTATAAGCAGTATATTAATCAAATTATTGTTTTGTATACATGACCTTTTGGGACACTTCACGGAATAAGGAGTATTATTTAAAACTTCTGTTAGATACTATGATCGTAAAGGAGATTAAAACACAGTCAAATTATTCATAAAGCAAAACATATTCCACAACATTCATATCAGTCCCTATTGTAGTGGAGCTTACAATCACATACTGTAGGGTAAATTTTATCAGGAACCAATTAACCTGCCTCTTTTGGGTGGGGGAGAACATACAAAGACTTTGCAGTGCTCTGTCTGGAATCAAACATGGAACCCAGCACCACCAATCCAAGCATACTCCAGCATGTTTTCAAGAGTTAATGCATGCTGAGAGCTGTAGTCTACCAACATAATCTCCGGATTCTTAAAGGGGTAATTCACCTTTAAATTATGCTTTTGAGAAAGTGGCGAGAGGCCACGAAACGCGTCAAGCGTGGGATATTGATCACATTCATATGAGCTATATTTATGCTTTTAACTATATTCAATAAATTAAGATTTTAACCAACACACCAAGTGCTCCGTATGAATTATCGTATACTTTAGTATGTTATAGACTGGCCAATTCTAAGCAACGTATTTCAAGATAATTTTTGTGTAATTTGACTAGGAAATAGTCCAAATTTGTTTTAGGGTTTTAAAAAAATTAGAATATCCAAATGTATCATGTACTGTCTCTTTAAAAATTCGACTTCAACCATTTGCCATCTAAAACCTGCCGAATTGCTGTTTTAGCCTATGGGGGACCTCCTAGAACCTATTTGGAGTCAATCGAAGGTTTTTTGGAAAAACTTCAAATCAAATTCGATCGAATGCGCTATTACCTCGAGTCGTACGATTCAAATTCGATGATTGAAAACTGACCTATTCACCCAAAAAAAAAAAAAACACTTTGATTTTTTGATAAATATAGATTGGTCTTTTTTTCATTCGAAGTTATGGGAGTTAAAAAAAACTCCCATTACTTTGAAATTCAACCCTTGATAAATCTGCCCCTAAGGGTCCTGCACCCACTTTCTCAAGGCCTACTAAGTTGTAGTATAGACAGTTGCCCCTGTCTTCCTATCTTTAAATACAATGTATCATTCCCCAATTCTGTTACATTTTTTTGACATTTGCATAAACACATTTTGCATCAAGTAAATGGCAAGACATTACAATTCGTCACTAGACCATTTGATTTGAAACTCTTAGAACACTGTTCTAATGACAATGAATATTCAGTCGTTGGTGAGATGAAGGTTCTCATTACATTTAGATTACTGCCCCCTCCTCCGCCTGTGTAGATATAATATATCCATAAATTACTTAAAGTACAGGTAGAGCATATTTATGTTTCTTTTCAAAATGTTTAGACATGTTATGGTTCTACGAACCCTTCTTTATATTGCTAACACATGCAAAATATCTTTTTTTTGTCCTTCCTGTGTATTGTAAGATTTGGGAGCTTCATATTGGATAATAGAGTAACTTTGTTTAGTTGCTGCTGAACTATATATACTGATTTGTTTTATTTTTATAGATGCTAAAAAGAGGATCCACCCAAAGTAGAATAGGGACTCATATTTGGGTCCCCATAATCAAAGAATCCCTAATTTAAGATGATCATCCAATGCAAATTTGACTTCCTATGTGTACAGTAATTTCCATGTAATGATATTTCCGGGTGTTAAAAAAGCTTCTTTTAGAATTAAACAAGTAAACATCAGTATATTCGCCCAACAAACTATTTCACAGACCCCTCACTATCATAAAATAATACATTCTAGCATTCCCTAAAGCATTCTTCCTAATAGTAGGAAGTATTCTTTAGGGATGCCCAAATCCAGAATTTGTTTCGGTATTCGGCCAAGATTCGTGCTTTTTCAGCAGGATCCATATTCGGCCTAGCCAAACTGATTAAGTGGAATTTCATCACAAAACAAGGAAGTAAACATTTTTTTTTACCCGCGCGCTGTGGGCGTGGTTCTCTTTATCCCTTCGAGGCCCTAATTTGCATATGCTAATTAGGACTTGCATTTGGTTCGGTATTGGGGGGTTCAGCTGAATTCCAAAATAGTGCATTCCTAGAATACTTATTTAAGAATTATGTTGCTTTTTATGTCTGCTAGTTCTACTTCGGAGAGCAAGGGGACCCACAATGGAGTTTTCCATTGAAAAAAAGTCAAAATCAGGTTTTTGCCCATGCCAAGAGCATATCGAAATTGTTAATAAATCTTCCCCATGTTAAACAATTTCATTCTTCAGTGTAAAAAATTCCAGCTGATTCTTAATGTTGTATTTTCCCTCAAATGTGTTGTGTGTGTGTGTGTGTGTATGTACCTTGTGTGTCTATTCTCTTGCCTGCCTTTATAAACCTTGTCTGTCTGTTGCCTACCCTGAATTTAGGTCTGATCATTATCATGTCTTGTCTGTAGTAGAGTGCTATGCCATGTTACCTATACTACAGAAAAAGGTTAGAAACAGCTAGAGTTGGGCCTGATTTACAGTGGGAGGGGAAGTTGAGAGGCAGGATCAGGGTAGTTATGACAGCAGCCTGAGGCTCCAATGAGGAGTCTATTAAGTGTTTAATACCCTGAGGTGTTAATGCTTCCAATATCGGCAGTCCAGCTTAGGAATAGAGTGATCTTTAGAGTAATACACTGCTGTGAGCTTTGCACCAGGGATTGTTTCACCAAGGCGGTTAGTTAAAGAAGTAGTACAGTATGTATGTTGCAAACACCACACCTGTATTTGTGTGAGTAACAACGGATGTGAGAAAATACTTAAAGCATTTACTGATTATGATCTTGTGTAACATCTTCCCAATAAAGAGTTGAATTTATGTTTAAAGAACCACTGGAAGCGAAGTTATTTGAAAAATATGTTCTGCGGTGGGATACATTTTGGTTGCCCCTTTTTCCAACAGTAAAGTGAGGCCCGACCTAAGAGAAGAGTTGCATGTAAGAGATGTCCTACCAGGAGTTGCCAGGGGTTAAGACCAATTTGGTCTAAGGTTTACCATTTAGGGTATTTGAGATCTTATGTACCCCCATTCCCCAAAAAAACCCAATATATATGTAAGTATGCAAGCTTTCAACAAGCATTTTAATGATGGTGCCATGTCTTGTCTGGTACCTGTCCTTTGTCTGCTACCTGACCTTGTTTACGTGCAGTCTGTGCTGATCTCTGACTTGCTCCTCTACTGCAGTTCTGTTCAACCTTTACCCCACTTGGGGTACAAGCCCTGAAAACATCAAAGCTGACACTTGTTGCACCACTCATCAACATATTTCCAAATAGTCCAATGCTGGCCAAGCACAGACTGAGTCCCTACAGATAAATTAACAGCCTGTCTAGTTGGTATCTAAGTGACCAGATCAGGGCGCTTACCAAGTAGATGGATCTTTTTGAGTTTGGCCACTTTATTTGCTCTTCACCATCATTACCTAATTAGTTGAACTAATTAATTGTCTGTGTTGACGGTTTATGTCTCTCTAGATTATAAATATATTACTATGTCCTGTACAAAAGTCTCATTTGAATGCTTATTATTGTCTTTTAGTTAAGGCTTCTTTTAGTTAGCAAGCTTATTAAATGATCTGGCTAATATTTTATTTGAGACACATACACACAAAACAAACCCTTTGTCAAGTGTTCTAAATGCATCTCATTCAAATGACATGGAACTAAACTGAAGACAAAAACACAACAGGTAGAAATGATGTTGCCCAGTACAAAAGCATTAAATAAGAAACCTTAGCATATGCCTTGAAAAGGTGAGTCACTTGTGCATGTGTGGGTGTCCACTAATGGTTCTGTCATTGCAGGCTGAAATGCCATTAATATGTTCATGAAAACTGAAGGCTGAACTGAGCACAGAATAAATATATATGTGCTTGAGATATGTATAATATATATATTGTTGTGGGGAGGGGACTGGACCTGTTATCACATCTAAGCTTCAGTATATCATGCAGAGTTGAATGCAGTCAGTGGTGATAGAGGGAGGTGTGCAGTATGGATACAAAAGCAGAACGAAGCACTCCAAAAGCACATTCAATTTTAAAATTAGCTTTATTTTTTACACAAAGGGGCAGATTTATCAAAGGTCGAGGTGAATTTTCAAATGAAAATAATTAGAATTTCGAGCTATTTTTTGTGTACTTCGACTAGGGAATAATCCAAATTCGATTTGAATTTGAAAAAAATTCAGAAATTTGAATATCGAATTTTATCATGTACTATCTCTTTAAAAATTCAAGTTGCTGTTTTAGCCTATGGGGGACCTCCTAGAACCTATTTGGAGTCAATTGGTGGACTTTGAAAAATCTAAGTTTTTTATGGGAAAGCTTTTGAATTCGATCCAATGCGCTATTTCTATGATTCGAACGATTCGAATTCGGCCAAATACGAACCTATTCAATTGAAAATGGACCTATTCGACCAAAAAAAACTTCAACTTAATTTCAGTTGGTCTTTTTGAATTCTAATTTCAAAGTTTTTTCAATTCGAAATTCAACCCTTTATAAATATGCCCCAATGTGTTTCAGCACCAAGATATAGGGGCCCAGCAAGGACCTACAAAGTACTTCTATTACAATACTGAGTCCCCATCTTTATTGCACTCAAGGGTGAGAACTAGTGATTCGGCAGGCACAAATTCACTGCGAATTTCTGCGTTTTGCCGCCAGCTAATACATTTCGATGCGTCCAAAAAAATTTTTACACTGACGACAATTTAACTAGCACCCATTGACTTTGATACAATTGGACAAAATTGGCACGTGTCAAATTGTTGCTGGTGTTAAAATAGTCGTCGGTGTCAATTTTGGCGCCCACGAATTGATGCCGGAATGAAAATTCGCATTTCAGAAATTTTTCACAAGTTTCGAAAATTTCGTGCGAAACGGAACAAATTTGGCCAACACTAGTGGGAACTGAAGTTCAATTAAGCTGTTCAAGTTGTGTCACGTACGGCTCCCTAAATTCAGAAAATGTGTCTAAAATATGTCTAATGCCTCTAGCAATAATCTTATGAACAACAAACAGGGAGTTAGGTGTCCACAGAAAAGGCACTAGGCCACTAGCTTGGAAAATCAGGGGGAACATGTTATTGAGCAGTGTTGTTTTACAGGGGTGGTTCACCTTTAAGTTAACCTTTTGTTTGTAGTAGAATTGATAATTCTAAGCAGCTTCTCATTATTTTTTTTTTTATATTTCTTTTAATTATTTGCCTTATTCTTCTGACTCTTCCCAGCTTTCAAATGGAACCCATCTTAAAGCAAATGCTCTATAAAGCTACATATTTATTGTTATTGCTACTTTTCATTACTCATCTTTCGTTTTATGGCCTCTCCTATTCATATTCCAGTTGTTATTCAAATCAATGCATGGTTACTAGGGACCCAAGTAATCAGATTACTGAAATTGCACTAGAGAGCTGCTGAATAAAAAACGAAATAACTCTAAAACCACAAATAACGAAAATGAGAACCAATTGAAAATTGTCTCAGAATACCCTCTGCATTATACTAAAAGATAACTCAGAGGTGAACTACCCCTTCAAGAAACCAACCCTTAAGTATGTCCTATCATGCGAATAATTCTGGAGTTATGGTGGAAGCTTCCCAGCAATGTTTGGGTAACGCAACAGTTAATGAAGAAAGGAAAAAATGCTAGCCTTCCTACTGGGAAAATAGAGTAAAGAAGAAGGAAAGCTACAGAGGCAGATTATTGCTAATAGATTAGCTATATTATCTTGGTGTGTCACTTCCTGCCTGATTCTCATAGCTCTGGGCTCAGGGTACAGCAGGGAGGGAGGAATGAGAGAGGAGCAAACTGAGCATGCTCATGCCGTGCCCTGGAGGTTTAAGCTGAAGGCAGGAAGTCTGATACAGAAGCCCATGTCTACACAATAGAAGGAAAGAAATGTGGTGTTTCTTTTGACAAAGGACACAGAGGAGCATTACCTTGAGGGTTTACTGGTGTATTTCTATAGACCTTTCTGATAAAGCTTAGTTGGTTTTAACCTTTCCTTTTCCTTTAAAGTTCAAAGACAAGTTAAAAATGTAATACATTTTTTTTACAAACAAACAGAAGATAAACACGAATTACTCTATCCCACTATATGTATTTGCATTTAGGAATCTCGTTGTACAAAAGATGTTGACCTTCTTACAAAACGAAAAGGCTGATTAAGCTGAATAATGTTTACACATCTCTTTTGCATAATTGTAGTTGGAAGTAGGTTTAAATAATTGATTTCCAATTGAGTTTAATACAGTATTTATACATTGCAGTCTCCATATTCACACTATTAGCCTATTATTCAAATTATTCATAAACCTCCTGAAGAAAACGTGTTTAAAGCCAAGTATTGCATTGATTAAACTATTAACAACAGGGAACAGTAAATCTCACCATAGAGAATATTTATAGTTCAGTATAGTTTTATAGATGCCGCAGACTGACATTTATAAAGGGGAATAAACTGAAGTGTTTTCTAGTCTTGGCATGTCTACATATGTGTATAATAGCATCATTATGCCATTTGTTTAAAGTTGCTACATTACACTATATTGTATCTACTACACGAGTGCTGTCCAACTCTCGACCCCCATTGTGTGCCCCCCATATGAAAGTTTGCCTGCTGTGACTGCTTACCTTTGTATAAGATTTAAAAGATATCAAAGCTGAGATTAACTGGTCCCTGCATTGTTTACACCTCAAATTCAAACAGTAAGGTTCACAGCTGTAATTACCCCTGCATTGTTCACACCCCTAAAGCCCTTTACTGTTCACACCTCAGACCCAAATTGAAAGTGCCCACATTGTTCTTCTGTTAACACCTCAAACTGCTGTAGGGGAACCAGCATTGTGTCACTGTATGTAGCACAGTATGAACTGTTCATCTTAGAGTGGTCCTGATAGGTTTCCCTGTCTGCTGCTCTATTCGGCCTGCCTTATGCTCCCTGTGTGTGTCATTCTCTGCCTTCCCTACTCTGTCTGTGTGTGCCATACTCTGCCTGCCCTATACTCCCTGTGTGTGCCATACTCTGCCAGCCCGATGCTCCCTGTGTGGGCCATACTCTGCCTGCCATATGCTCCTTGTGTGTGCCATACTCTGCCTGCCCTATGCTTCCTGTGTGTGCCATATTTGGTCTGCCCTATGCTCCCTGTATGTGTCATACTTTGCCTGCCTTATGCTCCCTGTGTGTGCCATACTCTGCCTTCCCTACTCTGTCTGTGTGTGCCAGGCTCTGCCTGCCCTATGCTCCCTGCGTGTGCCATGCTCTGCCTTCCCTATGCTCCCTGTGTGTGCCATACTCTGCCTGCCCAATGCTCCTTGTTTGTGCCATGTTCTGACTGCTCTATGCTCCCTGTGTGTGCCATACTCTGCCTGCCCTAGGGTCCTTGTGTGTGCCATACTCTGCCTGCCCTATGTTCCTTGTGTGTGCTATACATTGCCTGCCGTATGTTCCTTGTGTGTGACAAACTTTGCCTGTCCTACTCTGCCTGTGTGTGCCATGCTCTGCCTGTGAGAGGTGAACCTGGTGGGGGTTTGCTAGCATTTGGAAATACTTGTTAGGGCTCCCCAAGGTGTTTGATTATGTTTCAGGGTTGCCGTGTTATCCGCAGGGGAGGATGAGGCATATGGATTTAAGGGCATGTCTTAATATGATGTAATACACTTGTTTCACATTTGAGTGATGAGTGATACCCCTCTTTAATTTATATGTGCATCTATATGTTATGTAATGCTTATTAAGGTGTAGTATTCTTGTAGTAGGATTCTAAAGACTCAGTAGCAATGAACTGAAAGCTGATAGAAGTCCTTCAACTTAAGTTGAGAGGGTTTATCGCCTTTTATCATGACATTTAAAGACCAGAATGTACTAATACATGTTAGATGGGTAATTTACTTCATTAACATTATATTTAAGCACCTTAAAGTAAGGATTATTTACTGAGCCAGTTCAGTTACCTCCACCCAAGATTAGGGGAGATAGGCAAAGGACATAACCCAGCTAATTGAATTGTAGCACTGCTTGCAGAAGTGCACTGATAATCTGGAGACGCAGAAGCAAGGCTGATGCTTTATTTATTATACAACAAGGAAAATGGATATTACATCACATCCTGGCATAAAACTATACAGACACACACAATCACAATCAATGGTGTCTAACATCATTGTGCTTGGTTCTAGCATTGATCTTTGGCAGGCTTTAAACATTTTTGGTTGTCCTCCTATAAAACTGATGACTGGGCTCTGCAAGATCTCCTAGTAGCTGACCCAACTGGTGACCCAATGGTGGCATTGCCACTTAGGTTTGCTTTTTGCTGAGTGCTGGGGTTACCTGACCAATCGTAGTCTGCATATCATGTCTCTAGTCTTGTAGTGTTTGTAATTTGGATCTCCATAATTTAATTCTGTTTATTCAATTATTAAAGGGGACCCGTCACCCAAAAAAATATTCAAAATCCTATTTTATCAGATTAGTCAAGCAAAATGAACTTGAATTACACAATATAAATTATTTGAATCTTGTTTCCTTCAGTCTGGGAATTCCTAATTATATCAAGCAGGCAGGAGCCATTTTGTGGACACTGTTTTTAAGACAAGCCTTGCAACATCTCAGAATCTTGTTTGTGCACCAGAATGGGGGGCCTGATGTCCATCCCCATGCACTGGCTACACAACTAAAGGTGAAGAGAACGGGAGAATGTGTGGAGAGCAGTGACATCTAGGAAGTGCTGAATGGAAAGTGAAAGTAATTGTCTGCCCCGCCTCTATGCTTAAAGCATAGAGGGAGGGGCAGACAATTTTTGATTGACAGCTGGGATTTTTAAATGAGCTTACAACAGCTATGAATGCTTTAATAAAAAATAAAAATTGGATTTCATGTTTAATTTAAAAAGGACTTATATTTTACAGCTTTTTGGGTCTGGGTGACAGGTCCACTTTAAATGAACCCAATAGGATTGTTTTGCCTCAAATAATAGTTCATTATTTATCTGGGAGCAAGTACAAGGTACTGTAATTTTTAAAAAAAATATATTTATTTGATTAAAATGGATCTTCCTGTAATTCAGAGCTTTCTGGATAACAGGTTTCCGGATAATGGATCCTATACCTGCACTTCATACTTGCAGTGCAGCACCATGAGTATCAAGCAACAATGAATGTGAGAAAAGGGTCCTTTCCATTTTTCCATTTACACAGCTAGTACTTGCATGGATCAATGTAATGGTCACTGGCTTGCTGATCTTGAACAAACCATTTCAATGTGTCAGGATTTCTGTACCAAAGTTGAAAGTGCCATGTGTGGAGGAGATTCCTCCATCGGGGCCCTTAACAATTTCATTGCACTTCAACTGATATAGTATGTATCCTTGACTCCCTTTTTGTAATAATCCAGATGCCACCTTTGAATGTAACTACACGCCCTAAGTTAGCTTTTTCACGGCCAACATATTACCGTATATACTCGAGTATAAGCCGTCTCGAGTATAAGCCGAGGTACCTAATTTTACCTCCAAAAACTGGGAAAGCTTATTGACTCGAGTATAAGCCGAGGGTGAGAAATGTAGCAGCTTCTGGTAAGTTTCAATCTCATTTTTGGATGACTATTCTTAGGCGCCGGCTACTATTCTAAGCGCCGGCGAATATTCTTAGACGCCGGCTACTATTCTAAGGCGCTGGCGACCGTTTTTGCGCTTGACCCGAGTATAAGCCGAGGTAAAGTTTTTCAGCATATTTTGGGGGCTGAAAAACTCGGCTTATACTCGAGTATATACGGTACCTTTCAATAGTTGGCATATATAGGGCATATTTGGAGATATCTTTTTGGTGACTTTTTGGGAGTCAGGGCAATGAAGATTATCCTCCCCCATACCCCTCAAGACCATAAACTGCGCCTTATCAGTAGCAATTCAAGTTTGCTTTCATGAACTTGGGTAAAGGAATTTGTATTATTGGTTAGTACACCAGATATGACATTCAGTCGTTACACTCACTGGGGGTCATTTATAAAGTTCGCACAGCGCATATTTTTTGCAAATGGTTGCATTGCGCATGTTTTTTCCTGAACGCTAATATATTGCACTGCTCTGCCCATATTTCCGTTTTTTTGCGAATTCGCAGCGTGAATACATTTTCACAAATGGCGCGCAAATGAGACGTGAGTTTGCGCGAGTGCACCCAATGTGCGAGGTTGTTGTGCATGAAAATAGCGTTGACTGTAACTTAAATTTGCAGTTTGCGAAACTGTTTTGCGAATATTTTATCTGCCACCAAAGTTGTGGTGTAATTGAGTCGCAGAGTGATATTCGCAATTTGCGAATTGTGACATATTTAAAAAGCTCCTATAGACATTTGCATTGTGAAAAAAAATTCGCAATTCTGTTTGCACCCTCTTTTTCAGCTTTAGAAATATATATAACCATGAGTGGGTCAAATATATTCACTTTGCAAACCAATCTGCCCTGCGCGAAGTTTATAAATGACCCCCCGTATCTGAAATATCCATTTCTTCTTTAAAACCGTTGGCCTATTAACCATACTCTATAGCTGATTCATAGTACCCTTCCAGACGCTACAATTTACTTTGAAATGAATACAAAAGATTAATATGTTTCACTTTCATATTACAGTTATTAGATCTTTCCTTTTAAACGTTTTTGTTCCTGCAGCACTTCATACTTTTTACTTTCTGGTTTACACTTGTATCCATCCACCTGTTTGCCTGTGAAGTACTTCAGTATCAGCTCATCATCTGGGCACACATCAAGTGCAGTGACAAGTGCTTCACAGCTATATGGGAGATCACTGAGCGGCAGTTTCATTTCTTTTCTGATACCTTTTGTAAGGTACATTTTATATTATCCTGCATATGCTGGCTTCTCAGCAGTCTGAAACAACTTTCTAAATTGTTTATTGCACTTGTGTACTTTCTGAAATTGCAAGCACATTCATGCTCAATTTGATTGGGGCCACTTAAAGGAGAACTAAACCTCCCCAATAAGAAAACCCCCATCTACTTACATAGATAGTCCCCCCTCCGTGCATTATTTCAGAAAGTGCCCCTGGACAGCATGCGCACTTATTTTTGCAGAGTAGTGCAGTGGAGCTCATGGGCTCCATCTTCCAGGTCTTCGGTCTTCTTTGGATCCTCTTCCATCCCTTTGGTTATTTTCAGAGCTCAAGGGTGCCATCTTATGGGTCTTCTTTGGATCCTCTTTCTTTCCTTCAGCAGTTTTTGGAGCTCATAGAAGCCGTCATCTGATTCTTTGGTATTCATCGGATCCTCTTCCCTTCTGCGATTTTCAGAACTTTTTGCATGCACAGTTGGTACAAATACTAGACTGCTCCAACTGAGCATGTGCCAAATACGGTGTTCCCTTATCGAAGAAGAACAAAGATCCGGAAGATGGCACCCATGAGAACAGCTGCACATAAATAAGTGAGCATGCTATCCAGGGGCACTTTCTGAAATAATGCACTATGCGGGTATAAAGCAGGGAGGGGGGACTATCTATGGTAGTAGATGGGGCTTTTCTTATTGGGCAGTTTAGTTCTCCTTTAAGACTCTTGTGAACCCGTAACCACCATGTAAGTATATGTTTTTATTGAGAAAATAGCAAGCCCTATAGCTTATGCTATAAAAGCTTTATTTTAGTGGTTGGATAATACATTAGATTAATTGACTCTCTACCACCTGAACTGGTCCACTGGGCTGGAAGGGAGAGACAGCACCTTTGTAGTATCTCCAATCCCATCAACTAATTGTTATCTTGGTATATTATGTGATCATCATTATCTGTGCATTATTTCATCACTTTGTCTCCTAAAACTAAGCTATTGTATTAATCCCAAGACCCCAGTAGTGCAAGGCTGCAATGTTTACCACTGTGCCACCATACTATCATTTTAAATATTTGATCATGACTGATACCATTATATCACCTTATGTCAATTTATTTTAAAATACATATTGTACTTTTAAAATATGGTTATTTCTTACATTGCCAGTTTTGTCACTATTTCTACTGTTGTGTATAGGATATTAATGATGCATATCTCTCTTTCTTCTCTTTTCTCTTTGTCATCTTTTTCCTGTGTTCATCTTACGTCTCTTGTACTTCTTTCTGGTACTGTGCTACTGCTAAAAAAAATTACCTTTTCTTGCCTAAACATTTATTTCAGAAAAATATATTAAATAATGTCACATAAATTCACAGGTTTTCAACAAACAAGTTTGACGCGATCCAACAACGTTGTGGAACCTTCAAAGAGAGCCGGTGTTCTGGAAAATGAACTTTCCAGTTCCGACTGTGTATGTAATGAAATAAAAGACACTTATAATAAACTCACAACTTTAAATCTGACCTTAAGCCAAAATAATATGCAGGATTTTTGGTCTCCTGCAGAATGTTATGGTTTTGATGTGGCTAATGTTAATGTGTTTTGGCTTCTCATTCTTGGTAGGGATGTAGCGAACGTCGGAAAAAAAGTTTGCGAACATATTCGCGAACTTGCGCAAAAATGCGAGCGGTTCGCGAACGGTTCGCGAACCCCATAGACTTCAATGGGAAGGCGAACTTTAACATCTAGAAAAGACATTTCTGGCCAGAAAAATGATTTTAAAGTTGTTTAAAGGGTGCAACGACCTGGACAGTGGCATGCCAGAGGGGGATCAAGGGCAAAAATGTATCTGAAAAATCTGCCTGTGTGTGCTTGGAAGAGATAGTGTAGGGGGAGAGCTGTTAGTGATTTCAGGGACAGATGATAGTAAGTTTGCTGGCTAGTAATCTGCTTGATACTGCTCTGTATTGGAGGGACAGAAGTCTGCAGGGATTTGAGGGACATTTTAGCTTAGGTAGCTTTGCTGGCTAGTAATCTACTGTTCTCTTTAAACAACTGCCATACGTTGACCTTGTAGGCATTGTTTGCCCAGTTTTTTTGGACGCAGCCACTGAAGCACAGTTGCCATAAAAAATATGCCATATAAATGCTGAAAATAGTAATTTTTCGCCATACGTTGACCTTGTAGACATTGTTTGCCCAGTTTTTTTGGTTGCAGCCACTGAAGCACAGTTGCCAGAAAAAATATGCCATATAAATGCTGAAAATAGTCATTTTTTGCCATACGTTGACCTTGTAGGCATTGTTTGCCCAGTTTTTTTGGTCGCAGCCACTGAAGCACAGTTGCCAGAAAAAATATGCCATATAAATGCTGAAAATAGTAATTTTTTGCCATATACGTTGAGTCAACGTATGGCAAAAAATGACTATTTTCAGCATTTATATGGCATATTTTTTCTGGCCTCTGTGCTTCAATGGCTGCGGCCAAAAAAACTGGGCAAACAATGCCTACAAGGTCAACGTATACACTACTACAGCGGTGGATACGGATTACGTAAAATATATTATGGCTGCTTGAAAAAAGTCACTCCGGTGTTTTTTCTGGAGACGGTAATATTATGGATATTTAGACAGAATGTGAACAAGGTCACACAGCTAGATGGCGGGTTGAAGAAAACAGTGTGCAAATAATGCCTACAAGGTCAACGTATACACTACTACAGCGGTGGATACGGATTACGTAAAATATATTATGGCTGCTTGAAAAAAGTCACTCCGGTGTTTTTTCTGGAGACGGTAATATTATGGATATTTAGACAGAATGTGAACAAGGTCACACAGCTACATGGCGGGTTGAAGAAAACAGTGTGCAAATAATGCCTACAAGGTCAACGTATACACTACTACAGCAGTGGATACGGATTACGTAAAATATATGAATGCTGCTTGAAAAAAGTCACTCCGGTGTTTTTTCTGGAGACGGTAATATTATGGATATTTAGACAGAATGTGAACAAGGTCACACAGCTAGATGGCGGGTTGAAGAAAACAGTGTGCAAATAATGCCTACAGGGCAAATAATGCCTAAAAGGTCAACTTATACACTACTACAGCGGTAGTAAATAAAAAAAAGTAAAATAAAAAAAAATGAATATTAAAAAAAAAATTAAAGTTGGTGCTGCTGAACTACTAGGAGCAGCAGATTAGCACACCAGTCCCACTCCCCAACACTGCTAGACTAATAGCACTGGGCTCTTATAGTAGTAGTAGTAGTAGTAGTAAAACAACAAAAAAATAAATAAAAGCAGTCCTTACAAGGACTACTGTTATTGCAGCAGTCAGCAGATGAGATCAGAAGCAGGACAGCTGCCCACTGCAGCTACATACAGAGCACTGCAGTAGAAGGTAGATTACTAGCCAGCAAAGCTACCTAAGCTTAAATGTCCCTCAAACCCCTGCAGACTTCTGTCCCTCCAATAACAGAGCAGTATCAAAACGATTACTAGCCAGCAAACTTTCAACTGTCCCTGAAATCACTAACAGGCAGCAGCTCTCTCCCTACACTATCTCTTCAGCACACACAGGCAGAGTGAAAAAACGCTGCAGGGCTTCGGTTTTTATAGGGAAGGGGATTGGTCCAGGGGAGAGCTTCCTGATTGGCTGCCATGTACCTGCTGGTCTGGGGTGAGAGGGCAAAAAAAAGCGCCAACAATGGCGAACCCAAAATGGCGAACGTCGCGCGACGTTCGCGAACTTCCGGCGAGCGCGAACACCCGATGTTCGCGCGAACAAGTTCGCCGGCGAACAGTTCGCGACATTTCTAATTCTTGCAAGGGAAAACATAAATAGTAGTTTGCTGATTTACAGAAACTGCTGGAGAGGACTTTAGTGAACTATAGTTCATAAAGGCTAAGTGCAATTGTCACTGCATGTGTTCCAAATTATAAAAAGTGCACTGTCTATTGTAATCTTCGAATTCTGTTGCTTAGGTATAATTTACATAGTTATTAAGACCATTATGGGTCTCCATGGTGTTCAAAGTGTGTCCCACGATCCTGTTTAATGTACAGATGCTTTTATGCACAAATATGAAATGTTTTAATTAGTGAGAATTATGGGGCAGAGTGTTAATAGGCACAAAGTTGGCTCCCACAACAACCATTTAGTGGTATCCTATACCTGTATATGTATATACACATACTGTACCTTTACAGACCTTTTTATGCACTCACATGTATAAACACATATACTGTATATATATATATATATATATATATATATATATATATATATATATATATATATACCTACAGTATAGTAACTAAGCCATTATTAGAATCTGCCATCACAACATCATCCGGCAGGACATTCTACAACCCCACTACCCACCTGCTTTAAATGAAAGTTCTGGACCCCATGTCTAAAGATGTCTTGATTCTATTTAAGGGAATAAACTTCCCCCACAACCTGTCTATAATGTCCTGTAATATACTTATAGAGAGTAATCCTGTTCCCTCGCAACCATCTTTTTTACAGAGAAAACAACCCCAACTTTGACAGTCTACCCTAATAATTTAAATTTGATATACCTTTAGTTGCACGTCTTTATACTCTCTCCAGCTCATTTATATCCTTCTTAAAGACTGGGGCCCACAACTAAATTGATTACTCAACGCGAGGCCTTACTTGGGATCTATAAAAATGCAAAATTTCATCCTGTCAATTAATTCCCGTTTTATACAAGGTATTACTATTTACTTTTGTAGCCACTGACTCTGCCTAGAATTACACAGTTTGTTATCCACAAAAATCCCAAGCTCCTTCTCAAGTAATGGCCCCCAGCAGACTACAATTAAGGGCGAAATTTGATAAATAGAATAAACAATAATATAAGAAAATCACATTTCACAACATACAGTAATATTACACCAGTTATTGAATTGCAAATCTTAATTGCACATAGCACACTTTTAAGGTGTGACTGAAGGTGGTGTACTCTTTTTGAACAATAATAACTTTTTCAGCAGCGAGTTTTACTATATACACTGTGCACTGCTGCAAACTATAAAATTTGCAATTTTCCTTCCAGTGACGCATGCGGTCACTAAACAGTTACCGACTTTGCTAAAACTATAATAAATTTGAGCAAAGGACAAATTACTTGCGCAGAGGCATACTTTTTCACATAGCAAATAGTATCTCATTAATCACGTTTATTATATTTCCCCCTAAGTGTCTAGCTTATGTTATTTCTACAAAAGCGCATAGCCTTGAATTTATCAACATTGAACCTCATTTTCCAGTTTGCTGCCAAGTTTTCCGACTTAGACAAATCACTCTGCAAAGTGGCTGAATACTGCATGGAACCTATAGTTCTGCACAATTTAGTATCATCATCAAAAATAGAGACATTACTTTCAATACCCTAATCTAGGTCATTAATAAACAAGTTGAAAAGCAAAGGAACTAAGTACAGAGCCCTGCGGTACTCCACTAACAGCACTGGTATATTTAGAAAATTTTCTATTTACCACCACTCATTGTAATCTATCTTTCAGCCAGGATGTGTAAAATGAGGCTGCTACAATTTCTCAGTAGCTAGTGCATTCACATACTTTATATAGAGGAGCCCACATGCAGTGTTATGCAATCCAACTAAAAAACTAAGATTTTTACCTATCAGTGCCATGAGGCCAGCTCCGGCCCATGCACGCACACCCCCAGGGCCGCATGGTCCTAGCGCCAAACGCTGGCCGCACACAACCCCTCTTTAGCGAGCAGTGCTCCATAGGATGCTTATCCCTCAATACCAGGAGCCTGCTGCCATGAGGCAAAATTCAGAGTTTCAGATTGAAATGTTGGCTTTTCTAGTGCAGAAAGTGCTATTGCCCAAAAGCACTAAAATGGATTCCAAATTAAGCCCATTTGACACTTAGGGTCAATTTTAGAAGGCCTGTGCATTCAGTTACTAAAACACGCGAGCGTTCCTAAACGCTAGTTCAGATGCTAGTGCACACATCTCCAAAATACGGCTCTTAAAGTTACCAAAAGCAAAATTTTGCCACCCCTGGTTCAGCATTGCCACCTGATGCGAGTTACTCAACTCACTTCATAGCAGCAGTGGCCCTGATAGACTGGCGAACATTTGCAAAGCAATTAGCATTTTTTTTTATAACGAGCTCAAAATACAGTCAATTGCAATGTCGTTCAAAATAAATAGGTACAGGTCGAGCAAAGGTGAATGAGGTGCTTCAGACTCTTACCTTCAGGTTCAAGACTGTTGCCCTTTCACTTATTAGTCTTTTGGCTGTAAGGGATTGGGACAAAGGGATTCCCTAATCCTTGTGGAGTGGGAAGTGTGAAGAACGTTGTCTTCCTAAGGTTTATGGTGAGGGTTATCCTGAATAACTTTGCCCTTTCAGTTCTTTTGGCTTGGGGGTCGGGGAACTTTTTGCACTTTTTGTTTTCAAACTTTCTTGTGCACTGGACGTTTTGACTTGAAGCATGACACGAGCTAGCTTCAATACGTATAAAAAAATAATGAAGAACTTTGGTATACTACCAAGCAATGTCTTAGAAGGTCCCATTTTTCACTTTGTGTTCATCCTACCCACATTTCATGTCAAGAAAGGTAAAGAGCAAAAATAATGAACCATCGACTTGCTGTGCAGTTTCCAGTCTGGCTGTATCCCGCAATTGGACCATTCAGTTCATACTTACAGTATTGGGGTAAAGGCAGCATATTGTGTAATACACTCCTGCACTACTGAGGAATAAGTCCCCCTGTGTTAACTTCTGTCTTGGACTTTTCATTCTAAAATACTATAAAGTACAAGTTTTACTAAAGTGTGTTCTTTTTAACACTTAATAATAAAATGTTCAAGGCTCTAAGCAGTGTTTACATTCATGCTGTGCCTGCAATTACTGTACTAAAAGGACTCTCACTGAGATCATGTTCAAGCTTATAAAATGATATGGATTTCAAAATGCCATCTTTTTGGCTTCAGATGAGTACATTTTCAAAAGCACCATGTGAACATTTTCTTCTTGATAACATCAAAACTCTTCTCTGTCCCTACTAGCATAAACACTTTGTTGTGGGTTTAACCCCATCAGTTTATACCGCTGACTTATTATCTGCACTGTAGTCTAAAAAAGACTTCAAGACCGCGACCAATTGTGATGGATACCTCCACTTAGTGTCATCTGTTCATCTATATAATTCTCTTTCAATATACATTGAAATGTAGAACAAATATACAGTAATGTGTATAGCAGGTGGATTGAGCCTATTCTGCACCCCTAGTTTCCCTGTTGAGTTGAGACTTGCAGGTACAACAGTGGGAAGGGTCTTACTGGAAATGGTTGGAGTTTTTGTAGGATTAGATTACCTTGCCTGGTCTGATGCAGATGTTGGAAGGTATATACTTACTCCCTACTTTTTGTCTTGCAGCCATTTCTAAGAGCTTAGACAATGGTTGGTAGTTAAAAGGATGGATGTGGTGCTTACAGGCCTGAAAGATCATGAAGCCCCTATAAAACTCCAAGTATATACAGCCCAGAAGAGCAGAGAGCTAGGCGCACCTGAAAAGCTCAGAACGTTAGGACTAGAATCCCATTAGTATGTGGAAGGAATGGCCTGTCACTGCCAGAAAGCTTTGCGCAGTACCATTCATATAGGATTGAAAACCCCATCTTTAAAGATTGTAGATTTGTGTTTACTTAGGAGTACATTGAAATACAAAAAAAATGCTTTTGTAGATGTGCCCCTGCAGCAAATAGGAGAAAACTGCATGAAAATGGAAGGAAGGTGTCCCTGTCAAACAAAGGGAGGCAAGACAATTCTTCCCTCATTTTGCATAGGTATGTAAGCATCTATAAGTACCTATCATTTTTGGATAAATCTGTGGTGTATAAGAAGGATTTGATCTATTATAAAAAAAAGCTTTTATGCATTTATTTCTGAAAACTCTTCATACATATATGTGAAAGTAAAAATCGCTTTAATACAAAGCAAACTGAAGTCACAAATGGGGCCAACCTGAAATGATAGTGATCAGGCCTGAGGGTATAAAATCTAACTTAGTCCAGCCTTAGTCCAATCTTAACAATTGTGTGTGGCAAGTATAGGTGTGGATGGGATCTGTTATCTGGAAACACGTTATCCAGAAACCTGTGAATTACAGAAATGTTGTCTCCCATTTTATCCCAATAATCCAAATTTTTCAATATGATTTCCTTGTAGTAATAAAATAGTACCTTGTACTTGATCTAAACTAAAATATAATTAATCCTTATTGGAAGCAAAACCAGCCTATTGGGTTTATTTCATGTTTACATGATTTCCTAGTAGACTTAAGGTATGAAGATCCAAAATAGGGAAAGATCTGGAAAACCCCATACCTGTACTTTACAATTTTCATAAGAACATGACCAAGTCCCTCTGCAATCAGCAGATTTTTTTGGACAGGACAGATCATCTGAGATCTGATGGGGTCATAGGATGATCTGTTGAAACCTGGAATATATGCTCAGATGGTCAAGCAATAAACTGAATATCTGACCAAATCTTGACAAGTATGGCCATCTTGGAATTGAATTTTTTTTTAATAAAATGTACACATTCCAGGTCACTAAACTCTTAAGCAAATATAAGAATTCACATGCAGTAGCTCTTGCAAAAGGAAAGATACTCCTTGTGAATGGGGCCTATAGAATAAATAAATAAATAAATAAGCTGAACACCATTTCAGGACTCTGAAATTCATAATCAAAAAAACCAAGAGTCATGTCCTAATTCTTCAGATTTATACCAACATTGTAAATCTGTTTAAACAAAACCGAATATATTTACAAGTGATATTATCTGGGGACCTTGTGCGATTATTCCTTACTTCAAGTTAGGATGTCGAGGTTTGAAGAGCACTTAGACATTGTTTATACGGTTATATTCAAATATTTTGTTAAAATGCAGGACATTAATCAGCAACCAGAATGAATTTCAGGGAGATGGATCCTTAAATAATTTCCAGTACATAAATGCCACTTACCTAGATAAAGACCTTGAAGAAGAGGCGTAAGTTAATAAACAAACAGCTTCCCATTATTTGCAATAATAAGAACTGTCTTGTCCTAAATGTATTTTCTGTTGCACTGGCCATACATGTTTGTCCATTAGGGCATAGAGAAAGGTGCAACAGCTGCTGAAAGGAGTGCCGAGGTCTAGTGTGTTTTGATTGAAGGGATGGTTCACCTTTAATAAGATAACTTATAACATTTTATAGAATGGCAAATTCTAAGAAACATTTCAATTGGTCTTCATGATTTATTTTTTATACTTTCTGACTTTTCTTCTGACTCTTTCCAGCTGCTTTTAAAAGGAGGTCACTGACCCCATCTAAAAAACAAATGCTCTGTAAGGCTACAAATTTATTGTTATTTGCATATTTTTATTACTCGTATTTCTATTCAGGCCTGCTCCTATTCATATTCCAGTCTCTTTTTCAAATCAATGCATGATTGCTGAACTGCAAACTGAAGAGCTGCTGAATAAAAAACGAAATAACTCAAAAACCACGAGTAATAAAAATTGAAAACCAATTGCAAATTGTCTCAGAATATTACTCTCTACATTATACTATAAAATAATTTAAAGGTGAACAACCCCTTTAGTGAAAGGCAATGCTTTTAATAAGTAAGCCCATAGTTCCCCTGAATATTTCAAGGTCAGCACATACATTTCTATGTGTGATTTTGCAGGCTATTCTAGTGAAGATTCAGGTGGCGCGGCAGCTTTGTGTTAAAATTAACATCTGGACTGTTTAATCTGCTCGCTAAGATGTATAAGATGAAGGATAAATATAAATATTCATAAAAAAAACAAGCAGTGCAGAGTCATAAACAGATGAAAAACAGAATATGCAGAAAATAAGATTATACCTTGCATATCTATAAAAAGAAACAGACATCTGGTACATTTGCAAAGTGAATGAATTGAAGGCAGGACTCAACTGTTACCGAAACAAGAAAGCAATGCAAGAGAAAAGGCTCATTATCTGAAGAACATTACATTTCATTACTGTTGCCTATAATATGCCCTATTCGTTAGCACTTACCTTCCAGGGTCAAAGTAACATATGAAAGCTCATTTGCTAACACGGGGCCTGTGCAAAGAGCAAAACCTTCAGGTGGACAATGTTGGACTGATCCGATCATTTGACCCTTGGGCCAACAATCGGATCATAATCAAAGCTATATAAACTATTGGGACGAGGACCACATCATCGTGCAGATGAAGTCCATGGTCCAACAGCAAAATCAAATCAAGTTAAAAAGCAAAGGGGCTTTTTTCAAAGCCCTTCGGTACTCCAATAACAACACTGGTCCAATTAGAAAATGTTCCATTTACCACTACTCTTTGTCTTATTAACATTTTTTTTTTTTTAATGAAGAGACATAAACAGTAACAGTGAATATTCATAGAAATCCATATACAGGATAAAGTAGATAATCATATGATAATCTATGACACAATAGTACTCTTTATGGTAAATGTACTTACCTCTGAAAATCTGCCAGCGATGGCTTCACGCACATCGCAACACTTGGCCAGGCGTAATTTCGCCTGTACAACTCTAATTCACGAAGATCCGAAGTTGCGCACAGGGTACCAAATGCTTGCGAAGTTGTGCTAGCGATAATACGATCAGCAGTTTGAAGTTTCGCTAGCTTTGGCTAATTTGCATATGGCGTTCAGTTAAAGTTGGATGGACGTACATGTTGCAGCAAATACATTACACTACACAAGCCCAGGGAACCTTAATAAAATAAAATAGGCCTGGATTTGTGGTGGTATGTCATCCTACCGCAGGGGAGTGTGCGCGTGAAGGCGGGCACTATGACCATGTGGCTTAGGGGCACCCCAGAGGGAAATCCGGACCTGGATATCAGACTAACAAGCCTATAGTTTTGAGGCTGTGAACAGGATTCCTTTTTGAATAGCTGCGCCGCATTAGTCCTTAGAATCTCAGCAATCTGTCTCTGTTCCTCTACCTGCAGGTTTCACATCAGAGCTTAGGTTTCTAGTGCACAGATAATCCCCTCCATAATGGACCCCGACTAACAGTCACCGCAGAGGGTGAAAGGAGGACTTAAGAATTGGAATACAATTATCTACCTCTCAAGAACCAAGCATGGAGGAGCTTCCGTTTCCACTTTTTCCCAGTTTAGCTCAAGAAAACTATACATTTTTTTGTGATTAAAACAACAGGCAAAGAGTTTGTTTAGCCCAAACCCTATTGACGGAACTCATGTTAAAGGGGGCTTTACCAGGGTTTGCTATTTACTGCCCCTGTTACAATATTACCTTATGTAAGGTTCTCACTTTACTTCACTCCAGTGCACCTACAGTAAGTCAGCACTGGAGGAGAGAACTCTGCATACCTCCCAACTGTCCCCTTTTTTCGCGGGACAGTACCAGTTTTGACTGCTCGACCCACAGTCCCAGACTGTTACTTTAAATGTCCTGACTTTCTCTTTGATCTCCTGCACTGAACAGCCAGAAAAAGATACAACGTTTCTAAAACCTAATTGGCTTTTGGCAGAGAGCCCAGAATACATGTCATGTGCACTTGGATACTTTTGTAAAAATTTAAGATAAGCAAAGAAACAATTGTAACAATTTAAGATAAGCAGTTCTCTTGGAGAAACTGTGACTTAAAGGGCAATTCACCTTCGTTAGCAAAACTGTGTTTAAACTTTCGTAACCTGCCAAATTTTGTACATTAACATGGTAATTAGGGAGTGTGGTCACAAAAATGGGTGTGGTCAAAAATCTTTTTGTCCCTCTTTCTATTTCCAAAATGTTGGGAGGTATGACTCTGTGCCTGTGCTGAAGCACTGCTGCTTACCTTCACAGAATGACCGGGTGGGCACATGTCATATCTTTAGCAAGAGAGATCCGATGTTGAACCAGTGCCACTTGCTTTAGCAATATGTTTGCACTGGACCCTAAAGCACCTCCTTTCTCTCTAGTAAACTTAGCTCTGAAAGCATTTGAGCTGGAGCACTGTAAACTGGATATTTGATTCGGCTGCCCCCAGTGCTTAAAGGAGTGGTTCTCCTTTAAGTTAACTTTAAGTATGTCATAAAGAGTTTAATTCGTAACAAGTTTTCAATTGGCCTTCATTTTTTCTCTTTATAGTTTTTGAACGATTTGCTTTCTTCTTCTGACTTTTTCCAGCTTTCAAATGGGGGTCACTGACCCTCATTTGTTACTTTTTCTTACTCTTTCTATTCAGGCCCTCTCCTAGGTCCTAGTCCAGTCTCTTAGTCAAATGAATGCATGATTGCTAGGGTAATTTGGACCCTAGCAACCAGATTGCTGAAATTGTAAACTGGAGAGCTGCTGAATAAAAAAACGAAATTACTCAAAAGCCACAAATAAAAAATGAAAACCATTGCAAATTGTCTCAGAATATAACTCTCGATATCGTGATAAAGGCTAATTTAAAGGTGAACAACCCCTTTAAATCTAAAAACCTGACTTTCAGCCATTTATCTGCTCCTGTCGTCGAGAATCCCTGCATGGAATCAAAGCAGAAAAACTGCGCAATGGCTGAAAGGCAAAAGAAATAAGCTGCGGTCATTAAAAATAATCTGTTCTGTAAAATAGAGAATAATATGTTAATACTGAAAGCTGCTTAATGTAGTACATGGTGTGGGCTGAACTAATTGTACATTCCCGGGGGTCTGGACTATGCCTTCTTTGCAGTTCTCAGAGCAGAGGTTGCCCATCAGTTTCACTAAATGGAGGCACTCTATATGCAAAACGAGAAACATATTTAATGGATGTATATTCATTAGTATTTAATCATTTTACACCGTCTGTCTGGAAAATTATTTTGCAGTTAGGGCACTCCTGCAGCTTAACCTGTCACTTATCGCAGGTCTGGATAGTTACAACTCCCTGCAACTCCCAATAGAGAACATTACTACCTATCACAAATAATATGGTTACAGAAAACCTATCGATAGATCTCTAGAGGCGTCATATATGTGGGGCAGACAAAATCCAGACCCCTCTATTTATGATTTGATATACTTGATTATTGCCTGTGCTGATGCATCCTTACCCATTGTTAACGAGATTAGATTTGCACCTAACCATTACATGTGTTTTCTAAAGAACAGTCATTTTGGATGGGGTAGGGGTAATGACTATAAGGTTTTAAAAAAATGTTTTTTTTACCTGCATAAGGAATGTTATCAGATTAAGTTAAAGGGGCTGTTCACCTTTAAATTAACTTTTATTTAGTAACGTAACTAGGTGGGTGCGGGCCATGCAGCTGTCCCCCCACACCCCACTCTGTGCTGCTATTCTTAGTGGCTGTAGCTGGCTACAGCGTGGTGCGATCTGCCGGGGAGGGGGGGGGCTGCAGGGGTTTGGGCTCTGGTCCAATCGCACCCCCTGCTCCCCCGGTAGTTACACCACTGCTTTTATTAGGATGCAGAGAGTGACGTTTGCAATTGGTTTTGATTTTTTTTTTATTATTTGTGGTTTTTGAGTTATTTAGCAGTTTGCAATTTCAGCAATCTGGTTGCTAGGGTCAACATTTCCATAGAAACTAAGATAAGATAAGATATAACTAGGGGAGGGCCTGAATAGAATGATGAGTAATAAAAAGTAGCAATAACAATACATTCGTAGCCTAAGGGCAGGACTCCACGGACGATTCCTGCTATTGCAGGATCGTGTCGCGCCTGCATCCGACAGTCATGTCGCGTCGCATTAGCGCTGCGACACGATCCGACAATAGAATTACTTACCTTATTTCCGTCGCATCCGACGTGATGCCTGCGTTTCTGCGCAGTGCGTCGGATCGCGGCGGAAGCGTCTGTGGAGTCCTGCCCTTACAGAACATTTGTCTTTGGATGGGGTCAGTGACCCCCATTTGAAAGCTGGAAAGATTCAAATAATAGAAGGCAAATAATTCAAAAACTATAAAATAAAATAAATAATGAAAGTTGAAAAGTCGCTTAGTATCGGGTTTGATAAATACGCCAATGTCTAATTGTGCTAGACTACTTTGAGTTAGAGTTCTGGAGCGGAACCAATTTATAAGACCCAGACCCGAACGGGCAAACCACGTCCTGAAACGCAACCCGCACATTTACACATTTTGATCCACAAGTTGCTTAGAATTACCCATTCTATAACATACTAAAAGTTAACTCAAAGGTGAACAACCGCTTTAAGTTAAATATCCAGACACACCCTGGCAGTTGGGAAGGTTCTAATAAACTGGCAGAGGTATCAGGTTTGATAAATACGCCAATGTCTAATTGTGCTAGACTCCTTTGAGTTAGAGTCCTGGAGCGGAACCAATTTATAAAACCCGAACTGGCAACCCGCCTCCCGAAACGCAACCCGCGTATTTACCCATTTTGATCCACAACCCACCGACTACCATTAAACAGGAATTGATGTTGCTGCAAACCAAAAGTGGGCAGGACAGAAAATGTTTTGTAAAATTTTAAAAGGAGTAAAATATAGACAAAATAACATAACATAAGAAATTTAGATGTGACCCGCAACCCGCAGACCCGCATCTATACCCGCACCCAAAATCTCCTACCCTCATCCAGTAGGGTACCTGCTTCTTTTTAACAGATAACCCCCGGGTATCCGACCCGCTGCAGGACTCTACTTTGAGTACAGCTTGTTTCAGTTTAAAGATGGACATACATGGGTGGAATTAAAGTGCCCCTTTAGATTGAGTCAGCAGCTTATCTGCCCAAGTATGGAGCTCCTCGTATGGGCTTACCAAACTGATATTTGGCTGAAAATTAGCCAGATATCAATTGGGCAGGCAAGCCTATTGATGCAGTCCTGGCTCACGTAGCCTGTATCCTTATTGCAGCGCTGGAACCAGGGGTGGCCAGAATAGGCACCTGCCTATGGCACAAAGAAGGGGGGGGTGCTGGGCAGGTACCTGTTAAAGGGTCTTCTGCCTACCCCTAGTCCAGGTTAGCTCTCCTCTGCCTCTCTCCCCTCCCTCCCCTGTCCTCCCTCGGTTTCCCCTCCATTACAACTCTTGTGCGAGCGAATACGTGGGGGGGGGTTTCTGGGTGAATTGCCTAGGGTGTCTGTAGGCTTTGACTGGTCCGGCCTTCTTGCGATCAGCACATTATTGTCCACCTCAACGTGGGCATATCAGAGAAACATCCTCGCCAGTTGAGCAGATCTTTCGATGTACAGCCAGCAATTGTAGGCTACTAATAGCCATCTTTCAGCTCAACAGCTCCCTTTGAAGGTCATAGTGTCAGCGATGCTCTTACTTATTGAGCTAACCCAACCTTTGTTGACATTCAGTTGAGATAAAAGCCTGGTATTAGCAATATAAAATATCTCAGAAATATAAAATGTGTATAAACTGCCCATAAAAGCACTGTGAATAAGTTTACATCCTTTTTAAAAGGATGGTTCACCTTCAAGATAAATTTTAGTATGTTATTGTACGGCCAATTCCTAGCAAATTTCAACTGGTCTTAATTTTTTGTAGTTTTTCATTATTATTCTTCTTCTGACTTTTTCTAGCTTTCAAATGGGGGTCACTGACCCTGGCAGCTCATTAGCCATGTGAGGCTACAACTTCATTTCTGTTACGTGTCTATTCAGGTTCTCTCCTACTCATATTCCAGTCTTGCCTTCAAAACCACTGAATGGTTGCTAGAGTAATTTTGGACACTAGCAACTAGAAAGTAATTCCAAGCAGCAGAACAAAGCAAAGAAAAAAAATGCAAATAAAAAGGCTGAGCAATCAACATTCCTCACAACAGAAAGGGTGAGCCCTGTTTAGATTGCCAAGCTGCTTATAGAAAATAGCATATAAAAGAGAAATGCTTGGGCACCACATTTGTGTTCAAGTATTTTATAAGATTGTGTACAGAAATATCTAATGGAAGGATAACTTTTTGACTAGTGGATTAGAGATAAGGGGCTCCCCATAGAGGTAACTTGGCGTCCTCCTTCGAGGTATTTAGGGCAGGGGCACATAGGTAGATTCGGGGAGATTTAGTCGCCTGGCGACTAATCGCCTCTTCTGCAGGGTGACAATCTCCCCGAACTGCCTTCCCCCTGCCTTCCGCCTGCTAAAATGAAAAATCGACTGTGCCAATGCACTAGTGGCGTTTCGATTTCCCGAAGTCGCCCAAAGTTTCCTCGTGAAGCAACTTTGGAAATCGAAGCGCCACGACTGCTATTGCGCTAGCGTTTTCTCATTATAGCAGGTGGAAGGTAGTTCAGGTAGATTGTTGCCCTGCAGAAGAGGCGATTGGTCGCCAGGAGTGTGCCTCTGCCCTAAAGGAGTTAAAAAAAACATTTTGTAAAATGTAAGCAAAAGTAATTCTAACCAACATTTAAATTAATATAAGTGATTTTAAATGAGCAGTTTAAATAACTGGGAGGGGGGAGTGGGGGGTTTTAATGGGTGATCAGAAGCAATTTCACCATTTGGCAGTCAAAACACTACCTGCCTGAATGCATAATGTTGATGTTTGGTATTTTAAGTCTACGAAAAAGCATGTCAACATTAAAGGGATACTGTCATGGGAAAAAAATTTTTTTTCAAAATGAATCAGTTAATAGTGCTGCTCCAGCAGAATTTTGCGCTGAAATCCATTTCTCAAAAGAGCAAACAGATTTTTTTATATTCAATTTTGAAATCTGACATGGGGCTAGACATTTTGTCAATTTCCCAGCTGCCCCAAGTCATGTGACTTGTGCTCTGATAAACTTCAATCACTCTTTACTGCTGTACTGCAAGTTGGAGTGATATCACCCCCTCCCTTCCCCCCCCCAGCAGCCAAACAAAAGAACAATGGGAAGGTAACCAGATAACAGCTCCCTAACACAAGATAACAGCTGCCTGGTAGATCTAAGAACAGCACTCAATAGTAAAAACCCATGTCCCACTGAGACACATTCAGTTACATTGAGAAGGAAAAACAGCAGCCTGCCAGAAAGCATTTGTCTCCTAAAGTGCAGGCACAAATCACATGACCAGGGGCAGCTGGGAAATTGACAAAATGTCTCGCCCCATGTCAGATTTTAAAATTGAATATAAAAAAATCTGTTTGCTCTTTTGAGAAATGGATTTCAGTGCAGACCTTCAAATTTCATGATTTTTGAGTGGAATCCTTCTAATTTCACTAATTTCACTAATTTTGCGTGAGAACGTCAGATTTGGAAATTTTTTCCATGAAAATGTCTGAATTTCACAATTTTTTTGGGAACTTTCTGATTTCACACTTTTTCTCTAATCTTTCGGGATTAATTCGTCCATCACTAGTAACGTTCACGAAAATTAGTAACGACCGTTCGACAGAGCAAAAAGTCGCTAGCGACGGTCAAGTTTGATAGCAAATTGTCCTCTATGCCTGTTAGTGAATTGCCGAAGTACCTGTGGATGAGATTTCTGGCAAATTGACACTAGCATTGGCTTGGATCGAGTACAAGGTACTGTTTTATTGTTACAGAGTAAAAAAGGGAATCATTTTTAAAAATTCAAATTTTGTTTAAAATGGAGTCTACCTTCCCATAATTCAGAGCTTTCTGGATAATGGGTTTCCAGATAACGGATCCCATACTGTAGAAGTGCCAGCTGACACTATGGAACCCTGGAGCTACTGCGACCCTGAAATTGGGTAATTAAAGGGTTTCAACAGGGGAACAGACCAATCGAAAAGCATAATTTTATACGGAATTATATAATTATTGGGGGAAACCCATTATGGGTAGAAACATGGCAATTTGCATCCTAATTGGAAACTGCACTCACAGTTGTAAAATACCATAAATGTATCAGAAATTAACTTTTTCCATGCCTACAGCAGGACTGCTGATTTCAGAACATGCAAAGCATTGTGGGAACTAGACTGTTGGCTGGAGTAGATGTGACTACCGATACAGTGTAGGAATGGCATGAGCAGTCAGAAAAGCAAGAAAAGGAGAAGAGGAAATTCTAAGAGACAAAACTGCTTTCAACTGCAATTGAAAACTTGAATGAGTTTAAAGGAACAGTCCAGTGTAAAAAATATAAACTGGGTAAATAGATAGACTGTGCAAAATAAAAAAAAATTCTAATATAGTTAGTTAGCCAAAAATGCAATGTATAAAGCAGAGTGCCCACACTTTACTAGTGCGAGGTCTACTTTTAGTGATTTCCCATTATGATCTATATCCATAAAAGCATTGATAACATTCTATTCCATGGAAAATATTACTTAAATATTGATTTATGAAAAAATGGACATTGTTATATTTAAATATCTATTTATTATGTAACCTTGAAATAAACATTTTCTGAATGAAAAGCAAGAAACAGGAGGGTGATTTAGACAAGCTGTCTAAAGTATCTTGAGATTTTCTGATCACCAGCTAAAAGTCTACTGGTAGATCCCGATCTACCGAGTGACTGGATGTGTAACATAATAATCAGAACACAACTATATTAGAAAAAATTTTTTATTTGGCACTGCCTTTCTGTTTACCCAGTTTTTATTTTTATAATGCACAATTCCTTTAATGAATGCATATTGAAAAGTTTATGAGAATGACATTTTCTTTAATTATACATAAATAGGTTTCGGGTGGAAATCCACTTTAAGGGGAACATGTGCCTGTTTATAATTGTCATCCAACAGTGTAGCACGTGAACAGGTTGTACAGCAAACTGTGCATTACTATACATGATTTGACTTGAGCCACAGAAGTGCAAATTACAAAGGTACTTACAGATCTGATACAAATAGGTTCCATTGTTCTCTGTATGGGCTACAATGAAGAGAGAATCAAAGAGAGTGAACTGCTTACACCCACATTCTCTATTATTTCTCAAATAATAAAACACAAAAGGTGCAAGACAATAAACCCATTGTAAGAAAAGGTTTGGGCCCTAATAATCATTGGGTCAATAAAGGACCAAATCCAAATAATGCAGTTCAGCTCATAGGTTCTCACACTATATCATTTGACATTGTCACAGTAACAGTCACCTTTAGTGAATAGTTATGCACAGAAAAGCCATAGAATAGAAACCTGTTTACCTTTGTGGGAAGAGGTATGGAACCTGTTATCCAGAATGCTCGGGACATGGAGTTTTCCAGATAAGGGATCTTTCCATAACTTGAATCTTCTACTTAAAATGTATGTAAATATTACATAAACCTAACAGGCTTATTTTGCCTCCAATAAGGATTAATTACATCTTAGTTGGCATCAAGTACAAGGAACTGTTCCTTTATGACTAAAGTCCAAATGCCAAAAACCCCGAAAAATTTGTGTGTTTTTACTATAAAATCCAAATTTTTAGAGGAAAAAAAAACACGGATTTATTATACCCCGTGGATGGAAAAAGTCCAAATTTGAAAATCCGGCATCTCAGACCTGACGAGGTTGCATAGAAGTCAATGAGAGAAGTCCTGAAGATATCTTGATCTGCGATGGGTTTCGTGCAATAATTCCGAAGATTTTGTGTTTTTTGAGCAAAAATCTGTAAAAATCAGAGCGGAAATTCTGAAAAATTCGTACGATTAGTTTTTTTTACAGTTTTTTTCCCCCCCACACACACAAGATTTCCGGGATAATGCATTGATAAATAAGCGGAAAAAAACTGTGTGGATTTGGTCAGAGTATTTTTCAGAAAATAATGAGATAAATTTGGACTTTGATAAATAGGACTCCCCATGTTTGTAACACGAAACATGTAAGGCTATATGTGACATAATAAATAATTTTACCTTTATTCATTGCCTGGTGGAAGATTTGAGTGCCTGCTCTACAAATCCTTGGGTTGAACCACTCCCCTTGCTGAAGGCTCAGGGCAGTGCACCTGGGACTCTTCCATTACTTGGTGAGTTATCATTTGATGTTGGACCACCATATTTTGGATAACTGTTACTTTCATACAAAGAAAAAAAGTTTAATTTTGTACTAACCACCAAACTAGTTTTTTTATAGCCATATGCTGCTGTAATATGAATACAAATTTCCGATGCTTATTCTGGTTATTTAATCCCCTTTAAATGCCTTATTGTATATAACCAGCTGAAGCCATTCCCATGCCTTATTTTTGATTGATGGGCTTGATGTTTCCATAGGGAAGTGAACTGTGGGGCTGGCAAAGTCAGTAATGGTGACAAGCTGTTATGTTTTGGTAGCCGAGGATTAGTAGAGTAAAACAGTGCTTTATTAGCAGACTCATGCAGCCATTACACAACAGTAACTTCCAACTCTATCACTCTTAAGCAGTAGTGACACCTGCAGGCCATTTGTATAAACATCACAATACCTTAAAGGGGTGGTTCATTTTTAAGTTAACTTTTAGTATGTTATAGAATGACTAATTCTACGCAACTTTTCAATTGGTCTTCATTTTATCTTTTTTATAGTTTTTGAACTATTTGCCTTCTTCCTCTGACTTTCCAGCTTTCAAATAGGGGTCACTGAACCCATCTAAAAACCAAATGCTAGTTATGCATTCAGATATATATTAATTTTGCTACTTTTATAACTCATCTTTCTATTGAGGCCTCTCCTATTCATATTCCAGCAAACTGGAGAGCTGCCGAAAAAAAATCGAAATAACTCAAAAACCACAAATAATAAAATATGAAAACCAAATGCAATTGTCTCAGAATATCACTCTCAGCATCATACTAAAAGTTTATTTAAAGTTTAACAACCCCTTTAAGGGGGTTATTTATTAAAGGTCGAGTTGTGTTTTTCCAGAAAAATTAAAATTTTCCGAGGATAGTTTTACTAAAAATCATGTTAACATTAAATAAACTCTATAGGCTGGTTTTGCTTCCAATAACGATTAATTATATCTTAGTTGGGATCAAATACAAGGCACTGTTTTATTACTAAAGAGAAAAAGGAAATTATTTGTAAAATGGAGTCTATGGAAGACAGTCTTTCAGTAATTCAGAGCTTTCTGGATAACAGATCCCACACCTGTATTAGAAATAGCTTGCACTTAACAACTAACTCGAATGAGGGCTGTCAGCAATGCAAACGTGTTGGTGCCATTCTGTATTAGGAGTGAATGAAACTATGGGCTGCTCAGAGAAGTACAGTGGTGTGAAAAACTATTTGCCCCCTTCCTGATTTCTTATTCTTTTGCATGTTTGTCACACAAAATGTTTCGGATCATCTAACACATTTAACTATTAGTCAAAGATAACACAAGTAAACACAAAATGCAGTTTTTAAATGAGGGTTTTTATTATTTAGGGAGAAAAGAAATCCAAACCTGTGTGAAAAAGTAATTGCCCCCTGAACCTAATAACTGGTTGGGCCACCCTTAGTAGCAATAACTGCAATCAAGCGTTTGCGATAACTTGCAACGAGTCTTTTACAGCGCTCTGGAGGAATTTTGGCCCACTCATCTTTGCAGAATTGTCGTAATTCAGCTTTATTTGAGGGTTTTCTAGCATGAACCGCCTTTCTAAGGTCATGCCACAACATCTCAATAGGATTCAGGTCAGGACTTTGACTAGGCCACTCCAAAGTCTTCATTTTGTTTTTCTTCAGCCATTCAGAGGTGGATTTGCTGGTGTGTTTTGGGTCATTGTCCTGCTGCAGCACCCAAGATCGCTTCAGCTTGAGTTGACGAACAGATGGCCGGACATTCTCCTTCAGGATTTTTTGGTAGACAGTAGAATTCATGGTTCCATCTATCACAGTAAGTCTTCCAGGTCCTGAAGCAGCAAAACAACCCCAGACCATCACACTACCACCACCATATTTTACTCTTGGTATGATGTTCTTTTTCTGAAATGCTGTGTTACTTTTACGCCAGATGTAACGGGACGCGCACCTTCCAAAAAGTTCAACTTTTCTCTCGTCGGTCCACAAGGTATTTTCCCAAAAGTCTTGGCAATCATTGAGATGTTTTTTAGCAAAATTGAGACGAGCCTTAATGTTCTTTTTGCTTAAAAGTGGTTTGCGACTTGGAAATCTGCCATGCAGGCCGTTTTTGCCCAGTCTCTTTCTTATGGTGGAGTCGTGAACACTGACCTTAATTGAGGCAAGTGAGGCCTGCAGTTCTTTAGATGTTGTCCTGGGCTCTTTTGTGGCCTCTCGGATGAGTTGTCTCTGCGCTCTTGGGGTAATTTTGGTCGGCCGGCCACTCCTGGGAAGGTTCACCACTGTTCCATGTTTTTGCCATTTGTGGATAATGGCTCTCACTGTGGTTCGCTGGAGTCCCAAAGCTTTAGAAATGGCTTTATAACCTTTGAAATTGAACTCAGGTGTGATAAACCACAGTTAAGTTATTTTTTAACAAGGGGGGCAATCACTTTTTCACACAGGCCCATGTAGATTTGGAGTTTTTTTTCTCCCTTAATAACGTAAACCTTCATTTAAAAACTGCATTTTGTGTTCAATTATGTTATCTTTGACTAATAGTTAACGGTTTTTGATGAGCAGAAACATTTAAGTGTGACAAACATGCAAAAGAATAAGAAATCAGGAAGGGGGCAAATAGTTTTTCACACCACTGTATGTTCAAAGTGAACTGTGTGAATATTGCCATAATCTAAACTCACATCTTGAGTACCAGACCTTCACGTTCCACAGACCTTTATTATCAGTTCATTTCTTGTGGACGTGTGGTCTGAGTTGTATTTTTATGCTTGAAACATTAAAGAGCTGAGAATCTTATTCTTTAAAACATTAACATTTTCACAGTCACCCTATGTGACAGAGCCCTTCAACTAGAACTCTAAACTCACCCCCGAGAACTACTTTGTATTCCTACACAGGCAAGTCTATTGGATATGGGCTGACTTTGATATATGTCTGGCTTTTCCCTAATTACAGAAACGGAAAACACCAGAGACTCGCAGATCTTATCGGATTCATTATTTAGGATTTGTTTCCCAGAATGTTGTTACACAGCAGTGCTCATGTGGGATCCCTTTCAGGTTCTAAGAGGCACTTCGAAAAATGTAAAAGTGGTTGATTTATTATGTGTTTACAGGAACAATATTTGGATTAACAGATCCATTTTGTTAGAAACAAGAGGAGGAATAAAATGCCAGTGGTTAGCGACTGCCAACAACAGGGAAAACAGAAACTGAATATATACATTAGTGTGGAAACTGCAATTTGTGGCTTACACTCAATTCAGGCAATTCATTTTTTTATAATGTAAAGAATGTGCTTTTACTGTATAACAATTAATTCAAACATTGAAGTCAATGTAGTGTCATTATGTTTTACAGATGAAGCTGGGCAAGAACATAACCCTTTGCAAGGAATCCATAAAGAAATAACAGCAGAACTGAGCAGGATTGTAATGCAAACTATAGAATCTTGGCGAATAGAATCGCTTACTGTTGGGCATGTTCATTTCTGTAATGTTAGACACAGGGCAGTGTCCTATCACATTATAAACATTATGCCTATAGGGGAAACAGAAACACTTTGTGCTGGTTATGAAAGAGGACTATCACATAGTTAATGGAAACTGGAATCACATAGTTAATAGAAACTGGAATCACATAGTTAATGGAAATTGGAATCACATAGTTAATGGAAACTGGAATCACATAGTTAATGGCAATTGGAATCACATAGTTAATGGAAACTGGAATCACATAGTTAACGGAAACTGGAATCACATAGTTAATAGAAACTGGAATCACATAGTTAATGGAATTTGAAATCACATAGTTAATGGAAACTGGAATCACATAGTTAATGGAATCACAGTTAATGGAAATTGGAATCACATAGGTAATGGAATTGGAATCACAGTTAATGGAAACTGGAATCACAGAGTTAACGGAAACTGGAATCACATAGTTAATAGAAACTGGAATCACATAGTTAATGGAATTTGGAATCACATAGTTAATGGAAACTGGAATCACATAGTTAATGGAAAATGAAATCACAGTTAATGGAAATTGGAATCACATATTTAATGGAAATTGGAATCACAGTTAATGGAAACTGGAATCACATAGTTAATGGAAATTGGAATCACATAGTTAATAGAAATTGGAATCACATAGTTAATGGAAATTGGAATCACAGTTAATGGAAACTGGAATCACATAGTTAATGGAAATTGGAATCACATAGTTAATGGAAATTGGAATCACATAGTTAACAGAAACTGGAATCAGGTAGTTAATAGAAACTGGAATCACATAGTTAATAGAAACTGGAATCACATAGTTAATGGAAACTGGAATCACATAGTTAATTGAATTTGGAATCACATAGTTAATGGAAACTGAAATCACATAGTTAATGGCATTGGAATCACATAGTTAATGGAAAATGAAATCACAGTTAATGGAAATTGGAATCACAGTTAATGGAAACTGGAATCACATAGTTAATGGAAATTGAAATCACATAGTTAACGGAAACTGGAATCACATAGTTAATGGAATTTGGAATCACATAGTTAATGGAAACGGAAATCACATAGTTAGCTAAGCCATTCCAAGCTATTTTACATTTAAACTCGGTTCATTTTTCCACCAATATTCTGGCACTGTTCAGAAAACACACAAAGAGCAAATTAACATGTCAATGGGCTTTGGCAGCACAATAGAGCAATAAGATGAGTCTCACACTGCCAGCCAGTCGTCTTTTCCCTTCAGTCATACCTTGGTAGTTAAAGGCAGAAGTCTTTTTTTTTATTTACAGTTGCAAATAAAGGTACCTAGGGTAACTTAAATGAGTAGTATACACCCCTTCTTCAACTTTATTTAAATGAATAGGGTTTGTGTTGAATTAATTATTGGCAATTGTTTACAGGGGACTGTCACCCTAAAATGTAGCTACAAATGTTGTTGTATTGTGTATGTCAAGCTATACAAACTTAATGTACACTATATAAATCATTTATATCTTGTTTCATTCAGTCTTGGGGGTTACACAATCACAGCAAGCAGGCAGGTGCCATTTTGTGGACATTGTTATTAAGGAAAGCTTTGCATCATCCCAAAAGTGTGTTTATGTGCCAAAATAGGGAACTTGATGCCCATGCCCTTGTCACATCAGTGCAGTTTTTCCATAGATTTTCTTCTGAATATTACACACACTGTAAAGGGACATTATACAGGTGGAAAGGGCTATTTTGTGAAGATGAAAACACTCAGGGGCAGATTTATTAAGGGTCAAATTGAAAATTAGAATTTTCAAATTTTCTTATGGTCAAAACTCTCAAATTCAAATTGTGAATTAGCCAAACTTGATTTGAATTTTAATTAGAATTTCAAAATTTATCAGAGTGAAGTTCCGCCACTAGAGTGAAATTCCGCAGCTCTCAATTCATTTCTATGGGATTTTGAAAGCCGTATTTATCAATGGGTGAAAGTGAAAGTTCACCCTTTGATAAATACGTCTATAAAAATCCCATAGAAATGAATGGAGAGTGGCGGAATTTCACTCTAGTGGCGGAACTTCACTATTAACTTCACTCTTTGATAAATATACCCCATAGTCACCTAAAACCTGCCGAGTTCATGTATAAGTCAATGGGAGAGGTCCAGGCATCAATTTGGACATGTTACTTGCCTTCCTAACATTCGAGTTTTTTTTATGGAGAAAAAAAACACAATTCGAGTATAATCTAATTCAATTTGAGTTTTCGAGTCGGTAAAATTAGTGCTAGTTTTAGATATCCGTTTTTTTTTTTTATCAAATAACTCCCCCAATCGAATTTCTATTATATATTCGAAGTTAATCGAGTTAATAAAAAAACCTCACATGAAATTGAAATTTGACCTTTAATAAATGTGCCTCCCAAAGTACATTACAGTGATAATGAAAATAAAAAGATGACACATTCTCGGGCAGTTTTTACAGGAATATAAAATCAGCCGCAATCATACACGTATGTACATGGTTTAAGGATGAAAGAATGATAACCGTATTTATTTAGCGGTCCTTGTTCTCAAGTGCCATTTTCATTATAAGATGGCCACTCTCCTCATTTGTGTCCAATACGATAAAAAAATAGCGCATTAGTATGTTTTTCTAGCAGATAAAGATCATTTCTGACAAATGCTGGCAGACATATTATTTCAGCTAGTCGGTGTATTTATATTTACCTATCCTTATTCATTTAGGGAAAGCTGCAGAACAGGGGCACTATCTGGGAGCTACACTTTCATGGAACATTTAGTTCATACAGGCAATCATATCCACTGTCAAACCTCACACTTTCTTCCATGCAGTTGTCCCCTTTAGATGATTAATTTCACGGTTACATTTACTTTGGTTAACCCCTTACATGCAAGGAAGTACCAGCATATCCAGAATGCACAGGACCTAGCGTTTTCCAAATAAGGGATCTTTCCGTAATTTGCATCTCTATGCTTTCAGTCTACTAAAAAGTCGTGTAAACATTAATTAAACCCAATAGGATTGATCTGGCTTCAATAAGGATTCCTTATATCTTAGTTGGGATCAAGTACAAGGTACTGTTTAGTTATTACAGATAAAATGAAAATCATTTTGAAATATTAGGTTAAAATGGAGTCTATGGGAAACAGCCTTCCCATAATTTGGAGCTTTCTGGATAATGGATCTGTTCTGTAATTCCAGGCAATGCGCTGAGATTTTACCTTTCTGACATGGAAGAGATCAAACTTAGTACAGGTACGGGATGCCTTATCCGGAAACCCATTATCCAGAAAGCTCTGAATTACGGTAAGGCCATCTTCCATAGACTCCATTCTATCCAAATAATTAAACATTTTCTTTTTCTCTGTAATAATAAAAAAGTACCTTCTACTTAATCCAAACTAAGATATAATTTATCCTTATTGGGAGAAAACCAACCTATTGGGTTTATTTAATGTTTACATGATTTTTTAGTAGACTTAGCGGCCAATTCATTAACTTCGAAGTAAAAAAACTTCAAATTTCGAAGTGTTTTTTTGGCTTCTTCGACCATCGAATGGGCTACTTCGACCTTCGACTACAACTTCGGATATAATAATTCGAACTAAAAATCGTTCGACTATTCAACCATTCGATAGTCGAAGTACTGTCTCTTTAAGAAAAAACTTCGACCCCCTAGTTCGCCACCTAAAAGCTACCGAACCCAATGTTAGCCTATGGGGAAGGTTCCGATAGGCTTGGCTAAGTTTTTTTGGTTGAAGGATATTCCTTCGATCGTTGGATTGAAATCCTTCGGATGGTTCGGTTCGAAGCATTTAATCGTTCGATCGAATGATTATTCCTTCGATCGTACGATCGCAGTATTTGCGCAAAATCCTTCGACTTCGATATTTGAAGTCGAAGGATTTTCATTCCCAGTTGAATATCGAGGGTTCATTAACCCTCGATATTCGACCCTTGATGAATTTGCCCCTTAAGGTATGAAGATCCAAATTAAGGAAAGATCCATTATTTGGAAAACCCCAGGTCCAGAGCATTCTGGATAACAGGTCCCATACCTGTACCATTTACTATTGATATGTATTTAATATGACTTCTCCTTCTAGTCGAGTGGTGGAATATTTGCACCATTTTCTCACTGGCAGTGTTCAGAATATCTCCATTTGAACTGGGAGGTTAATGTATTCAGTAAAACCCTGATTTTAGGTTCTACAATGTCAAATCTGAGACCCAGTGCCAGGAGTCGTGGTAAAAAGGAGCCACAACACCGCAATCATCAGTCATCAGCACGACAATCATCATTAATAGCAACATTAGACATTCATTTTCAGCTCTTTTGCTGGAGTTCTCCATTAATAAGAAATGAGTCCTACATAATGTATGTATCATAAGTCAATAGTCTGTATATGTGTACAGTAAATATAAATGCAAGTCAATAGTCTGCCAGGTGTAATGTGCTGTAAAGGTCAGAGTCATTTTCCTTGTAAGTGGTGACATTTACTGTATATAATATGTCTTTAGCATTCTACTTATTTTATCTTTTGAATTCTCCAGATCAGCTCTCTTGCTGTTGCATGATCATTCTTCAGCATAGTACTTCAGCACTTTATGTCTATGCAATTTATAATAAAGCAATTCTAGGGTTCCTATGAGGCACTCAACACTTAACATGAACTGTAGACCTATGCAGAGCTTGAGATCAGTAGCACGGAAGCGTTTGCTAATTTAGCGTGTATGGTAAACAAAAAAATAAACTGACGTGTCCATATGCCTCACGAGGATTGTGTCCGTATTCTTTAAATGAGACCTAAAACCTAAAACAGAATAGCTAGAAAATATTTTATATATTGAACTAGTGAATTTGGGGCGTTTCGCTTTGCCGAAAAACTAGCGAATTTCCAGCGAAATTCACAAACGGCGAAAAATTTGCGAAGCGGCGCCGGCTTCCGTGGCCAGAGCCAAAAAATGGGGAATTTGCGCCTGGCGAATAAATTCGCCCATTACTATATTGAACTGATTGAAGCAGCATAAAGGTTCAGCATCTCTATATCAGTAATGATCCAGGCCTTTAATGTTCTCAAAGGAGTTTCCCATCTTGAATTTTGCTAGGAGAATCCGTGACACCCACATGCTCAGTGTGATTTGAGAAGCTGATGAGATTAAGGGTCATCAAAAATCAAGCAGAAATGAGGTTTGCCTGTCATATAAGCTGGTGCTACAGGGCTGATTATTAAATTCTGATGCCAATTGTGTTGGTTTCTGAGCTGCCACATAGCAGTCATTTGAATTAATTACTAATCAGTCTTATATTGAGACATTTCTATTATATATATTCAATATAATGTCCCTAAGCTCAGTAGCTGACAGCAACAGCGAATCAGAAGAAAAGAAGATGGGTAGCTACTGGGGCATCTTTGGAGACACAGATCTTGCTAAAAGGTTGTGGTTGACTTGGGCTGTTATAGCACCCCAAAACATAATGTACAACATTTCTACCCTACTTCCTGAGTTAAATTGCAGTTCTCCTATAAAATTCTAACAAAGTGCTATTTTCAAAAAGCTGCCAGTACTTTATAGCCCAGACAAAAATCAGGCATATGCTCTTAAATTATATTAAATTAAGGAAGCACAGAAGACACATTGTTTAAATCATCTTAAAGAGTTCTAGAAAAACCTCAGACATATATATTTCTCATTCGAGATGACCCACGCCATCCTTAAAGATAGTTTTACATCAGATGGCTTGGGAATCCGAGAAAGTATTTTTTAAAACATTTTGGGGAAAACTGACCGGTACAAAAATAAAATCCAACACAGATCAGATAGTACCTTTTGTTTGGAAGATTGCAGGCGAGCTTTGTAAGAAGTCGCCAAGCTTTTGCAGGGTTCTGTCTTTTTTCCTGGCTGAGGTTGTATTTGAAACAGACAGCTGCTTTTTCAGGGTACTTCTCTGAACTTTCTACAAATACGTTAAAGTTTTTTTTATTTTATTTTACAATGTATAGTACATTTAAATAATGATCAGAAAAAAATGAATGAAAGATCAGAGATAACAAGTCAATCTGCAGATAGGGATATCTAATATTCCCTAAGGGTATTAAGTACTTTCAGGGGAATGTAATAAAAGTCGCAAAGAGCAAAACAATTCGCACCAATAAGACTAAAAATCCACATCTCGCAATGTAATATTGTTCCTTAAACTGTTACTGCATTGCGAATTTTAATTGAGCATTGCGAATTTTAATTGCGCATTGCGAATTTTAATTGCGCACTCATAAGAAGTGCTTGAAGGTGTCGTAATCTTTTGGAGCAAACATAACGACTTTTTCAGTAAGAAGTTTTATTACATTGACTGCGCATTGGCGCAAACTATAAAATTCGCAAACGGTCTTTCACTGTCGGAAGTGGTCGCTAAACAGTTTCCGGGCTCGCAAAAGCTATATTAAATTCGCACAAAGCAAAATTTGTTCGCGCAAAGGCATAACTTTTCGCATTGCGAATAGTTTTTCCATTAGCGACTTTTATTACATTCCCCCATTTGTTTTTTAATACAAAACACTAAGGGGCAGATTTACTAAGGTTCGAGTGAATTCAAAAAGTTCGAATTTCGAAGTAATTTTTTGGATACTTCGATTCGAAGTAAAAATTGTTCGAATATTCGACTATTCGATAGTCGAAGTACAGTCTCCTTAAAAAAACTTCAACTTCAATACTTCGCCAACTTAAACCTGGCCGGTCCTCATAGTGCAACGTTAGCCTATGTGGACTGGCCAGAGCATAAGTTTTTGGGTATCGAAGGAAAATCGTACGAATCGTACGATTCGAAGTACAATCGTACTACGATCGGAATACGATCATACGATGAATAAAATCCTCCGACTTCGAATTCGAATGTCGGAGGATTCTATTCGATGGTCGAATTTCAAAGTATTTTCCACTTCGAAATTCGACCCTTGATAAATCTGCCCCTAAAATACCACAATATTCAGTTTATATAAAAACTGATAACTGATAAACTGAAGAACGATATGCAAACTTAATTCTGCCCCGACTGAACAATCCCTGAATATCGGGGGAATCTATTATCTTATAAAAAAGGATATGTACACAATGTTCTAGGGAAGATCTGCATGTGATTTCAAGCACAATCAAACCAAATGAGTAGTCCAATAAGGAGTCCTCTGTATAATGCTTATCACACAGGGAGGGGTTTATTATATTATTATAATGTACTGAAGGAATGTCCATTCCTTCAGTACATTATAGTCAACTATGTAAACAATCAGTAGAAGGCAATAATACGCTTGAATTATCAGACATGTGCACACCAGGAAGACCACATTCTGACCCTATAACGGGCATGTATGGGTTTTTTAGCTTATTTCCTGAGTAAACAGCGTATCTCCTAATGATATGATGTTCAGGATAGAAAATTGGATACAAACCTTTTTACTCTTTTTTACTCTTGTTAGTGGCAATGCTGGGCTATGAGGATGGAGTCTTTACACCTGTTCTTGCTGTGGTATTTTTCTTATTTTCACTTTTTACAGTTTCCAACAAAACAGAGAAGCAAAATACAGGTATATTTTATAGTTCTTATCCAGCAGCTAACTGCTTCTCAAACAATTTCAATAAGACCACAGACATTTAAACACAGAGGACAAAATAGCAGTAGTTGCTATACTGTATATACAAGGTACAAGGTGTTCTCAAGTAGTGATGGGCGAATTTTGTATAAGTTTAGTTAGTACATAGATCTATAGAAGTGCTTGGCATTTACTTCATTTTGAACAAATCTTCAGAACTTGACCTTTACTAGGGAGCTGCTACTATAAAGATGATCAATACATCATATTAACAGTAGCAGCTGAGACCTTGCATCTGGCTTAACAACAATCTCAAGTGCAGAACTGCTGTCTTTAAAGGGTGAGGAATAGTTGATGACGTCACTTATTTTATACATATTAAAGGTGTTTTTCATATTCCAAACACTTTTTTTCAGTTCTGTTGTTTTCAAATTGTTCACAGACATAAAGTCTTTTTTAAGTGGCTTATTATGTTTTATTCATGGCCTTTTTTTGAAAATGTAATTGGGAAAACCCATTTATCAAAGTCCGAATTAATCTCATTATCTTCTGAAAAATACTCCGACCAAAGCCACACGGGTTTTTTCCCCTTATTTATCAATACATTCTCCCAATAATTTTCTGTGCAGGAAAAAACCTGAAAAAAATCGAAAAAAAACCCGATACATTTTCCACCTGAAAACTCCGATTTTTTTTCGATTTTTGCCCGAAAAACCACATAATCTTTAGATTATTGCACGAAACCCAGCGCAGATCAAGATGTCTTTCATTATACGTTCCAATGAAGCCTTATGACTCAGTAAAAGATAATTGTAAAAAGAGGTCAAACGCAGATTAAATGCAGCAAAATTCCAGTTGCTTTTTATTAAAGGAGAAGGAAAGGCTAAAATTAAGTAAGCTTTATCAGAATGGTCTAAATAAATACACCAGTAAACCCTCAAAGTAATGCTGCTCTGAGTCCTCTGTCAAAAGAAACACTGTATTTCCTTCCTTCTATTGTGTACTCATGGGCTTCTGTTTCAGATTTTCATCTTAAACCTCCAGGGCTAGGGCTTGAGCATGCTCAGTTTGCTCCCTCTTCCCCTCACTGCTGTAATCTGAGCCCAGAGCTATGAGATATAAGGGAGAGACTCAGGCAGGAAGTGATGTCAAACCAAGCTAATATGGCAGCTGCTATTTTAAAAAAACAGAGTTTCTAGAAAAATTTATTCAGGTTTGGTAAAGCATTCTGTAAAATAAATATAGCGTTATAACTTGCACTTTTGTGGCTAATATATTGGCAATATACTGCTTCTGTAGCTTTCCTTCTTCTTTAACACACTACGGGCACATTTACTTAGCTCGAGTGAAGGATTAGAAGGAAAAAAACTTTGAATTTCAAAGATTTTTTTTGCTACTTTGACCATCGAATTGGCTATTTCGACCTTCGACTACGACTTCGAATCGAACGATTCGAACTAAAAATCGTTTGACTATTCGACCATTCGATAGTCGAAGTACTGTCTCTTTAAAAAAAAACTTCGACCACCTACTTCGCCACCTAAAACCTACTGAGCACCAATGTTAGCCTATGGAGAAGGTCCTCACAAGCTTTCTAAGCATTTTTTGATCGAAGGAAAATCGTTCGATCGATGGATTAAAATCCTTCGAATCGTTCAATCGAACGAAATGCGGTAAATTCTTTGACTTCGATATTCGAAGTCGAAGGATTTAACTTCGACTTTGATATTCGAAGTCGAAGGATTTAACTTTGATGGTCGAATATCGAGGGTTAATTAACCCTCGATATTCGACCCATAGTAAATGTGCCCTCACATGTTTCGAGCAATGCTCTTGTAGTGTGTTAATAAAAAGCACCTGGAATTTTGCAGCAGATCAAGATATCTTTGGGACTTTTCCCATTGATCTATATGCAACCTGGCAGTTCTGAGATGCCGATTTTCAGATTCTGACTTTTTCCATCCTTGGGGAATAATAAATCCCAAAAATGTGTGGGTTTTTTTCCACTAATAACTCGAATTTTATAGTAAAAAACCAACATTTTTTGGTTTTTTTTGGCATTCAGATTTTAATAAATAACCCCCTTAATGTTTGTGTCTCTGATGTTTCAATCTGGCAGCTCAGTGATCCAGTAGCAGATGCTGAACTGTGATAATTTGCTACATTAGTTGATACATTTCCCAGCAGCATCTGTGGAATATTAGCAACTATTGTATCAATTCTAACAGTTGCATAAGAAATCTATCAACTAATGCAGGGTGGGTTGCATGTGGCCCTTCAGAACTTTTATGCCCCCCTACCAGCTCAAATGCTCCATAGGCTTCACTTTTATAACATCATCATTTTAATTTAATCTGGCCCTCAAACATGCCATATGAGAAGTCATATTAAATACTTATCAATAGTAGATGGTAAAGGTATGGGACCAGTTATCCAGAATGCTGGGAGCCTGGGGTTTTCCAGATTTAAACATTTTAAACATTTGGATTATTTGGATAACATGGAGTCTATAGGAGATGGACTCTGTAATTTGGAGCTTTCTGGATAACGGGATTCCGGATAATGGATCCCATACTAGTGCAGTAAAATCTGGGAAAGAATGTGAGAAGACTTGCAATGTGTCCCACGCAACCTCCAATAATAATTAGGAACGTATATGAAAAATCTCTAAGCGGAACACATCAGACATCTTTTAATGTGCTTTAGGTTACTGCTGTCATATAACAATAGCACATCACAAAGGAAAAAATAATTTATTTGACCTGACACACGCACATAATGTAAAAAGTACAGGAAGACTGATAAAAAATGTTTTTTTTTTTCCGTGGGGTGCTAATATTCTTAGAAGAGAAGCTATAGGTCATATTCACCTTGCTACAAAATTTTACAGCAGGCATTGAAAATGCTGTGTGTCACCAACCTTTTATTAAGCACAGCTAAAATCATCTGACATAATAAAAGAAAAGATCATATACTAAGTGCTCTGGCTATAGCAGAGCTTTAAAGACAGTTTTTATTTATTCTGCAGGCTTAATAGGGTCAATTTCTCTGAAAAATGCCCTTTCCCACCTCTTGCCATTTCCTCTTTTTAGTGGAAATGTGCTGCCTTTTAAAGGCACTTGTGAGGCCATGTTTTTTCAGGAATGCTCACTGGCAGCATATTCTATAAAAAGCACATAGGAAGAGGCTGCAGACTCTGCATTTTAAATACTCCAAGAAAGGACTTCTAAAGACAAACTGTGCCATACAGCAAGACACTGGGGCTCATTTATCAATAGTGATGGGCGAATTTATTCACCAGGCCGAAGGCACGGCGAATTCCTGCGATTCACCACCTACGAATAAATTCACGAAACCATTTTTTTGGACGCCGTCGCAATTTCGACAAAAACAGACGCTGGCATCCAAAAAAAAATTTTGTGAATTTTTGACCATTTCGCGAATTTCGCTGGAAATTTATGAATTTTTCGAAGTGAAACGCCCCAAATTCGCCCATCACTATTTATCAACAATGGGCAAATTTGCCCATGGGCAGTTACCTAAAGCAACCAATCAGTGATTAGCTTTTTAAAGCTAGCTGCAAGTAGAATAATGAATGCAGCAATCTGATTGGTTGCCATGGGTTACTGCCCATGTGCAAATTTGCCCAGTGTTGATAAATGACCCCCACTATGTGAAGAAAAAAATGACAGCATTAATATTCTTTTCCTGCAAAAATAAACATCGCAGCACAGTGGAGAACTGCATTGGGGCATTAATACAGTCCTAAGCTCCTAATATTATCTGATCATTGGCTTGAAGAACATACATCTGATCAGCCAGAGAGCACATGCATGTGTACACGTGTCTGCCCGTTTGGCGACATTGCATGTATGGCCAGCTTAACATGCTCGGCAATAATGCCCCATGTGTACCAGAAAAGAAAGTCCTAGGGGATTCTCTAAGGGGCAAAGTGACTAACGCTAGCGAAAATTTGTTTTCCTAATGGGCGCAGGCAACACTTCGCTTAAGAAGAAGATAGACACTGGCGTGGCTTCGCACTCTAACGCCAGGCGAATTTTCGCTCTGGCGAATGGACATAACTCCTCAAATTCACTAATATGCAGATTTTACTGAATTTTACCTCTTGCGCCAGACTTGCCTTTGCCAGCTCAGAACAGGCGAAGTGCATTGGAGTGCATTTTTAGTGCAAAAAGTCCCAAAAAACGCTGGCGCCTTTTCCTTTGGTCTGAGTGATTGCCTGCAAAGGTCCGTAAATTTTTTTTGGGTAACCGGGTTCCCCCCTCCATTTTCTAACATATGGAACATAAACTATACAGTGGGCTCATGTGTAGGGCATTATAACAACTCTATTTTATTTTATTAAGGCTCCCTGAACTCCCATGTAACTTTATCATTTCCCATTGTATGCAAATTAGGCAACGCTAGCGCATCTTCACCTTGATTGCCGAAATAACGCTAGCGAATATTCGCCATAGTTCCAGCACCCTGGACGCAACTTTTAGTGAATTGGCGTTGTCCTAGCGAATTTACGCCTAGTGAAGTTGTGTTGCGACGGCTGCGAAGCCGGCGCTGGCAAATTTTTGCCGGTTAGGGAATTTGCCCTCTAGTGAGAATAGTTACAAACACATTGTACTTATATAAAATGAAAATATGACTCCAGGAGAAAATTAAATGTACATGGTCTGCTGTACTGTCTCTGTTTTTGGCTTCTACTCCTTCATTCTTATTCTTTGAACATTTTGTCACTAAATCTTGGAAACTTCCATTCTTTCATTACATCGTTCCTCCATTAACTCCTTCTCTTTTTTTAAGAGTTCACTAAAGCAGAAATGCAAAATATAAGCTTGATACTTCAATTCATTTATCGTATGCTTAAATCCAGGTATTCCTGAGTAATTGAGTTTAATACCAGGAATTCCCTTGCTATTATTCTACGAGGAAATATTATGTGCTGCCCAGTACTCACTATTACCGCATTACCGCTCTTATCCAGCCAAGGCTCCAATATCCGCATGCTTCTGTTATTCTCCTCCTTCTCAGACCTGTTAATCAAAGAGCAAGCAAGGAAATTTAGGAAATGGTGTATTGTCTGGAGGAGAGCTGACTACAGATACAATGCTGCAATGTGTGTAGTCAAAACAAGCACTGGAGAGAATAGATACGAGAAAGACAGATACAACCATCAACAACCATTTTGCAGGCTGAGAGATGTGGATCCTATCCCTTATGCACCTCAGTAAAACTACATTTTATGTAGCTGAGAGGAGGCGGAAGTTGTACTTGTCAGTGAAGTTTATATGAGGGAATAGATCCGCTTCTCTCTGCCTGCAAAAAAAAAAAGACACAGGCTGAGAGCAGAGGAGCCAACGCTCTGTGTGCAGTCAACCTAAAAGCAAAACTGAACACCATTCTATAGATGGTCTTCAAATTACCAGCTGGAATTAGTATTTTGACTTTCACGTTGTAAAACATGGAGAATAAATAACGACACTCAGGCTAAAGGCACACAAAGCTTTACATCTTCTCTTGGCATGAGAATGTATATACTTTTGCATTATCACAACAAAACCCGCTCCTTCTATCTGCACACAGGCCGACACAGTGCCAGAGAAACAAAGAAACAAATCATTATTTGCACTAAGGAGGCTCATATGAAATTTCAATTTGGTGTGCCTCTTAAATCCTATTGGCATGTCACCACTCACTGAGGATCTAAACCTAAAATAGGAAAACCAACCATAGTTTTATAAATTCATGAACTTCTTACCTAAAGTCCTTCGCTCAAGGAATGAAATATTCAGTAAATTGTTTCGCTACCCCTTGACGGATCTTTAATTCCATTAGGAGCTTCTCTTTTTTTCTCATTCACCAGCTTGGATTTTAAATTCTGTAAGGTCCAGCAGTTTCTAAAATGAGAAACAACATGCTTTACAAACCCATTTACTAGCTGTTTTATAACTTTACGTTTATATTTCTATTTTCCACAAATAATTAAGCATTATCAGAGTGTATGCGTCTTTCTTAATTACAGGTTCACCTTCTTGAATGCCTTCACTTTCACTGTCATCCTGCTCCTCGTCATCTTGATGGGTATAGTTGAGGCACTCCTCTTCCTCTGAATCCTCCTCACTGTTTCCATCTTCTGGCACATCTTCAAGACGTGAATCACTCACTTTCTTGAGTTCCAAAACTTGCTGCCTGGATTGTTGATTATGAATGAAACCTCTCGGGCACTTTTTTCTGACCATAAGGCAGAGCCTCTGAATTCTGACAAGACTCTAGGATGAGAACCTGTTTAAATATTAGAGTAGTAAAAAAAACAGCAGCTTTATGAAGTGTAGCACTTCTTAAAAACTAGGGGGCAAATTCACTAAGATTCGAAGTTGCGCCAGGCGCAACTTCGCCGCACTTCGCCAGGCGTAGTTTCGCCAGCGCTCCGCAAATTCACTAAAATCCGAAGTTGCGCTCAGGGGTAGCGTAAGGTTGCGAAGTTGCGCTAGCGTTGATTCGCTATGTAAAGCGAAGTTACGCTAGCGAAGGCTAATTTGCATACGGCGCCAAATTCAAATTTCAATGGAGGAATACGTATCAGCACTACAAATGCCAAGAAAACCTTCAAATCATCAAATAAAAATTTTATTTTGCCCTACACATGTGCCCACTGTCTAGGTAAGTTGCCATGAGTCAGGAAATGTAGGGGGGAAGGAGGGGAGCCCCAAAAAATTTTTCGATCTTTTTCAGCCTATCAGCCATCATGTAGAAAACACGCCAGCGTTTTTTGGGACTTAGAAAAAAAATTGACTTTTTTTGAAACAATCCCTATCTACTCTATTGCGCTTCGCCTGGTCTGAGGTGGCGAAGAAAGTCTAGCGTAAAAGGTAGCGTTCAGTACACTGCGCAAGTTAGTGAATTTGCGTAGTTACGTCGCTAGCGTAAATTCGCCTGGCGTAAGGGTGCGAAGTAACACTAGCGAAACTACGCCAGCGTTCGTTAGTGAATTTGCGCAGTAACGAAAATGCCAAACGCTAGCGAATTAACGCTAGCGTTCGGCGCTTCGGCGCTTAGTGAATTTGCCCCTATATGAGAAAGATGAGACAAATAATGAGGAGACCTATTAATGAGAGTATTATTGTTTATTGTTCACAATGCTATGCAATATTACGATGCAGGACATTTAATATGTAGTGAGGGGAGAATTTGGGGCGTTCCGCTTCGCTGAAAAGTTCGCAAATTTTCCACGAAATTCGCAAAACTGTGAAAAATTCACAAAATGTCGCAGGCATCTCGTTTTTGACGCCGGTGTCCGTTTTTGACGCCGGCATCTGTTTTTTGGACGCTGGCGAATTTTCAAGTCAGTTTTGCGAATATATTCGCCAGTGGCGAATCGTGGGAATTCGCCGCAAATTTGCGCCTGTCGAATAAATTCGCCCATCACTATTTGTATGTCATTCCACATACATGATAAATATGATCCGTCATAATCTTTTACCTGTGGGTGAATAAATAAAGCATTATTTTGGTTAAAAAAAAAACTATATGAAGAAATCCTGTGTCATAGTGGTGGTTTATCTTTAATTGACTTTAAGCAACTTTTCAACTGGATTTAAATATTTTCACTGAGCCCATCTAAAAAAACAAATGCTCTGTAAGGCTACAAATGTATTGTTATTGCTTCTTTTTATTTCTTCTCTTTATGTTGAGGCCTCTCCTATTCATATTCAAATCAATGCATGGTTAATAGGGTAATTTGCATTTTCAGCAATCTGGTTTCTAGGGGGTCCAAACTGGAGAGCTGCTGAATAAAAAGCCAAAATATCTCAAAAAAACACAAATAAAAAAAATGTTCTCAGGATATCACTCTCTACATCATAAATAAATCTGCCCCATACCGTCTTCAATATAACTGTTAACATTTTTAATTTTTAAAAAAAAAAAAAAAATGCTTACACCATTAATGTGTCTGTCCTGGGTAGACTGCCAAAACCTTAAAGGACAAGGAAAGTGTAATAATAAAAAAATCTTCTTTGAGAGTCATACCTTCTGTGTTGCCGTCCTTTTTTAAAATTCTGCTCTATGTTAAGATCTTCAGAGTTATATTACAAAAAAAACTCTGACTTCCAGAATTGAAATTCCCAGCATGCATTGCTCCTGCGGTAAGACCAAGACTGGGGAGACTGCGCAGTTCGTCGAACATGAATGCAGCGCGTGTGCATTACTGTGCCAAGTCGTAACAGCGCACAAGTTTTGTAGACATACTCGGTCCAGGGGGAATGAGAGATTTGGCGCATGTGCATTTAGATTGCCGGCGCCATGTTTATTACATCACAATGACGGCGCAGTGAAAGAAGAAAAAGCATTAGTTCCACTGGACACTACAAGACACAGGAGCCCATTTTTTAAACTTTATCTTAGTGATCAGGTACACAAAGGGGCACTCTGTTAGATAAAGGGGTAATGAGAACTAACTGTCCTTGTCCTTTAATTACTGAAGCAGGAAGTATCTCTTGACACTTCCATGCTCAGTTCTAACAGCAGCAATAGACGTCAGTAGCACATGCAGCACATGCTTCCAACTTAACTAAGATTGTGTCAGTCTGTCCAGGTATCACTGGATTGAACAGCAAGGGGCACTACATTTGCACAGTTCCTGAAAGGAAATAATTTAATTTATAAAAATGATTTCCTTTTTCTCTTTAATAAGACAGCAGAGTGTACTTGATAGTAACTAAGCTGCATGAATTCATATTGGTGGCAAAACAATCCTAGGATAATTTAATGTTTACATGATTTTTAGCAGGCTTAAAGAATGATGAAAACCCCTGGAAACAGAAAAAAATCTGGAAACACCCTTGTCCCAAACATTCCCAATAATAGATCTTATACCTGTATTCCTCTAGTGTGTTTAGTATGTTTGAATACATTAAGGGAGTTATTTATCAAAGTCCGAATTTATCTCAATATTTTCGGCTACAAACTCAGATCAAATTGTTTTTTTACACTTATTTATTATTACATTTTCCCGAAAATTTGCTTTGCGGGAAAAAATAAGATTTTCAAGATTTTTTCAAATTTTTCATCTGATTTTCAAGATTTTTTTCTGATTTTTCACACGAAAACTCAGATTTTTGCCCGAAAACTATTGCACAAAACCCAGTGCATATCAAAAAAATCTTTGGGACTTTTCCCATTGACTTATATGCAACGTCAACAGGTCTGAGATGCCGGATTTTCAGATTCGGACTTTTCCATCCTCGGGTTTAATAAATTCTAAAAAATTCATGATTTTTTAAAAGTCGATTTTATTAAAAAAAAATCACGAATTTTTCGTGATTTTTGCATTTGGAGTTTAGTAAATAACCCCCTTAGCTTATTTTTCCGCTGAATACTGTCAGCAAACTGTAGAATTCCCAAGCTCAGATTTCATACAGTACCTTCATCATTACTGAGGTCTGTGTTCTCTTGACAGGTCCTGCTATTTACTTTGTATACTGCAATCCACCTTTAAAAGAAACAAATCAAAAAAAACAAAATCAAAAATGATTATTATTAAATTTGAAAACATACATACAAAACAGAGGCCACTTTTCTATTTAGCAAAATCCTACACAAACTTTAATTTCTATATAATTAGAAGAAACTTGCTGGGAAAAGTGGTTGCAAGTACAGCTGACAATCCTCAAAGCTAAAGTTTTAGAAATATCAATGGATGTTTCGCTTGAACTAAATAGGACAAACAAACTGTTTTTTTAAGGTAGATAATTAGATTACCAGTGCTAAACATCTTGCATAACAGACTTCTGCTTCTCTATAAGGGTAGGACTCCACGGGCGATTTCCACGTGATCTGACGCTCTACGCAATACAGCTTTTTATGTTTGAGTGACAGGTCCCCTTTAAAGTTTATAACGAGCTATTTTATAACATACAAAAAATTCAATTAAAGGTGGACTACCCCGTTAAGAATACCAAACCAAACCTGAACAGTAATTTTACTAAGCCGCAAAGGGGAATTAGGAAACAAACAAAGAAACTAATCATTTGTATTAGCACACACACAGATTGTTGGCCATTTGGGATTGATATAGAGCACAATTAACCTATATTTATATTCAGAAAGTATCATGGGTTATTAATACCTAAAGCTCCACAGGCTTCTCTCACTGAATGGTTACAGATGTCGCCCCATGCTAATCACAGGCTCCATTTCATACTCATGCAGAGCAACAGTATTTTTTGACAGAGGAGGGAGCTTGTAAATATAATGTTCTGTTGCACATCACTGTTACAAACTGTGTGCTTGCTTTAGAAGCTTGAATACAGATTATATAAATATAGTGCTATGTAGACATGTAAGCAGCCAAGCAGAAATAAGGCAATACAGCTTATGTTTAGTTAGCAAATAACAGCTAAGCTCTGTAAATACAATGGTTCCAGTACTTAACTAGGGAGAAACAGGGGTCAAATGCCATTCATGTTTCTTTAGAAAATGGAAAACATTTCCCATATAAAATACAACATATTGTTTATTTGTAGGTGCTTGATGGACAGAAGAGAAAACACTTGATAGTGTTATTGATCCTTTAATATTTGCTTATTATGATAGCCAACCTGGCCAGTAGAGAGGGGCTGCATAAGACCACGCAAAACCTATATATTTGTACCACACAAATTTGGTGTATGATAAATGAGAAGAAGATGAAGAAGGCTCTGCCCATATGCATATACAACCCTATTTGACATAAGCTTAATCACAATAAGCATATCCATAAACTTTAAAAATATTGGACTATAATAAAGAAAGGGGTGTCTGTGACTCTAGTAAACACTTCCAAACCATTAGGAGGTTGTAAATTCTTGGCCCCTAATTGTAGAAAAATAGCTGCCTCAGATCAACCCCCACCTAAATCTGCACAATATATAACAAAATGCTGTCCATGCTTCTTTCAGTATACTTGCTGGTGGGACCAACCAATTTATTGTACTATTACCATAGCTTGTGAACACACCCTGACTTGCTAGCAAACTCCTTGATATAATCAGGCCTGCTACCTCTGTTCAGGGGCGCTTCGCAAATGAGGCGAGTTGAGGCTGTTGCCTCAGGTGGCGGCGCCCCTATTAGGTACCAGGGGTGGCAAAAATGCCACTTCTGGTACTTTAAGAGCCAGATTTGCGGTTTTCAAACTAGAAATTTGGCTCTTCTAGTGCAGAGAGAGTAGTTAGGCTCTCTGCGCTAGCGTACTGGCCCTCTCTGCCGCCCTCATGGACCCCCCTGGACCCCCTCAGGCGCAAAAAGGTAAGGCGACAGAGGGGCCAGGATCACCCCTGCCTCTGTTCTGGCCAATGCAAAAGTCGCACAATCTATAAAGGGGTTGTTCACCTTTACATTAACTTTAGTACAATGTAGAGAGTGATATTCTGATACAATTATTTGTGTTTTTAAGTTATTAAGCTTTTTACTCAGCAGCTCATTCAGCAATCTCAGCAATCTGGTTGCTAGGGTCTGAATTACCCTAGTAACTATACCTTGATTTGAATGAGAGACTGGAATTTGAATAGGAGAGGGCCTGACTACAAATATGAGTTATAAAAAGTAGCAATAACTATAAATTTGTAGCCCTACAGAGCATTTGTTTTTTACATGGGGACAGTGACCTCCAGTTGAAAACTGGAAAGACAAATGGAGGCAAATAATTCAAAAACTATAAAAACCTATATGAAGGCCTACTGAAAAGTTGTTTAGAATAAGCCATTTTGTAACATACTCAGTTAATTTAAAGGCAAACCACTCCTTTAGGGGCCGATTCACTTACTTCGAGTGAAGGATTCGAAGTACAAAAACTTCGAATTTCTAAGTGTTTTTTGGGCTACTTCGACCATCGAATGGGCTACTTCGACTACGACTTCGAATCGAAGGATTCGAACTAAAAATCGTTTGACTATTCGACCATTCGATAGTCGAAGTACTGTCTCTTTAAAAAAAACTTCGACCCCCTAGTTCGCCATCTAAAAGCTACCGAACTCAATGTTAGCCTATGGGGAAGGTCCCCATAGGCTTGGCTTTCTTTTTTTGCTCGAAGGATATTCCTTCGATCGTTGGATTAAAATCCTTCGAATCGAACGATTCGAAGGATTTAATCGTTCGATCGAAGGAATAATCCTTCGATCGTTCGATCGTACTATCTGCGCTAAATCCTGCGACTTCGATATTCTACCTCCCAAACGGTGTCTCATGTGGAGAAATCATGGGGGAGCTCAGTCTGAAGGTTAGCAAAGGTGAGAATTGGGGAGAATAGTCAATGGGGGACGTTAGGCCCACCACCTTGTTACATGTGTAATTTGCTGGTCCAACCCTGCTCAAACCCTGGTCCTACACTGACCACCATTATAACCAGAACCCCAGGGTGAGGAATCTACCTAGTACTTTTTAGTTGTGAGCAATAACATTTATGACTGCACATATATATGTTTGATGAAATGCAGGTGACAGTGTTGTAACATTGTAATCATCTATTCAAGCTGTGTAACCAGCACCAAAGTTATTTAGTGGTAGAACGGACTATGTAAACAGTACTGTAGTTGATTCCCCCATTCCCCCTCAATTCTCCTCATTCCAGATAATTAGTGGCTGCAAAATATACAATATAGAACCTATTTGTGCTTTACTAAAACTTATGACATTGCAAGGCTTTGGCAAATCCAGATACAATGCTAGAACTCCCATGGAGTTTTCCCCCATCAGAATTGCCAGCAACTAAGGGGTCTCTGATACTAAATGAATAAAGGTATAAAACATGTATATACAATAATAAACATTTACCACTAGCAAACTAGAATGCCACAGCTTAAAAAGATCGCACATCACATTCCTAAGATTTATTAACAACACACCAATATGAAATATCTAATTTTATCAAGAGAAAGATCTTTTTTTTGGGACCTGAATATTGGGGGAAATCACAAGGAAAACATGAGGAAATATTTGACAGACTAATATAATTCCAAGTAGCAGCCCAAATTTCTGTGGAAAGACTGACATCTTGAGGATGCTATGGAGATTGTCTTTATAAGCTGGTCTTATCTATGAAAGAAGCCCAAACAACCCAGGGAAAGAAAAGTAAAAGCCAAGATTACCTTGGAAGGTGAAAGTCGTGCCCGTATTAGTCACACAATATGTAAAAATCAGATGTTTCTGACCCTTTATAAGATCAATCACATTATTATCGTGCAATCAAAAAACTGTGCTTTTGTTGTATCCGGACCAAAGACCTGCACAAAAAGAAATCATCATCATCAGCGATAAAGGTGATGGGGTAAATATATATATCAACACTAGGGGCAGATTTATCAAGGGTCAAATTTCGAATTACAAAATGATATGATAAGACAACCATGCGAAAAAGCTAGTAAATAGCAAACCAAAGATAGGTCACACACATCAAACAGTAATATAAACACAAATAAAGACTCGGACAAAAACGGAGAAAGAGACAAAATTTATTTCATCACAGAGTTTAGTGAGGAATATGGGAGAGTTTGCAATATAATTAGGAGACATCTTTCGGCTTTGTGTAATGATGCCAGGTTGTCTGAAATTTTGTCGACCACGGATTTGAAATGTGTTCCAAAAAGGGCGCCCACATTGAGGAAGAAGCTGGCACAAAGTCTAGTAACTTCTGGGAAGAATAGACAGAGGTAAAATTGGCTAGCCTTGAAAGGGAGCTATAGGTGTGGAGCAACCACTTGTAAAACTTCTAGGGTTATCTCTATGGGTCCTAGCTTCAAATCCAGTTTCACAGGAAGGGAGTACCGTAATTCTAGTTATTACAACTGTAATACTAAAGGGATGGTGTACCTATTAGAATGTAAGAATTGTGAAAAACAGTATGTTGGTCGCACTACCCGTAGTCTAATGGAAAGGATACAGGAGCATATACGAGCAATAGACAAACAGGATGAGGGGTCCCCAATTGGTAAGCATTTTGCTTTATGTTCTAAAAAAAAGGAGTACAAGACTTATCAGTCAAAGTTATAGAACACGTTAAGACACCCCTTAGGGGTGGGGACCAGGTGCGATCCTTAAATTTAAGAGAGGCATTCTGGATCCTCAAATTGGAGACAAGAATACCCAAGGGATTGAATACGAGACATGACATATCTTATCTATATTGGCTGTTTTTTATGAACAAACGCTAGTCCCCTCTACATCTTTTGATGTTTTTTTCCCATAATTTCTTTATTTTCTTATTTTCTTCAAAATTCAGCATTCCTCCCCCACTCCCGAATATATGTACATTCACTGAATTATTTATACATTTACTTATTTGAAACAGTATATCCGATAATAATCAAAAGTTAATTATCTTTTAATCTATAGACTCATATTATCGAGCTGTAGATGTGTATTTATACTTATACATGTATAGACTAGGATTAAAAGACCAGGAGCTGGAGATCACATATGTAGTTACATGGGTACAGGGATCTATTTAAAAGGACCAATATTCAGAACAAGATGAGCGAACGAAATCAGATATGTATAGACCTGCTGTTTCAACACACACCATCCATCATGTGATAATCATTCAATTTGAAAGTAAAGGAAACAGACCAGGAACAGGCAGTACTTTAGTCTGCAAACACCCTTTATTGGTGTATTTTCACTCACTCAATCTATTTTAAAGGACCAGTAACGTCAAAAAATAAAAGTGTTTTAAAGTAATGAAAATATAATGCAGTGTTGCCCTGCACTGGTAAAACTGCTGTGTTTGCTTAAGAAACACTACTATTGTTTATATAAATAAGCTGCTCTGTAGCAATGGGGGCAGCCATTCAAAGGAGAAAAGGCTCAGGTTACACAGCAGGTAGCAGATAAGCTCTGTCTGTCTAATGGTGTTATCTGTTATCCATTAGTTAACCTGTGCCATATAGCCGTTTTTCAATTTCCGCCATTGCTCCACAGCAGCTTGTTTATATGGAGTATAGTAGTGTTTCTGTAGCAAACAGATCATTTTTACCAGTTCAGGGCAACACTACATGATATTTCCATTACTTTAAAACACTTTCATTTTTTGGTGTTACTGTTCCTTTAACTAACAGCATGTCATTTTAAGATACAATTGAGGTTTTTACCTTTGGATGTTGGTTTTAAGAGGATTAAAATAGTATTTTTAACTGTAGTACTATGTTGAAGCCACCAGGGGTCACTATGCCCTTTTGGTACAAATGTGTCTGTGATCGTTTTGATGTATGCCTATGATTAAGGGATTGTATCCCGAAACGCGTAGGGCTTTTTGATTCCTGCATGAGCCTGCAATAAAACTTGTTTCCTCCTCGAATGGAGTGCCGTCCATTCTTTTGGCACTGAATGAACTTTTGTTGTATCCAGACCAAAGACCTGCACAAAAAGAAATCAGAGATACAGGTGATGGGGTAAATATAAATATCAACACTAAGGGGCAGATTTTTCAAGGGTCAAATTTCGAATTACAAATTTCGAGTTTCTTTATGGCAAAAAAAAGTCAATATCGACTAGGGAGTTATCCAAATTTGAGTTTTTAAAACAATTTGAGATTGATTTTCGAGATTTATCATACTCTAATCCTTAAAGAACTCAATTTTGACTATTTGCCACCAATGGGAGAGGTCCAGGGATCAATATGGTGATGTTTGCAGTCCTCCTTACATTTGAGTTTTTTTCTGAGAAAAAAAACTCAAATCGAATTTGATTCTAGTTTCTGGGTCAATCCCACTCACCCAAGTTACATAGTTACATAGTTAAATTGGGTTGAAAAAAGTCCATCAAGTTCAACCCCTCCAAATGAAAACCCAGCATCCATACACACACCCCTCCCTACTTTTAATTAAATTCTATATACCCATACCTATACTAACTATAGAGCTTAGTATCACAATAGCCTTTGATATTATGTCTGTCCAAAAAATCATCCAAGCCATTCTTAAAGGCATTAACTGAATCATCCATCAGAATATCACCCGGCAGTGCATCCCACAACCTCACTGTCCTGACTGTGAAGAACCCCCTACGTTGCTTCAAATGAAAGTTCTTTTCATCTAGTCTAAAGGGGTGGCCTCTGGTACGGTGATCCTCTTTATGGGTAAAAAGGTCCCCTGCTATTTGTCTATAATGTCCTCTAATGTACTTGTAAAGTGTAATCATGTCCCCTCGCAAGCGCCTTTTTTCCAGAGAAAAAAACCCCAACCTTGACAGTCTCCCCTCATAATTTAAGTATTCCCTCCCTCTAACCAATTTAGTTGCACTTAGTCTCTGCACTCTCTCCAGCTCATTTATATCCCTCTTAAGGACTGGAGTCCAAAACTGCACTGCATACTCCAGATGAGGCCTTACCAGGGACCTATAAAGAGACATAATTATGTTTTCATCCCTTGAGTTAATGCCCTTTTTTATACAAGACAGAACTTTATTTGCTTTAGTAGCCACAGAATGACACTGCCCAGAATTAGACAACTTGTTATCTACAAAGACCCCTAGATCCTTTTCATTTAAGGAAACTCCCAACACACTGCCATTTAGTGTATAACTTGCATTTATATTATTTTTGCCAAAGTGCATAACCTTGCATTTATCAACATTGAACCTCATTTTCCAGTTTGCTGCCCAGTTTTCCAATTTAGTCAAATCATTCTGCAAAGTGGCAGCATCCTGCATGGAACCTATAGTTCTGCACAATTTAGTATCATCTGCAAAAATAGAAACAGTACTTTCAATACCCACCTCCAGGTCATTAATAAACAAGTTGAAAAGCAAGGGACCTAGTACAGAGCCCTGCGGTACTCCACTAACAACACTGGTCCAATTAGAAAATGTTCCATTTACCACCACTCTTTGTAGTCTATCTTTTAGCCAGTTCTCTATCCAGGTACAAATAATATGTTCCAACATTCATTAATTTAACCAGTAACCTTTTGTGTGGCACTGTATCAAATGCTTTAACAAAGTCTAAGTAAATCACATCCACTGCCATCCCAGAATGGAGGTCTCTACTTACCTTCTCATAAAAAGAAATTAAGTTAGTCTGGCAAGATCTATTACGCATAAAACCATGCTGGCACAAACTCATAGTATTATGATTTGCTATGAAGTCCAGTATCATATCCTTTATTAACCCTTCGAAAAGCTTTCCTACCACTGACGTCAGACTAACTGGCCTATAGTTTTGAGGCTGAGAACGGGATCCTTTTTTGAATAGAGGCACCACAATAGCAATTCGCCAGTCTCTCGGCACTATGCCAGATCTCAATGAATCCTGAAAAATTAAGCAAAGAGGTTTGGCAAACACAGAGCTAAGCTCGCTTATTACCCTGGGATGAATACCATCTGGCCCCAGAACTTTGTTAATCTTAACATGTTCTAGTCTCTTTTGAATTTAAAAAAAAAATTTGATTTTTATAATAAATTTCGATTGGTTGAATTTCGAGTTCATGGGAGTTTAAAAAAACTCACATGAATTCAAAATTAGACCCTTGGTAAATCTGCCCCTAAGAGACAAGGCAACCCACACATAGATCATATGCTCAGAGAAGAGTCACCTCTCCCAGCTCTCTCACGGACAGTATGGAAGGGGAAACTGTCTGTCAAAAGATGGGGCTGAATCGCATTGCCTGCCTGCGCCGAAAGCTCATCGATCCGGATGGTGCCAGGGTGCCAGAGTGAGTCAGATGGTGGACAGTTGGAGCGATGGAAGGGCAAGCAGTCTGCCCCCGGTTGATTGCAAAGAGGGGGCTGGCGCTAACTTGACTGTGATGGAAAGTGGGGCTCTTTTTCTAACAGGGGTTGCCCTTCTAAGCTACCCAGGTATCGACTTCAGGCCAGGGGTTCACCATCTAACACTTTGCCCTTACTTTGCCCTTACCTTGCTCTTACTTTGCCCATACTTTGCCCTTACCTTGTCCATAGCTTGCCCTTACCTTGCCTTTGCATCAACTTGGGTTTTTTACCCCATACAGAATCGTTTTGGGGTTTGCCTAGCATTAGCCTGCAGTTGACCTTGGCAAATTGCTTTAAAAAAAAAAAAAAAAAGAAGGATTCAAGAAGGAAAATACAGATTTGACACTTTACCAAACCCTAAGTATTGCTTACTCATTAATGTGGCCTGAGGAAAGAACAACCAATGCCTTTTTGTACAAGTACAACAGAAACAGACAGGTACCAAACAGGCCTGAAACTAGGGGCAGGAAACAGGCGATTTGCCACATGCTGACAGGCCAGTCAAAGTATACAAAATTTAGCTTGCCCCTAGGTGTCTGATCAAATAATCTCGTACCTGATTCCAGAATATTCTAATATACTGTATGTGCAAGCCCACATCTGAACAAGATGTCTGGTGTTAAATAGGTTCTGTGCTATTAAATTCAAATTGGAAGCAGAGTCAGTAAACATTAGTGATATACATGCCGGAGACCTCTAGTGACCAAACAGAGAGCGTTTCATGCTTACCCAGCACTTCCTATGCCTATGACTAAGTACTGAGTAAGCATGAAATGCGTTAGGCGTTAGAGGGGATACATTTCATGTGTTTTAACTATTGATGTAAATAAAGTATATTTTTTTACTTACTAGCATGCCTTGGAGAAATTATTGAAAATAGGTTCTGTGGAACAGATTCTGGAGCACTTCTCTGTGGATGCTAGAGGGTAGGGTGTACTAAAGCTGTCTGTATACTTTTTTTCCAAAGATTTTTAGGGCTGAACTTCACAGACTATTCTCGTTGGATCCGTCACATGTGACAAAACGCCAAATATTATGCGAGTGACAGAAAAATCGCAGGAGAAAACTACACACAACACGACTGAAGACTCAGCATGCGGCGTTTACGTCCTACAGCCGTGTCGTATACATGTGCCTTCAATTTTTCTATAACTCCTATAATATTTGGCGCCTGCGACTTGTCGAATGCAACGGATCCAACAAGAATCGTCCATGGAGTTCAAAAATAAAGGGTACAGAATACAGAAAAAGGGTAGGGATAACAAAACATTATATAAGATTAAGTCAAGTCAGAACTATAACATAGTCAGTTCTTAATTAAATTACATTGTTGATTTTTCTGGATAACGGATCCCATACCCGAATCAGCTGGGTTGCTAGAAAAAGGTGTATCGGCTTTAATATTCAAGTGGCTGTATGGCCACAACAAACTAAGAGCCCTCCCTGAAAAATGAGGAAATATTTTTGGAATTCATACAGACACCATAAAGTTGCCAGGATCAGTAGGGGATGATTTTTTGGAACTTGTGCTATTGGAAGCAAAACCAGCATATTGGCTTTGTTGAATGTTTCTATGATTTCCTAGTAGACTTAAGGTATGAAGATCCAAATTACTATAAGATCTGTTATCCAGCATATCTGAGCATTCTGGATAACAGATCCCATACTTGTACTGGTAAAGGGTGCTTCAGTCCATGCAGGGCCACACTGGGCCCCTACAGGTGTACTAAACATAAGGCAAGCAACAAATAAATGTTTTGCACCTACTGAAGTACACATGGGGGCAAATTTATCAAGGGTCGAATTTTGAATTTTGAAAAACTCAAAAAGTTTTTTTTGCCGAATAGGTCAGTTTTCGATCTAATAGGTCCGTATTCGGCCTAATTCGAATTGTATGGATCGAAGGAATAGCGCAATTCGATCGAATTCGATTCAAAGTTTTTCCCCAAAAAAACTTTGATTTTTCAAAGTCCACCAATGGACTCCAAATAGGTTCTAAGAGGTCCCCCATAGGCTAAAACAGAAATTCGGCAGGTTTTCGATGGCAAATGGTTGAAGTCAAATTTTTAAAGAGACAGTACATGATAAATTTCAATATTCAAATTTTTTCATTTTTTTCAAATTCGAATTGAATTTGGACTATTCCCTAGTCGAAGTACACAAAAAATAGCTTGAAATTCGAATTTTTTTCAATTGAAAATTCACCTCGACCTTTGATAAATCTGCTCCCTATGTACAAGGTGTGCCACTCTGGACCCCATTCTAAATACAATCAATTAAATATTCTGCATCATTTCTGAAATTATCAAGTTAATCTTCACTATATTTCTCTCAGCATCTGTTTCTCTTCATTCTTGCAGCAGTTCATTCACAGCATTCAGATATTCATTGACAGTTCAAATATATCTTATAGGGAGACTCCTTTCCTAGTAGATGTATTAGAGCTCAATTAAAGGAGAAGGAAAGCTCCAAGACAGTTTATTGGCAACAGATTAGCTAGAACGCTATATTTATTCTGCAGAATGCTTTACCATACCTGAGTAAACCGCTCTAGACACTGTCTCTGTTTGTTTAGGATAGAAGCTGCCATTTAAGCTTGGTGTGACATCACTTCCTGCCTGAGTCTCTCCCTGCTCACATACAGCTCTGAGCTCAGATTACAGCAGGGATGGGAGGAGGGAGGGGGAGAGGAGCAAACTGAGCATGCTCAAGCCCTGTCCTGGAGGTTTATGCTGAAAACAGGAAGTCTGGTACAGCAGCCCATGTGTACACAATAAAAGGAAAGAAATGCGGTGTTTCTTTTGACAGATGACTCAGAGCAGCACTACTGGTGTATTTATATAGACCTTTCTGATAAAGCTTACTTACTTTTAACCTTTACTTCTCCTTTAAATAACTGATTCCAGTACAAACAAAATCTAACTAAATAACTGCCTTTTGCACAAATCCTGCATGTAGAGAGACATGATGTCTGGTGATTTTAATAGAGTGAGCTCTAATACATATTCTCGGGGCAAAAGGAGCCCCGGTATAAGAAATATTGTATCTAACTGTCAATGAATATCTGACACCTAACTCCAGCATGAAGAGAAAATGAAGAGAAACATATGCTGAGAGAGGGATAGTGAAGATAAACTTCTTTCAGAAACAGTGCAGAATTTTTAATTGATTATATTTAGATTATATTTTAGTATGCTGAAGTTTATATTAAATTTTAATTTTCGCGATAGTTCCATACCCCCCCCCTTCCGCCACGATTAGGGCACGGGCAACTCTAATGGCTGAACTTTGGGAAGTGCAGTCAGAAGAGGAACATTCCCAGAGCTCCCACTACTGTTGCGTCCTCAGCATGTGCCTCTTCTGCCTACACATAGTTTCAGCCTTTGCCTCTCTCTGTGACCTGCACATGAGCACAACAAATGTATTTTATTTATGTCATTGCCATTGAAAAGATGTTTATAGCACTTTGCCACCTCCAAACTAGAAACCATGTAGACAACAAAATGCTCCTCCTTTACATACTACCTTTAAGAGTTGATCAGATAGGTGCAAGCTCTTTGATATCTGAATTTTCTATTGATTTAATTATAATTGCTAAAGCCCAGCCAACATACGAAGCAGGATCTAGATAACTGAGTACAAATGGTAACTTGTGGCCCTGTTTCAATGCTGTAAATCAGCTGCTGTATAGTCCAGTTTCTGCAGTCTGATCATCTGGAAACGTTCATGACCTTCTTTAATTGACTTCTTCCAGGTCTTCTATCACTGAGGCCCTGTTTCATGTTGTCTGTTGATATTTAACTAGATAATTAGAATAAGAATACCAAGTTTCAGTGCCCCAGCAATGACCAAGCCCTTTACAGTTGTCCCACCATAACCCCCCTAATGGCTTCCCCTGCTGCTTCCACTTCAATGATAAGCCTATTTATCCCACCTACAGTGTGTCCCTGTCTCCGGAACCTTTCTGTTGTCATTTGGTGGGAGGTGCATGATGTCACTAGTAACTGCATTGGGTGCAGTGCAAGCACACAATAATGACATCATTAATGACATCACAAACAACTGCGTTTTTGTCATGGTGGCAGCTACTTCAAGAACTGTGTTGTGAAAAGGACAAAATCACTAAGGGGCATATTTATCAAGGGTCGAATTTCAAATTGAAAAAATTGTGAAATTCGAATTCAAAAAGACCAACCGAAATTAAGTCTAAGTTTTTTTTGGTCAAATAGGTCCGTTTTCAATCGACTAGATCTGTATTTGGCTGGATTTGAATCTTACGAATCGAAGGAATAGCACATTCGATCAAATTCGATTTGATAGTTTTTCCCAAAAAAAGGTTTGCTTTCTCAAAGTCCACCAATTGACTCCAAATGGGTTCTAGGAGGTCCCCCATAGGCTTAAATAACAATTCGGCAGGTTTTAGATGGCGAATGGTTGAAGTTGAATTTTTAAAGAGACAGTACATGATAAATTTTGATATTCTAATTTTTTTCATTTGCACAATGAAAATATACACACAAAAAAATTTGCACAATGAAAATATACACAAAAAATATCTCGAAATTCGAATTTTTTCATTCGAAAATTCGCCTCAACCTTTGATAAATCTGCCCCTAAGTGTGTCAAGTAGGGGCAACGATACCGAACAAAAATGGGAGATTAGTGCAAGCCCAAGAAAACCAAATATTCCTACACACAGAATGGCTCCCACCTGCTGCCGGCCCTCCTTCTGCTGAGCAACAAAGAATCAAGTCAGAGTCTCTAGGACCATGTGCCACCACGATACCAGGGCAGCTGGACCCACACAACCAGGGATCCCTGACCAAGATGAGTAGGGTATAGAGAAGGGTGGATTTGAGCAGAAGGAAAAGACTCCAGTTTATGGGTCCCACAGTGCTGCATGGCCGTCACCCCTTCTTTCTCCTTGGAGCTAAGAATACCAAGCTATGACCTTAGAGCAGTTAATGAGAAATGTCATAGGGGTATCTGGGAGTTGTAGTTGAGTAACAGCTGAAGCATTAGAGGAATGTGACAGCATGAATTTCTGTGACCTTTAGCTGTTACAGAACTACAGTTCCCAGTGTCTCCTGTTGTAATTCATAAGTGGGGTTAATAGGATTATCCATGTTTTTGTTTGTGTCCTCCAGCAGTACTTCCATCCACAGGATGGTCTGTAGGAGCTGTGTGCTCTTCATTTACAGTTTCTGCCAGGCAGTGCCTTTGCCAAGGTGGGGGCACCCACGGTTAACCCCTGCCCCTATATCGGGGCTCCTTTACCTACAACCTTAAAAGACAATTGGATATGTGTGAGCGCAGGGGTGTAACTACAGAGGAAGCAGACCCTGTTGTTGCAGGGAGGCCCTGGTGTTCAGAGGGCCCAGAAAGGCCCTAATTAATAAACCATTTTGGTTATATCTTGGTAATCTTACCAATGTTTTAGGGCCCTAAATTGATTTTGCTGTGGGGCCCAGTAACATCTGGTTACGCCACTGTGTGAGCGCTCTGATTTTTCATTCATTTAATCATATTTCACAAATCACAGCCAACTGAGTGCAATTGGTCATTTGTGGCTCTGTGTCAATGCTGTAAATGAGTCATTTTTATAACTTTCTAAACTGACTTCTTCCAGGTCTTCTATCACTAGGGTCTTATCTTGGGCTGCCTACTGATACTGAACAAACGAAAATACAGAGTTTCAGGGCCCCAGCAATGATCAAGCCCCCTACAGTTGTCCCACCCTAACCCCCCTCATGGCTGCCCTTGCTGCTTCCATGATAAGCCTATTTATTCCACCTACAGCTTGTCCCTGTCTCCAGAAGCACGCCTTTCTCCTGTCATGCGGTGGGCGGTGCATGACGTCACTGGTAGCTGCACTGGCTGCAGTCCTAACACGAGTGTGACCATGATGTCACGAATAACTGCATTTATGGCGTGGTGGCACCTACTTCAGGAACAGTGTTAGCACTGAGGAAAGGACAAAAGGACTGAGCTTAAGGGAACCGTTTCCAAGGCAGGGACACCGATACTGTAACAATAATGGGAGATCAGTGCAAGCCCAAGACACCCAATGATTCCTACATACAGAATGGCTTCCACTCACCAGCAGCCCCCCTCCTGCTCAACAATGGAGAATCAAGCAGGAGCCTCCCTGATCATGCACCGCTGCAACACCACCGTGGGCAGCCAGACCCTCTCCACCAGGGATCCCCGGCCAAGAAGAGCAGGGTCAGGAGAAGAATGGATTCAGGCAGGAGGAACAGACCCCGTAAGTGGCCAGTTTTGGTGGTCCAACAGTGGTGCATGCCTGTCCCCACTTATTTCCCCTCTTAACTGGAAATACCTATGACCTTAGAGTGAACAGTGAGAAATGTCATAAGGGTATCTGGGAGTTGTAGTCTACTCGCAGCTGAAGGATTGGATGTGACAGTTTTAACCTTCAGCTGTTACATAACTACAACTCCCAGTGACCCCTATTGACATTCTAATTTAGAAGAGGGTTAATAGGATCAGCGATATTTATTACTGTGACATCAATAGCCCTGTATCATTTGAATGCAAAATGTACTGAGATTAATGCGGGCATTGAATGCTGCTGGCTGGGGCACACACACAGAGCAGCCCCTCATTCATATAGCTGACTTTGGGCAGATGTCAATCAGCACCCGAGCTAAGAATTTCTGCAGCAGCGACTGTGCATGCCCGATGCTAAATGAATGGCCTGCATGCTGCTTTGGGTCTGTGAGGGACATTGCCATGTCCAAGTGCCATCATCATTGTGTCAAGCGGGGTGCTCTCTCCTTGGGCCGCACTGTGTGCCATCTCAGCAGTCCTGGACTGGCAATCTGTGGGTTATGGCAAATACCAGAGGGGCTGCCATAAAATGCCATAGAAAGTCACTATTTAGTGGGCTGGTGGGGAGCTGATTGGGCCTCTGTGTACTTGGAATTCCAGGGCCTATTTTGACTCCCAGTCCAGACCTGCATCTCACTCTATGGGCGACTGGATGACAAGGCAGCAGCACCCCTCTCCTCCATCTCCTTCAGTTTTCCCTGAATGTGCATCCTCCAATCCCCCCTCCCTGTCTGGGCACTGCAGAGTGGAAATCCAATGTTTCTCCCAGTGCTGTAACACCTTCAGTACCAGCAGGGGGTGACTGGAGAATAAACCTGCCCCCCCCCCCCGTCAACACATGCAAAACGGTGATAATGAATGTGCGAGTGGTAAACAAGAAAGACAGGATTTACCGGTACAGTATCAATAACATAATACAATGTGTTGCTTCCAGGGATGCAGGGAGGTAATGGGAGTAGGCACTTAGTCAGTAGCTAAAGAGGAATAAAGTGAGCAAAGGATTGAATTCGATATTTATGTCCTGTAGCAACCTGTGCTACCTACAGATCCAGGATGAGGTGACCCCTAGGCATTTTTTGGAAAAAAATACCGGCCTTACTATTTATTTATATTATTTCCCTATTAATAGCGTTAGGGTCAAGTATCATTTTTACTGGCCAGGCCAGTAAAATAATGGCCAGGTGGCAACCCTACCCCTGTAATCATTATTCATCCAGTTCACCCTCATTTGTGTGTCTGTATTATACTGACATTAACAGAGGAGGACATGGAAGCACAGGGATGGTCAACTGGAAAGCCAGAACGGAGGAATATTATGGGAACTGTGATGCGATAATGCAGCATTTTCTTATCCTTCTGACTGTAGCTATTCCCAAGCCCCCCTCCTTTTTTCTCTTCCCTGACACCATGAAGCAAAGAGTGGATGGATTGGTGCTGGCTCAGTCAGTAGGTGTGTAGTCTGACTGCTTGTAATCAATGCTGAGTTAAATGCCATCTGAGCAGAGCCAATGGGGAGAGAGGAGGCAGGACACACCCACTGACACCATAGGAGGCTGGGCTGGGGAGCAGCCAGTAGGTAGCCAGTGAGCATGGCTATTGTGACTACATGGTAAATACCGTGTGCAGAAAGCTCAGTTCATGAGGCGTTTCACAATTTATATGCAGGGGAAAAAAGTCACCTTGTTCCCAGTGATTTCACACAGGGCATTCTTGAAATGAAAGGGTGCAGGGGACATCTCAGGACCTGTCTTGGTGCTCAGTAGAAGAATAAGTCCAACACACTCTGTATTTAAACCCCCCAGCACTTTACAATGAAGCTTATTGATGACAGAAAACATTGTAAGTACAATATTCAATATTTCTGCATCATATTTTTTTTTTTGCAGCTGTCTATGCATGTTGGAAGTGTGGATTCATATATATATATATATATATATATATATATATATATATATATATATATATATATATATATATATATATATATATATATATATATATATATATATATATATATATATATACAGTTAAATATGTGCACTCCACATCCAAAGTCTGTGACCTGGGTGCCAAGTGAAAAATGTCTTTACCTTTTGCTATATATATATAACAAGGGAAAGTTGTGTTCACCACTACTTTTTAAAAACAGTAAGCAGGGGTGCATTGAGGCTGTGACCACAACATTCACAAAAACAAGAGGTTCTCTGCACTCAACCCATTATCAATATATTAAGGACATTGAAACCTTTTGTGCATACTGCTACTAATAATGTCTTACCCTTTATAAAAAAACAGGGATTGTTTGTCCATATATTGCAACATATTTTGCTGTATGGCCAGTTCTACACTCCACTTTCTTCTGATTCATTAAGAATTCTATTGCTTCATTATACAATTTACAATGTTTTACCTGCAACTTACTTGCTGCTTTCAAAGTAAAATATATATATATATATATATATATATATATATATATATATATATATATATATTCAGTATAGCTCAGTGAGTGCTCTTGCTGCAGGCTCAAGTCACAGCAGGGAGTTAGCGCTCCAGCTGATGTTACACTGCAACTCCCAGCATTCACTGACAGCCACTATGAAGTGAGCTCCTGCTGTTAGAGACATTGCAACTGCCAGAAAACACCTTGACAGACAGGTGAAGGTCTGGAACTTGTGATCCCTAATACAAACTTGGTCATAATGTTGATTTAGTTGCAAAAGTGCACCTCAGCTAGAATCCTGGTTATATGCATTGTGATCAGATGTACACTCTTCCATAGCCCATAGTATGTTCCTTATTCTGCTACCTTCCAGGAGTTCTCCACCCAAAAACTGATTTTTGCAAAATGAAAGAAATGTCATTCTAAGCAATTGCTGTTCTTTCTGGCTGCACTACTTACTCTGACTGCTGAAACAATATAGCACAAGTCAGCTGATTAGAGGCGAAGGAATCGTAGAATCATTGTGGGGGGTACCAAGATGCTAAACACCATGGCAATAATTTTAGTCTCTTACTTCCAACCCCAGGCTGGAATGCCAGGATAATTTTTATTTCAACGTTTTGCAGCCATATTTTTGGCCCAGACATTCCCTGTCTTTGCGAATGCAAAGTAAAAGTTGACGTAGATTTTCTGTGCACGTTCAGGTCGGAGCAGGAGTTTCTGGAAAAACAGAATAATATGACTCTGTAGCAATGAGAGGAAAAAAGTATGCAGAAATAAGCAACTAGAATCACAGGGAGGCCTAACAATGATGTACATATACATCTATATATATATATATATTACAAATCGCTTTAAAAACATTAAATATCGTTAACTAATATATATACATAATATATGTCATTATGCAAAACAGTGGAGGGTGAATATGCCCTTTAAATGTCAGGAAGGGCTTTGCAGGTCCCTCTCGTTTAAAGGGGTTGTGAACCTTTGAATTAACTTTTAGTATGATGTAGAGAATGATATACTAAGACAAATTTCAATTGTTTTTCACTTTTCATTATTTGTGTTTTTTGAGTTATATAGCTTTTTATTCAGCAGCTCTCCAGTTTGCAATTTCAGCAATCTGGTTGCTATGGATGAAATTACCCTAGCAACCATCAGGCCCGGATTTGTGACGAGGCCACAAAGGCCCGGGCCTAGGGCGCCAGAATATTAGGGGCCGATTCGCGCTCGCACCAGAGGGGGGTAAGCGGGCGGGCAGTAGAACCATTCGCCCGCTGGCAATCATGCATTGATTTAGACTAGAGACTGGAATATGAATAGGAGAAGTCCTGAATAGAAAGATGAGTAATAAAAAGTGGCAATAACAATAAATGGATAACCTTACAGAGCATTTGCTTTTTAGATGGGGTCCCCAATTTGAAAGCTGGAAAAAGTCAGAAAAAGGCATATAATTTAAAAACTATACAAAATAAAAAATGAAGACCATTTGTAAAGTTGCTTAGAAGCAGTCATTCTACAACATACTAAAAGGTAAACCACCTCTTTAAGTAGCAGGCATGTTATATTAGTAACCTTTCAAATGTTTTTGGATTTCAAACTCACAATATTATCTAGAAGCCGTCAGCCGCAGGGTCATGCAGCAACCACTGCACTGACAAAAGGTCTCTGCGTTTACAAGACCCATTGTACTTATCATCTGTATGTGCTAAACTCGGAGAATACTTTAGATCAACACTGCTGTTCTGAATGGCTGAACCTGATAGACATGCGTCTGTTACGTGTCACTGTAAGGGATCTGATCCATTGCAAAGGAACAAGCCCTCTGTCTAGTTACGCACACAATATATTGTTTCCCAAAAGTGACATACAGAATAAGCTCTATTCAGCATGAAACTGCCTGATGCCACTGCCACACTAGTATTGTGTATATGTCAATAATGACTGAAGCTGAGTGGATACAGAAAAGGGTAATGGGATCCAGTTGTAAAAAAAACAAAAAAAACTGTTTTTCTGTTTTGCAGGGTTAACTTTTATGTGTGTTATTGATGTTACTTGGCAAGGGTCCACGTTGGACATAGTCTCAATGACACATTTCAGTTGCACAAGCAAAGTTCACCAGGTTTCCTCCAAATTATCTTCCCCTGGCAGCGTTTTTTAAGTTTTCCTTTTTCTCAGGATTATTATCATTTGATCACCCCTGTAAGTGGAGATGCTTAAAGGGCCAGTAACAAAAGTTAAAAACAAGTATGCTATACATATATATATATATATATATATATATAATACACAAAAGCCATGAATAGCCTGTAAATTATATCCTTATAAACGGTGAGTTCTGATGTCATCAGTTATAAACGGTGAGTAGTGATGTCATTTCTGTCACATGACTCACTGAAACTTGTGTATTATAATAAATAATCGGAGTTCCATGACCTGTATAAAAACACTCGGCCTTTGGCCTCGTGTTTTTATATGGTCATGAAACTCCTCGGTAACTTATAATATCCTTATATTTTACAAGAGGGGGTACTTTATTCTCTATATATTGTTTATGTTTTGCCAACATCTGTATATAGGCATTTAAAACACACTGCATTTTGAGTATTGGAAAAAAACACTCCAAATGATTATAGGCACCATTCCCAGAAGGCCAATGGTACAAAATGCATGTTCTCCTTTTTCAGCCAGCAGTCAAAAGGCCAAATTTGGTGGTGCAGTGGTATTACTGGAGCTTGTGTACCATGAGCCTTTCATTATAACTCTTCTTTCATCTCTTAAATACTGAGATTATTTTGTTGTAAATTTTGTAACTATTATCTGCTATGCAAATGTGGGTCCTAAAGGCTCACTGGGGTACTGGAGAAATTCAAGGGATTCTGGTCTGGTCTGCTAAACCTGAAATACACACTGTAATTGCTGCAGGCAGAGACAGACACTAGCACTCCGTATTGTGTTAACAAGTCCAAGCAACTTCCTAGTATATGTTATACTATATATATTACACATTTTAAGTTGTTTTTAAGTTATTTGTAAATGCAATTGCTACTGAAGACATTATATGCTTTGCACTGCTAGTTCTGACTCCTGAAACTATATAGCAGAAGCCAGCAGATCAACAGATATGGAGAACTGTATCTTGTATGGTGTAAAGTTTGACTTCTCCAATAACAGTTTATGCATTTCTAGTTCATACAATTTAATCCTTTATCACCTATTAGGAAAATGATCCTGGGAAACGATTACCTGAGAAATAAGTGGTTAGTAGCTTTGACACACAGATATATTTGTGTATTAACCAGGGAAGCTTGCAAGGCACTTTTGCACCCATTGCACCAAGGATCACATTTCCTTATTGCTTGTGTATTTAGATTGGAAATAATCAATCTCAGCCTGAACTCTAATAACTGCCTAAACCGGAACTATGGCATATTTATTCCCTGGCCTACCCTTGGAAAGTGGCTGTGAGTTGTTTCTTTGCCCATTGCTGCATTATATATGGTGATATGAGCTCAGGTGGTGTTGGAGTGCTCCCTTGTATACTCAAATGCACACTTATTTGGATAAATGAAGAATAAAAAGCACTCCACTGTAAATCATTGTGAAACATTACTTCTTACCTCAGGCAAGGTCACTGACCCAAAATAGGTCCAGGGTGGGCTACTGCTGTCTTCTCCTAGCTTTCCAGGCATCCTCTTAGTCAGGCTTTAAGACTTTGGTGTATTCGCTGTATAGAACTCTTCCAAATCATTTATTGCTGTCAGTGTGCCAAGTCTAATGAGACCCAGGAGATGCCTGGGAAGTTGGACATTTTTCTTAGCTATAATTATTCTCCCAGACTGTATGGTTCTAACACACATACTGTATGTATATATATATATATATATATATATATATATATATATATATATATATATATATATATATATATATATATTTCATTAAAGGAAAACGATACCCCCGAAACAATGTAGGTCTCTAAAAAAGATATTGCATATGTAAAACCCTGTTTCATGTAAATAAATCATTTTCATTATAATATACCTTTTTAGTAGTATGTGCCATTGGGTAATTAGAAATAGAAAATTGCCATTTTAAATAATAAGGGCCGCCTCCTGGGATCGTAGGATTCACGGTGCATACAAACAAACCAAACAAACCGCCATACATGCTAGGTCACATGAGCCAATTAACAGACAGAGTTCTGTATTTTGCTTCCTCACTTCTTCCTGTTAAAACATTAATTGGCTAAAAAGTATGTTTTTTGAGGTGGAAAGGTTAAATGTATACCATTTAAAGCTTGTTTTTGAAAAAAATGTGATTTGGACCTTGCAAATGAGTGCAACAGCCAGTTTGTTGTGTTTAGTTGCCTGACAGGTTTTTTTTTTACTGCTGAAATGTGTTTTTTCACCTTTAGCTATTTTCATTTAATTCCAGGTACTTATTGATGTCAGTAGGGTTTAGAGGTCACTTACTTGCAGCAAAAACATTTATTATGTTTTTCATCTTTGTGCTGCCTCCAGAAGAAAAAAAAAAAAAAAACAAGGCACATAGAATTGTTGCTTAAGATTGTGTGTTACCTTTGGCCTCTAGCTAGAGAATCCACACAATACAATTTAAAGGAATAGTGACATGTTCCAGTTGTAACAGGAACATGTCACAATGCCTGTATAAAGGTGCCCAGCACTAATACCACATTTTGTCTTGCTTCCCACCCTCTGCTACTCATTTATCTTGAGCCAGACACACAGGGGAACAGGACGGGGAAGTTTGGAATTGACGTCAGGCTTGGAATTGACGTCAGGCTTGTGTGGGCAGGGCTGGAGGACAAATGCAAACAGTACCTTGACACAGGTGATAAGTGGACAGCTTGGGGGGAGACAGGGCAGATTTCAACACAGGATTAGCAATGGGGTAAATTTACACAGGCATAACGACACCCTCTTGTTAAAACTAGGAATGTGTCACTATGTCTTTTAATGTCTTCAACAAAAAGAAAACACAGAACTACTGTAGAACCCCCATTTTACATTTTTCTGGGAACCAGAAAAAAATTGTTTAAAATCTGGGAAAATATTAAATCAGGGAAATGCATTATGTATTATATATCGGTGGGACTACAAGCAGGCGTAACATGAGGGAAAACGTAAAAACAGAGTATGTAAAATTGAGGTTCCGCCGTATTTATTATTTATATAGTGCTGACATATTCTGCAGCGGTTTATACAGAAATTATACATAATTTATTAACCATACCTCCCAACATTTTGGAAGTAAAAAGAGGGACAAAAAAAAAATTTCCGCACGTAGCGCAGCAATTTTTTGACCACACCCCTTTCTGTGGCCACACCCCCTAATTACCATGTTCGTTTCACAAAATTTGGCAGGTTATGAAAGTTTGAAAATATTTCTCCTTATCTAAACTGTGTTTTTGTGTCTCAAAATTGTTACAAAGTATCTTATTTGCACCTGTTAGCTGTTCTGGGCTCTCTGCTAAAAGCCAATTAAGTGAGAAACTTTGTTTCTTTTTCTGGCTGTTCAGTGCAGAGAAAAGAGGGACTTTCCAGTACAAATGAGGGACTGCGGGTTGAGCTGTCATAAGAGGGACTGTCCCTCCGAAAAAGGGACAGTTGGGAGGTATGTATTAACATGTATTTATATAGCGCCAACATATTGCGTAGCACTGTAATCACATCAGTCCCTGCAGTCCCTCATTTGTGGACATAATAATCTAAGTCCCTATCACACACATACACACAACAGGATCATTTTGCACAGTACCCAATTAACATTCCTTTATGCTTTTGCAGCGAGTTGGGGGAGGGAATGAGAGTACCCGAAGCAAACCCCTGCAGACATTTTGGAAAAAAAAAACAACCACTATTTCTCCAAAAATGAAGAATTTGAATTAATTAAGTTTAGGATGTGATTGATAAATGTTTTTAGTACCACTATTTTTCAGATACATTTTTGAAACACTTTTCAAAACAGCAAGTTTAATGATAAAGTCGCTATTTAAAATTCAATTTGATGTTTTAGGGTAGGACTACACGGATGTTCAACGAAGTCGAAGCGTTGATCCAATGCGAAACGACTGTCAGATGCAGACACAGCGTGCAGCGTCTGCATCCAACAGTCGTGTCGAGATCAACGCTGCGACTTCATCCGACAATGCATTCACTTACCTTCTTTCCGTCGCATGCGATATGTCGCAGGGGTTTTGTTGCAGCGCATCACAGTCCGTCGAAAACGTCCATGTAGTCCTACCCTTAGGAAGGGATATGCCGGGGAACTGGAGTGAGATTGTGTCCAATGGTTTTGTTGTCTAGGCTGGATCAGCTCTTGCCCAGTTTTTTAAGGGGATAGCGTAGTATGTTAATACCATCAGTATATGTTTTATTGATATGGGAACTGCCAGGCCGACACAGGGATATGGGGCCACTGCTATGTCTAAGGAGACTTGTATTCTCAAACCATGATGTAAAGTCTAACTTTAAAGGGCACCTGTCACCCAAAATTGGCCATCTCCATCCCACTGCGGGCAACCATGGTTAGAGGCGCACATGCACATAATGAGCACTATTCCTGGTGTGCTTGCCATGCTCTTGCGTGTGAGGGCACATGGATGCACATAATAAGTAAAAGCTGTAGTATTATTCTGAAAACTTCATAGGCCCCATTGAGATTGGGATAGTAAATATGTGGTTATCTCTTATTTGGAAAATATAATTTGTAACATATCTTGTTTATTTCATCCCAAGGCTCAATCATAGGCCCCACTGAGACTGGGATAGTAAATATGTGGTTATCTCCTATTTGAAAAATATCATTTGTAACATATCTTGTTTATGTTATCCCAAGGCTCAATCACTTCACTGGCAGCTACGAGCACTGATTCCTTCTACATAATTGCAAAAAAACAAGACCATCAGAGTGTTTCTGTAGGAATGAATTGAGTGTGTTTTATAGCACACCATATACTAGTGATGCACCTAATCATTCAAAATAAGGCTGAAATGTATGTTATGCGGAATTTGAATGCTTAGTGCCAGGGCCAGATTTACATAGCGGACACCCCTAGGCCTGCTGTCATTCGTTGCCCCCATCCCCTCCCTTTTATTCGCACTAATTTTCATCATCGGGACTGGAGCAATGGGGATTGGCACACAGGAAATTTAAAAAACTATTTTATATCTCCTGCACATCCCCAGTATTTCTGGACCAATGTGTGTGTGGTTGGATAGCATGCCGCCCCCTAAAATCATGCCGCCCTAGGCCCGGGCCTTGGTGGCCTTTCCACAAATCCGGCCTGCTTAGTGCACAGTGAAACTAAAATGGAAACTTGATGTTATCTGATGTTAAATCACCGGAAGCATTTTTTTTTCAGGTGATGCAGGAAATTTTGTTTTTAGATCTCATATTTGAATATACAAATCAGAATTCATTATATATTCGCTGAATATTTTCTGGAAGATTTTTTTATTTTCTCCAAATATTTTTTTTTTTTAAAAATTCAGTATTCATCTGAATCCAAAAACATGGGATTTGTTTTTTGCCTAATAGGAGCAACACTCATGCATTTCTACATTATGTCATCTGCCTAAATGTTCTACAGATTCATTCTAGTGGGGAATTAACTAGGCAGGGATTCTAACTTTGGACGTTCATGTTCTGCCAATGGTTAATCTACTTTAAAGCAAAGAGGCCATAGATCAAGAAAAAGAGGTAAGCAAGTTTGGTATCCCTTTTAAGCAGCAATGAAATCATTGAAATTAAAAAAGAGTTTCTTATTAATTGGTGTATTGTTCTGTCACTTTTGTTCACATTAGGTATGCAAATAATGTGTTTATTTGGACAATTACTGAATGCTTCAAAAAAGAATCGGTCCAATACCTGACCAAATCCCAATTTGTATTTTCCAATGTGACTCTGCTTGTAACTAATATCCCCAGTCTTCCACTTGAGTACTCCCTGGCAGTTATAGTACAAGTGTGGCCATTAGTGCACAGCTATAACACACTCCTACTGAATTTCATATACCCACCAAAATAAATCTTCTGACCATCCAGGCAGATGACATAATGTCGAAATCTTATCTTCCCTTTCACAGACAACTATCTAGAGCAAAGGTCTTGCTAAAAGTAGTCCTGCAATAAAAACATTGGGGGGGGGGTATAAGCATAACTCATTTAGTTATAGGATTTTGTGAATGTGTTGGTTTTATTTACTTGCATATTTAAACTAGGTATGCACCAAAGTTGCCGTTTTTGAACTCAAAACCTAATTTCCATATTAAAATTTCAGCATTTATATCGGTTTGAATAAGTTTGGTGTACATAGCAATAAGTACATGTATGGGACCTGTTATGAATGCTCGGGACCTGAGGTTTTCCATGTAATGGATCTTTCCGTAATTTGGATCTTCATATCATGTCTACTAGAGAATCATATAAACATTGAATGAACCCAATAGGCTGGTTTTGTTCCAATAAGGATTATTTATATCTTAGTTTGGATTAAGTACAAGCTAATGTTTTATTATTACAGAGAAATCTTTTTTTTTTTTAATTTGGGTTACTTCAATAAAATGGAGTCTATGGGAGATGGCCTTTCCCTAATTCAGAGCTTTCTGGGTAATGGTTTCCAGATAACGAATCCCATACCTGTACTAGAAAAAACTGGCATGTTTCACCTTAATTCCTGCATCTCCTACACCTCTTTTTTAAATGTACTATATGTAGGAATCACTAATGAATCCACTGCAAGGATAATACTTTATATAATCTCTTGCCTGTTGTAGAACAATGAACCTTGTCCATGGTGGCCAAATTATAAAGCATCATGGAAGGAAAATAGCTAGGATTTACCATCAGTTTTGACAAATGGAGTTCCCTTATTTTGTTCAGCAGTAAACACCATAAAACCTATGGATTTTGAAAGCATAGAATAAGTCTCTTGTAGCCAGATAAGAGGCAGCTGGCCTTTCAGTTCTGCCAAATGTTTAACTAACTAGTTGTTTAAGATATTTATCAAAGGGTTGCTAAATTGATCTGTGTTCCCCTTCGAACACCTCTCATGTTAAAATTTTACAAGCATTCCACACTCTTTCTGTTAAGTAACTTTGTTTCCTTTCTCAGTTCTCCACTTTCATAGCCTGCAATTGTGTAAATTCTTGGAACGATACTGGGTTGTCTACCCAGCATTTCTTCTGCACTTTATTTTTTAAATAGTGTTCCAAATTTTCAGATGGACTAAGATCAGGGCTTTGACTTGAACTGTTGTTCTTAAGCCACTCGAGTGTTAAGAGATGAAGTTTTTCCGGTCTCAATTTGAGACCTGAAACAGGTTTTCTTGCACTCTTTCCCTATCCTGGTCTTTCGAGGTGCTGGCTGGCCCACATCAGCTAAAGAAGTGGCTGGCTTCCTACAATGCAATCCTATAATGCAATGGCAAATAGTAATTAATGACACTATATGCCCAGGTTAGTATTAAATTCACAGCAGCACTGCTAAACCATAAATACTGGGCAGAAAGCTGGCAGTTGGTACTTTAGGCATGATTCCACCTTGTGCTTAGAGAGAGAAAGTACGATGCAGTTATTACAGAGTCACCACTATATTTAGGAACACAACATAGCACTTGGCTGTTTTGTGTACGTTGCCAAGTTAGCTCTGTACTCAGCAGTGGAATTGTCTGACATTTGCATTCTGCTTGGCTCTCCTTGTACTGCTCGTGAGTCACATCAGAGAAGTGGTAATTAGAATCTCATTCTTGAGTTAAAATACAGATAAATCAGCCAGGAAGGGCATTTAAACAGTCATCTTTTCTGGAAAAAGTCAATTTTCAAAGGTAGGCAATGAGTGAGTTGAATATACACATATAAAGTGACTCTAGTTGAAAGAACATATATTATTATACACATACACACACACACATATAAAAGCTCAGGGCTGAATCAGAGCAGAGGGATAGTGCCATAAGTAAAACTGGCTACATCAAGGATATCAAAGCTACTAGTGGGGCTTTAGTCTTCATTGAGTCGCAGGGGGGTTGTTGATCAACAACAGCTGGATTGACATTAATATGTAATATTTTCAGCATAAGGTTCAAGCAGGTTGATAATTTTGCATTTGGCTTCCATCTGATCACAAAAAGACACATTTACACATACACAGTAGGCAGACATAGGGGCATCTTGTGACTTATCTCTGGGGTTTGCTCTATACATAAAACTGTTACTTTATGCTATGTAGTCATTTCTTGTTATGATTAATGCTATTCTGTATTTACAGCATTCCCATGGTTTGGCATGGATATTGGCGGAACGTTGGTGAAACTGGTCTATTTTGAGCCCAAAGACATTACAGCAGAAGAAGAACAGGAAGAGGTTGAGAACTTAAAAAGCATAAGAAAGTACTTGACATCCAACACAGCCTATGGGAAAACTGGAATCAGAGACGTGCACCTAGAACTGAAAAACTTGACCATGTGCGGCCGCAAAGGCAATTTGCACTTCATCCGCTTCCCGACGTGCGCTATGCACCGATTCATTCAGATGGGAAGCGAAAAGAACTTCTCAAGCTTGCACACCACATTATGTGCTACTGGCGGCGGGGCCTATAAGTTTGAAGAGGACTTTAGAATGGTATGTGGGGTAAAAGGTATCATACACTTCTGATCTCTTTCAATAAGTCAATAATGCCCTTTTAGGATTAACGCAGTATAATTAAATAAAAATAACACCATTATTTGTACAATAATTGCTAATAAGCAGTCATTATCAGATTTTTAGGTAAAATTAAAGTTCTGGAGAGAACAGTTGCTGCAGTCTTTTATTAAAATCAAAACTAGAATACTGGCATAATTGTTAAAGCAAATGTTTAGCTCCCTGCCTATAGCTCCTGTCTGCTACACTTTCTGAATTTAATCATATCTTTCCAAACAGTTGCATGTGCTCCATTTTACAGCCTTCTGGCTTTATCAGTCTTCTGTCTCATTACATAGATAAAAATTGGTGTTTTTATCACAAATTATTTTATGTAGATCTCATGCAAATATATAGTGTTCTCCACATAGAAAGATCTTATTTGTGCCTGAAAGTAATGAAGGGCAATTCTTTAATTGTCATTTCGGTGTTGAGGGACCAGCAGTGTCTAGGATCCAACCCTAGCCTTCACTAGTTCATTAAAAATTTTAGTTCTACCTGTTTCTGGTTTCACTGTAGTTTAAAGAGGACCAAGCAAAATTATGCAGAGCTTAAGGGAGCTGGAACCCATAAATCTGAGAACTGGCCATCTGTAGCCTCACATTTTGCCCATTAAATTAATTTCTGGTTTTTGTTTTATGACTTGATTTTAAAGTTTAGTAAACTTGTTCAAAATGCTTTTCTGAGCACTCTTGTTTATTAACTGTTTTAAAGATACAGGTATGGGACCTGTTATCCAGAGTGCTCAGGGGCCTCGAACTTTCCGGATAATGGATCTTTCTGTAATTTGGATCTTTATACCTTAAGTCTACTAGAAAATCATGTAAACATTAAATAAACTCAATATAGAGGTTTTGCCTCCAATGAGGATTAATTATATCTTAGTTGGGATCAAGTACAAGGTACTATTTTATTATTACAGAGAAAAAGGAAATTATTTTTAAAAATTTGGATTATTTGGTTAAAATGGAGTCTATTGGAGACGGCATTTCCGTAATTCAGAGGTTTCTGGATAACGGAAATCTGGATAACGGATCTCATATCTGTATTAACAGCTATACACAGAGGCTTGGCCAGTTGGGAGAGGACCCGGTGGAGGGATGCTGTCAAAGGGATGGTTTACCTCCACTATAATTTTTAGAATGTCTTCATTTTTAATTTGTTGATGTGTTTTCATTATTTGCATTCTACTGACTCTTTCTAGCTTTAAGTTGGGGTCACTGACCCTGGTAGCCTATAAACTGTTGCTTTATGAGGCTACAATTTTAAAGACATCCTTTCTGAAGTTTGGAATTATGGAAATGCCGTCTCCCGTCGTCTTCATTTTATCCAAATAATCCAAATTTTGATATATTAATAAAACAGTACCTTGTACTTGATACAAACTAAGATATTATTAACCCTTACTGGAGGACAAACCAGTTTATTTAATGTTGAAATTATTTTCTAGTAGGTATAAAGATCCAAGGTACAGAAAGATCCGTTATTCAGAAAACCCCAGGTCCCAAGCATTCTGGATAGCAGGTCCCATACCTGTACTGTAATAAGAATGTTAAACGTTCCAATGAGGAAAAAACAAGAAATCATGCAATGTGTCATAGGGGAATTATATTTTGTAAATTATATGATATCAGGAAAAAAAGGTCTCTTATGTGGAATATTATGTGGTAACAGACAAAATGGAGGAAAGCTGAGTGGCATTTTATTTGCCCTACCTAGTGCCAAAGCATTCAAAATTGCACCTTGCATGCATTGCTTAAAATTAAAGGGGAACTCCGGCTTCCAAACCAAAATTTGATAAAGAGGCCCACATAACACAGAAACTAACCCTAATATACCTATCACAGTTACCTGTTTCTTCAATAAGTATGAATAAATGCTATTTCTATGCTGAAATCCAGCTGGTTAACAGTTCTTCTCTTTCTGCATCTAAACAAATTGTTACAAATTGTAACAACTTCACAGCCTACAGACAAAATGCAGGAACTACATAACCCACAATGCATTGCACCATGATGTTCTGTTTCTTATTGAAATCACATGGGCAGGGAATTGTGGGGTTTGTAGGATGCAGGCTGAGGACAACTGGCTGCTGATACAAAGTAACAGTAGTCAGCCAGCTCATCAAAGTTGTCTGATCAGCAGGAGACTAGGCTTAGGGAACTGTTCCAAACCATTAAAAAAAAATCTGCATATTTTTTAATTGATGTATATTGCAAAGTTGCTTAAAATGATGTTTACTTTTCAAAAAGCTTAAGTAATGTTTGTGTAGTTCCCCTTTAACTGTGAATGTTATTGTTTCTAAGCCTGACAAATCCTGGCTGAAGCACCACATTTTTGGGCTACTTAAAAACCTGCTGCTTAAAATGCCCTGTGTGCCATTAAAGCATGTCGTTTGCTTATCAGAACGGCACTCTTATTTAACTACACTATAAATCAGCATACAAGTCTGATATACGAGTCGTACCTTCTTTACACTTAAATAATCATAACAATGAAGTGCCCTTAGTGACTTTAAATTGTTAATCAGTGATTATTCCTCCAGATTAATGTGTACATTTTTTGTGCATGACAGAGAACGTGTTCAGTGTGCATTTGAGTTTTTATTCCCACCCACTGACAGACGGAGGGAGGGTGACAGACAGCAGGTTAATATATAATACTAAACTAATGTTGCTTAAAGCAAGTTGTGGCTGTGGTAAATATGGCAGCACTTGGGCGCTGGGGGGCCATTTGCTGCACGTTCATTAGAATAATCCTGTCAATTTCATTTGAAAGCCACAAAGTGGCTGTGGAGAAGACTTCCTAACCGCAGCCTGTTGCATAGCAACAAACAGAGCGTGAATGGAAAGCAGAACTCCTCGCTGTGCTCTCTCTATCTTTCCAAATCCCCACAAACAAAAGATCTGGAACTCACATTATCACAAGGTTTGAGGAACAACAGAATGAGAATTCCTGCCACTCACTCACCCAACAAAATGCTGCTGTCAGCAATAATCTCCTCTTTATTTTATATTTGGAATATTTAAAGGGAGAGTTTATTAGTGTATTTTTCATTTATTTCCCTTAAAGTGACAGACGATTTGAGGAGAGTAACCTTGTGCTTTACCTTAAAGGGGACATGTCACTCACACATAGAAAATTGTATCCTAAAACTCAAAACCCACATTTAAAAAAAAAAAAATATATAAAACAGTTGCACCTGTTGTATAGGATATTTTAAAAATCTCAACTGTCAATCATATATTGCCTGCGCCGCCTTTATTCCAGACATAGAGATGGGGCAGGCAATTACTTTCACTTTCCATTCTGCACTTCTTAGATGTTTGGTTCACTCCTCACATTCTTCCTCCTTCCTCACTGCCTTGTGTAGCCAGTGACTAGACCAGGGCCGGAACTAGGGGTAGGCAGAAGAGGCACGTGCCTAGGGCGCAAATGTGGAGGGGCACCAGGCACCATACCTCTTCTGCGACTTGCCCCTAGTTCAGACGCCTCTTTCCCCACCTGTTGCAGAATTCGCCGTCTTTCTAGGCGCGCACAGACGCACATCCTTCTGCGCAAGCGCACGATCGACTTGTGTGCTTGATCGTCCGTGCTCGCGCGCACTTCAGAAGGGGGCGATGTAGTTGGTCGGGTTGCCTTGGGCGCCGGCAATGGCACTGGCAAAGACATCGCATCAGGTCCCCCAATTTGGAGCATGAATTCGATTCTGGCAAAGATGCAAAGCTTGTCTTAATAACAATGTTCAAAAAATAGCGACTGCCTGCTTGCTGTGAGTGTGTAGTTCCATGCTTGACTAACACAACAGAAAATAATTTGGAATCATTTCTTAGGGTGACAGGTCCCCTTTAAAACACATTTTTTCTGTAGGTGCAGATACCTAAAGTTCGATTTTGACTGGAACAAACTATAAACTCTTCCTATGGAATCAGACTGGACATGTAATAGGAGCTAAGCCCAAAATGAACTGAAAAGTCGTCACATTTGCAGTTTACATTAATGTTCTTTTTTTTTTGTGGTTTCAGCCATGTTAGCGGTTTTGGAATACTATTACTAGTCTTTCAGCTAGTGTTAGGGACCCTAACCAGGGTCGGACTGGGGGGCCGGGGGCCCACTGGGACTGCTGTCCAAGGCCTCCCGCCCCCTACTGCAGCACGCATGCATGCCAGTGCCGCTCAGTGTGCATCTGCGAACATCGGCACGCGCATGAGCGAATGGCACAGCTCTGCGCGCATGCGCTGACGGCGCTGCGTGGCGCAGAAAACATTTTTTCCTGGTAGAATTTGAATATCGGAAGAGGGGGTCTGGCCTGGCGGGGCCCATGAGGGTCTGGGCCCACCGGCTATTTCCCCGTGTCTGGTCGGGACAGTTCAACCCTAACCCTAACTGTTTGCACTTTCTATGAACTTCTTGTATAGTCCGTTAACCCCAGAGTTGCTGTTGAGCCAAAAGCCTGGCATTGGCAGTCTAACCTCCATATGTAATAAAATGCACTAAGTTTGTCCAGGTGTAGTAACTCATAGCACCGAATGAGATGTTTACTTTTAAACAGGTGACCAATAAATACTGAAAGAAGTTGCCAACCCACACTGTGACACTGACTAGCTGCTATAAGCACTCTAGTGCTAGCACTTGGACTAACCCACATTCTGCCGAAACCAATATGGAGCAGGCACTCAATAAGGCAAACTTCCACCAGGCAAATGTTCAAAATTGAAAAAGGTTTATTGTGTCCGCAGCCTGACGCGTTTCGTGTCACAAGCACTTAATCATAACCCACATTCTGCACCTGACCGGCTGCTATAAGTGATAAAAAGCATTATTTGTACACAAAAAGAAGGAGAAAGATTGCCAGTGCACAAAGCCTTGACGTTACACATGAGCTTACATATTTTGGCCAAAGTGTGGTACAGGTTTGGGACATGTTATCCAGAATGCTCAGGACCTAGGGTTTTCCTGATAACAGATCTTTCCATAATTTGGAAGCTCATACCTAAAGTCTACTATAAAATCATCTAAACATTAAATTAATCCAATAGGCTGGTTTTGCTTCCAATAAGGATTAATTGTATCTTAGTTGAGATAAAGTACAAGGTACTGTTTTATTATTACAGAGAAAAGGGAAATCATTTTTTAAATTTTGTATTATTTGGATAAAATGGAGTCTATGGGAGACAGCCTTTCCATAATTCGGAGCTTTCTGGATAACGGGATTGCGAATAACGGATCCTATACCTGTACCAACACTCATTTTTGGTAATAATGACTTTTTGAGGGCAATCTTTCTCCTTTTTGTGACCAATAAATACTACCTGCCTGACTACTATGGGTGACTAACATCTGGGCAAAATTGGTGTCTTTTATTACATAACCCCAAATAACTGCTTATATCTCAGAAAGGCTTAAAATTGAAAATGAGTGTACAAATTTACATAAATTCCGATTTTGGGCTTAGATCACTTGCTGTAAGGAAGGCAAGAGCATGATCTATCACTTTATGGCTTTATAACCTTTGTTTGCGCAAAATATCCCTTCAAACCCTTCAGTGCTGTCATGTGAAAAATCTGTGAAAAAAAGGTAAAGCACTTTAGTAGGCAATTATACCACTGGTTGCAGCTGCCAAGCGGCACTTAAGGGGTCAAAGGAAAGTTTTAAGCTTTTCCATCCACTTTTTTTTTCTTGTATCACTTGTTTATAATATTTCGCTGCTTTGAGCCAAAGAACAATGTTTGTTCTGTTCTTACTTTTATTGTTGCTTTGTTATTTTTATTGTATAGAGTTTAAACCGTTATGCAACAGGCACTGCAGTACAAAGTGCTAGATAGGAAAGTAATATAGTCCTTTGGCCTTGTCTTTAGCAAAGCTGTAGCCCTTGCTCTACTTACACCTGCTTATTCATTAACCTGCTCTTTCTTCTTTATATTCTGCAGATAGCCGACCTACAGCTTCATAAACTAGATGAACTGGACTGTTTGATTCAAGGCCTGCTATATGTTGACTCAGTGGGATTCAATGGCCGGCCAGAGTGTTATTATTTTGAAAACCCTACAGACACAGAACAATGCCAGAAGAAGCCGTACTGCCTTGACAATCCTTATCCTATGTTGCTGGTTAATATAGGCTCAGGGGTCAGCATCCTTGCAGTGTATTCAAAAGACAATTATAAAAGAGTAACTGGAACCAGGTAAAGTGTTCTTTACTTAGGCAATAAAGGTGCACACATTCTTTTGAGAAAATCCATATGAAAATTTAGTTCCTTAATATGTTTATCAGAATGCATGCTCTGTATTAAAAGAAAGGTGGAGTTTGCTTTTAATATATATATATTGAAAATAGATGTAACCTAAGCAATAGGGATGCACCAAATTCGTGAAAGATTTGGCCAGATACCAAACTGAATCTGAACCCTAATTTGCATGTGGAAATCAGGTTGGGGAGGGAAAAAAATAGCACACACAGCTAACAATTTTTTAACTTCCATGTTGTGACAAAAAGAAACATGATTGTAAGGATTCGGGTTCGGTTCAGCCAGGCCGAATCTGAATTTTGCAGAGAAAGGTTGAATCCGGGCCAAATCGAGAACTGAATACTGGATTTGGTGCATCCCTACTAAGCAACTGGTCATTTTTGTTTTTGTGGATTTAATCATTTACATTTTCATTCTGCCCCAAAGTGAAATTTAAAAGGCAATCAACTAGCTAGGAGAGCATATTGAGCACATTTTTTAATTTCTAAGTTGGTTATGTGGCATCTCACTAGATAAGAGTGTTCATTAATGTTCTGCTTAGTATTTAGGGATTTTAGCAAGACAAGATGTCTAAAGAGACATCTTTTTGTTGCAGACCCCTAGAAACCTTATCTCTGACTATGTCTTGACGCTATAAGAAAGGGATTTAAACAGTCACTGTTTTTGTGTGTAGTGTTGTGTACAAATAGCAATGCATTCCATGTGTAATATGCTGACTGTTAAAATTAAGCCAAGACTGCAATTCACAGGCACTGCAGACTATCTAATCTCTTATATTTTATTGCTATTTCTACCGGCATGCTGCGCTTTGAACAAATGCCAAAACAAAGGAAAGTTTGGAATACTTTGTTCCCTGTAATTGTGACATGCATCTAAACGTTTGCACCATTCACGTGTTGCTGGAGTGTTTATGTTGGGAAAATTAAAAAAAAATACTGTACCTTTTGGGAATCCATGTAAAACGAAAATTACATAATTACATAATTACATAATTAATTTCTAAATATCACATTCTTTATGGGAAGTGATAAGAAAGGCTGTGGCTTGCCAACCTGAAAGGCTAACTGAACCATTTATAGCTCCAGAGACAAAAAAGATGGTACAGAGAAAAAAAAAATACACCAAACTCTCAATATATCATGCAAAAAAAAAAACCACAATTGGCCATTTTTCTGTACTTTGCACACTTAGTGCAGAATGGGGAGCAAGTGTTCTGAAAGTGAGCACTATATGTTACAGCTCTTGCATTTGCACCCCCGGAGTTCATAAATGACACCTATAGTCTAACTTGCAAAGTGGTAACAACACTTGGAAAAACGGGGGGGGGGGGATAGTCATGCATAGAAGGTTGAAAAGAGTACTTAAATTGGGCTGGTGGGACACTGGGAAAAAACCTGGTGGGCCCAAGCCCTTGTGGGCTCCACTGGCCCAAACCCACTCCCTGCCTTAAACTATAACCGCTGCCCCCAACCTCGCGGCCCTGGCCATGGCTGCAAGGGAAAAAAAAGTATGTGCAGTGGGGCCGAAGGGGGGTTGCAGCTGGAGTGGGGGGCCCAGGCAGGGGTCCCTTAGGCCACATTAGTTATAGAATTCTTGCTTTGTCGAGGTCAGTATAAGCAAAAGTCATTTTACTTGTGAGGTATGGTGCACGACTTACGTGGATGATAAGTTTCACAGGTTTCACAGTCAGCAACCTTCACCTCCAAATTACTTTAATCTGATGCATGTCCAACGGTTTCCATCTTCAATCCGTTCAATCAGACCACATTAGGGGTCCCTAAGGCAGCAGCCCCTGTATGCCCCAGTGTCCCCAGTCCAACCCTTGCAATATTAGCTTAACTGTTCTCTTTTTTTTTTTTAGCCTCGGTGGTGGAACATTCCTTGGCCTGTGTTGTCTACTGACTGGCTGTGAAACATTTGAAGAAGCTCTAGAAATGGCAGCCAAAGGTGATAGCACTAATGTTGACAAATTGGTTAAAGACATATATGGCGGAGACTATGAGAGGTTTAGTCTCCAGGGATCTGCAGTAGCATCAAGGTAAAATTAAGTTTGTTCCTATTCTTCCTAGGGGTGGGGGTACTCCTGTAAAGTGGCCAGTGTATGATACTGTGTGAGGCTGCATATGTCAGTCACCTGAAAGAACGGATTTTTTCCCGCAAACAAAATTTTCGGGAAAGTGCATTAATAAATAAGGCCAAAAAACTCATGCGGATTTGGTCTGAGTTTTTTTCAGAAAATATTGAGATAAATTCGGACTGATATTAGTATGTTATAGAATGGCTGATTCCTAGTAACTATTCAATTAGTCGTCATTAGTGGTGGGCGAATCTGACTCATTTCACATTTTTTTTTGACTAACAAATTGTTTTGACGCGCAATTATTTTTTGCGCTCATTGGAGTCTGTGAGTGTTTTTTTCATGGCAAAAAACCTGGCGAAAAAATTTGCCCATCCCATGTCTTCATTTTTTCTTTTTTAAAGGTTTTGAATGATTTGGCTTCTTCTTCTGACTCTTTCCAGCTTTCAAATGGGGCTCACTGACCCCATCTAAAAACAAATGCTCTGTAAAGCTACAAATGTATTGTTATTGCTACTTTTTATTATGCCTCTTTCTATTTAAGCCCTCTTTTTAAATTCCAGCCTCTTATTTGAATCAGTGCCTGGTTGCTATGGTAATTTGAGCCCTAGCAACCAGATTGGTGAAATTGCAATCTGGAGAGCTGCTGAATAAAAAGCCACATAAGTCAAAATCCAAAAGTAATAAAAAAAGAAAAATGCAAATTGTCTCCGAATATCACTCTCTGTCATACTAATAGTTAATTTAAAGGCGAATAACCCCTTTAAAAGAACCCCTGAAACTCACTAAGTAACTGTGTATATTACACAGCACTAAGGGTCTCCTCTGTAGCTCTAGAGTAAAGCAGACCCTGAGTTTATTTATTGTAACTTGAGTGAAGGTAAAGTGGAATACTTCTTCCCTAATAAAGCATCAAAAATGCCCTACATCTTTATTTTTGAGGATACTTGGCCTAAACATGTATTGGCTGGTAGATGGAAAAAAAGAATTGTTTGTTTTTAAATAACATGGTTGTTCTTGTGTTTCACAGCTTCGGTCACATGATGAGCAAAGAGAAAAGAGATTCCATCAGTAAAGAAGATTTAGCGAGAGCAACTTTAATCACTATTACTAACAACATTGGATCTATTGCTCGTATGTGTGCACTAAATGAGGTAGAACCACAATTTAATAAAACATTTTATATTTTTAAGATCATAGTTTTTATATAGTAATTTGGTAATTTATAACAGTGCTAGGCCGGTATCTTGGAGAGCCTGTTTTGGGCCTCAATTCTCCCTCTTCTACCTCCAGGGCCTGGATGTATAAAATGTACTGCTTTAAAGCTTACCACCAAGAAATATGTACAATTTCATTATAAAATATAAAAAGAAAAACCAGTAAAAAAAACAAAATACAAAATAAAAAAACTTGCTAAGAATAGGCCAATCTATAAAATACTATCAATTTCCTTTAATAGGCTTTCTGTGTTAATCGATAACATTATTTCCCCATAAAAAGGGACAAAATATAGATTTATGGTCTATCTTTTTCCTTCTTTGAAATTATTCTGTATATTATTTTAAAAGGATTAAATAAAGAAATAAGATGGTGACTTTCACCTCCGTCTTTCATGTTTAGTCCTATGATCAAACATTCCAAATGCTGGCCCAGGATTTGATAGGGTTGAAATTCTATAATTTCTGAGTTTCTTTTACCCACATATTTGCAGTAGAAGATGCAAGTGGACAGGAAGTTGTGTTACTGAAAGTTACCCAGAAAATACAAGTTAGTAAAATGGTAATTGTTGATTAAAATGTATGTTTTGAAAAGCTCCTCACCTCCTCTGCTTAGTGCTAAATCATGTCTGCTCTCATTCAGAAAATGCCTAATTTATTTGGATTTTCCACAAATGCCAAAGATAGGGTTTTCTGCAATACCAAAGTTCTATATTAGTTTGCTTATTTCCAGAGTGAAAAGGAAAGCTTTGACATTGGATGCCAAGTCCATTTGAGATGTATTCGTTTTGCTTTCAGCTTCTTTACAGTGTTGCCTTGTGGCATGGAGTTCAAGCAGCATTGTACAGGGCTATCAAAGCATTAAGAACTGCTACAGGATCCACTGGGACAAGAATAACTAATTTCCGACTAAGCTTAACTATGGCAGGAAAGATATCTGCAGACTGAAAGAACTACAAGTTGTAAATAGTTTAGTTGTAGGACAATAAATCGTTTTTCAGGCATAAAAGCTTCACTGAGAGATTGAGGCAGCAACATTTTATGAAAACAATTTAGAAATGTTTAGAAAATAAACTTTAAAAATATAAACCTATAAGATACGGTTTCTGTGGTTAGCAGTCCTAAATGGACTTATATATTCAGTGTATATGAGCAAATATAGTAGTGCTAAGCAACAGCAAGAGAGCTTGCACAATTTCAAAGTTAACACCAACATTTAAGAGGTTTTGTGCGTATTTAAAAATACTGCACTTAACTGGAATAAATTGAGTATTTGATTATGAAATATCAAATTATGAAATTGACATATATATGGTTTTTGATATTGTGTGCACTAAACAGGGCAACACCCTGTTTGTACAAGCACAATCAAAACAAATAAGTAGTTCCCTAAAAAGTCCTCTGTATAAACAATCCCACCCCCCAGCAAGTCTTTGTTAGCTTACAAATAAGGAGTATCTGATACAGATGCTAACATTAATGCTGACACTATTTCTGCCTTACAGAACATCGACAGAGTTATATTTGTAGGAAACTTCCTCAGAATTAACATGGTCTCCATGAAACTGCTGTCTTATGCAATGGACTACTGGTCAAAGGGGCAATTAAAAGCCCTTTTCTTAGAACATGAGGTAAGATGAGTATCTCAACACGTGTGAACTATATTTGTAATAAATAAGTTATCCTCTTGGGGGAAATAGTTCTGAACAGAGACTCCGTATAAATGAGAACCAAAACCACAGTATAAGTGATCTCAAAAGTCTGCATTTTATCTACTTTGTTTATGCTGTTGACCATGCACCATCTTTATCTTATACTTTCTGGTTCGCTTCCTAGTTTCCTTCATTATGCAGCTTCCTCCAGTAGGGGACAACACCAGATGTGCTGCATGTGTGTTTGCTTGGAGCTTTCAGGGGACCTACAATATATTTCCATGTTGTGCAATATGGGTGTGCCTAACAATTGGCACCCCCAGCGATTAGGACTTTTCCTTGAACTCTTTTCTTGTAGCTTTACCTGTATAAATCACAGTTAGTCACCTACTGAGTTTCACTTGAAGGACTGCTGCATTCACAGCTCACTTCTGAGACATCACTAGAAATAGATGAGAAATGTGGAACTGTTAGAGATTTATCTTATACAAAATAATGTCATGGCAGAGGTTGATATTTTGAGGATGCTTCAAATCCATAATCCAAAGTGTTCAATATAGTCACTGCTTTAAAGTCATGAGAAAGATGTTCTGTTTGTCCTACTACTAAATATTTGACCAAATCTGAAACCAGGTAAATAAAAGTGTTGAGATTTGTCCAAGTCCTGTATTTAGTGCCTTTATGTTAGGGTTTTTTGTAGGGATGCACAGAATCAACTATTTTGGATTCGGCTGAACCCCCGAATCCTTCGTGAACGATTCCAAATTCTAATTTGCATATGCAAATTTGCATATGCAAATTAGGGGGAAAGGGGAAACCAATTTTTACTTTCTTGTTTTGTGACAAAAAGTCACGCGATTTTCCTCCACTTCCCCTGATTTGCATATGCAAATTAGGATTCGGATTCAGTTCGGCCGGGCAGAAGGATTCGGCTGAATCCAAATCCTGCTGAATCCTGGCCGAATCCAGAACTGAATCCTGGATTCGGTGCATCCCTAGTTTTTTGTAATAAATCACGGGGCCACACATGCCTGTTTGGCCATGACCTAACCTGCCTAACTCTGCTAATTTGTTTCAGTTAACTGCAGGAGCTCTACAATATATATGTTTAAAAAATATATATTTTCCTAAGTAGATCATACTCTTGAACAACTGGAGCACATGGTTACCCCTACTCCCATCCCATTCATTCAGGAAGTTGCTCTAAGGGGCATATATATTATGCTCTGTAAAACAATATTCGCCAGAAAAAATGTGTAAAAAGCTGTGTAAAATAAATGGCAAATTTATCAAGGTGTGTTTTATTTTACACCATGGGTAACGCCAGATTTAATTCTGTTATTTTATATTGTTACCAGCTCAGAAAAATCACGTAAAAGTTTTATGCCATTTTTTACACGATGAACCTGGTGATGTGCGGTGAATTATCCCGCTGGTTTTTACACCACATAATAAATATGGCCCTAAAAATAAGCCAGACAAATTCCTTATAACTGGATGCTGTTTTCACTAAGATTCTTCTCTTTGTGTATCGTTTCACCTATTTCATAATGATAGTAAATGGAAAATCTAGGGTGCTGGCACTCTTATGTGGATGGTATAGATTCATACATTCTACTGCACTTAAAAGGTTACTCCCCCCCCCCAGAATTACATTTCTTACTTATTTGTAGTTTTATATGTATACAATGTTAACAATGTCATAGCATTTTGACGTCATTTTTTTGTTAAAAAGGCTGTCCCCTGTCCAAACACTTTCTTTCATTTCAATTGTTTTCACATTGTTCACCAGAAATAAAGACTTTTTTTCAATTGCTTTCCATTTTTTATTTTTTACCGTTTGTTTTTTTATTTTCTTAGGGTTACTTTGGTGCTGTCGGCGCTCTCCTTGAATTGCTCAAAATGAATGACGATCAGTGAGAAGGAACCGACTATAAGAATCTATTGCTATGAAGATACATGGGAAGGCATTTCCCACTCGTACATTATGACCTGTAATTATTTATGGACTCTTTTAACAGACACTGGCAGCCTCAATACTTTTATTTCTAAAATGTGCAGATGGTGCCAAATGTGCCATAGTAATATTTGTGGAGTAATTTAGGATGTCTGATCCTTATATCCTTTAAGTGGGAGAATTTATTCAGAATGCTAACCTGTAAGAGGCTTGAAGTGGAAGGTTTTAGAAGACAAAAAAATATAATGTAGACTTATAAACACATATGTATGTGTATGTATATATAAATATACATACATATATGTATACATACATATATATATATATATATATATATATATATATATATATTTATTTAACTTTGGGCCCCCTTTTTTCTGGACCCCTCTTTCCCTGCAAAATTGCGGGTCACTCACCAGCCACGGGGTCTGCTTCTTCTGAAGTTACTCCACTGAATGAAACCTTTTCTGTTTAAGCACTCGGATAATCTTTAATCTCGAAACTGCCCTTACGGTGCAGGACTGCTGCTGTTTACTCCCTGATATCTGATTCAGAAGATTCAAATGTAAAATGTATATACTGTAAAGTAATGGAAACAACATGATGTCACTTAAAACAACGGTACCGTTTGACTCAGAAGCAGAAAGCCTATGGATCCCAATTGACTCAAAGGCCCCAAAAGGCTGTATTTTTTTTAAGTTCTTTTCTGTGGTGGGTATAATTGGAGTAGAGTGTGGAGCAGCTGTAAACCGCCCATTTGTACTTGCCAGGCTTCCCTTTGACTTCTCTAATCTAGAGCAAAAGGCTTTGAGTACTGGACCAATGCCTGACAGTAAGTGACACTCACTGGTTGCCCATGAATGGATCAGGGCAGCTTATCAAATTGCTGCTTTACATCAAAAGCTGCCAAATATTGAAACACGTCCTTGATGTTGGAGTATTTATTCCCTGAAGTTTCTGTGGATGTTTTGACTGTTCATTGCTAACCACTGTATTTTTTTTAAGATGCCACAATTGTTTCCTTTGTTTCAGATGAAATGGTTTTGCCAATCATGGGTGTATAAACTCCAACATTACCCCCAGTGGGATGCTTATTGGAAACCATATTTTGCACAACTGATGCACTGTTCTGATTATCAGCAGTGTAATACTTCTGTGTTTCCCTGTAAAATACATTAGTGAGATTATCAAACACTTATGCAAGCCCATTGTAGCATATAAAGGTACTGTATAGAGTATAGCATTCGTTTCAGGAGACTGCTATGATTTGTATGTTCCCTAACCTACACTTGCCTTTACTGCACATTCAAATCAAGATTTGATTTGGTTTTATTTAAACACTGTTTTTTGCTTTAATTAACTTCATCTCTTTAAAGGACCAATATCCTGGGGAAGTAACTGTTTAGTAAGTTTGCTTCTATAGGTGACATAACAGCTTGCCAATGGCTGAATGTTTGAGCTTCCAACATATACAGGTTCCTATAGCTGCCATCATATATTATGTGGCTGAAATAGGAAGTGTTGGCTTTCATACGATGTCTGTGGATTAATGGCTCCAGTAGATATTAATGCAGTGTTCCAGGTTTGGTATACTGTGTCTACGGTGAGTCTGTCAGTTCAATCTAGTAGACGAGAGGGAATCAAATCTAGTCTACTATTCACAGTGTCGGACTGGGACACCAGGGGCCCACCAATTAATCTTAGACCAGGGGCCCACTCTTAGTACTATTTTTCTTCCTCTCTTAACTTAACCTCTCTTCTCCTAGTCTCTTTTCTTTGCATGCTATAATCTATTTTTCCATCTATTTAGCCTCTTTGTTCTCATTGAAATAGGGAATGGCCATGAAATAGGCCAAATGTTTAGCAGCATGAGGGCCCACTGACACCTGGGCCCACCGGGACTTTTCCTGGTATCCCGGGGGGCCAGTCCGACACCCCCTATTCATTATTTACTGAGATTGCATTACTAGAAAATGTTTCCTCTATCCTGAGCCATAGGCCTGCATAATGCAGCTTTTAATGAATAGCTGTGTGTTTTTGTAGTCGCCAATTTGTTAATTTTTATTCCACAATGGTAACTGTGAAAATCTATTATATATATTTATAATCCTAAAGTTTAATTTACACTGGCTGCTTTTTACATACCTGGCCCAGTTCCCAATTTATCCTATCGTATTATTTGGTCCGAAAGAGAGAGACTGTCCTTCACCATCAGATGGAAATGACTAGGGAAAGAAAAGTCAAGCAAGTATGGCTGCTGGACGAATATATGTATGGTGTTTCCTCTTTTCTGTACATCATTTAAAAAGGAAGGGAAGATGATACTCGGTGCACTTTATTGCAGCAAAACCCTTCTGCAAGATTATTTTTTTGTCAAGTTGCTGTGGATTTTATGTGGATTTTAAACTGAAGTATATTTTTTGATGTTATGTTTCCCATGCAATGATACCTAATCCTGCTTCTGAAAAGCTCATTACATTGCGTAGATAGCATACTATACATGGTTCATAAACATAATAGGGCTCCTTTATGAAATCACTGTTGCCCAAAATGCAGCATTATTTACGAGAACAGCCAGCAGGCACCAGGAAATAGCATGTAGCACAACTTGTACATGTTTTGCTTTTGCAGACAAATCGTGTGTCGACATTGATTGCCTCAATGATGATGCAAACTACATTACTCACTTGTAATGCTTGAAACGGTTGTGTGCGAGCCCTTTGCATGTTTAAGTGTAATGCCAAAACAATCCTAATAAAGCAAAGCGGATGCAACTGGCATTTTGGTGCAACGTATAAGTATCAAGTATTGAGGCAGGTGCCTTTTTGAAAAGCATTTGGAGATATGCAATTGTGCATTCATTTTTGTACTTTTATCTGCACCTTGTGATTGTAAATAAGCCCTAATATCTGTAATTGCTCGCTGTTTGCTTTTCAGTTTCAGATCTCTGAATTGTTATTGTGTATTGTGTATTACCTAGGAGTAAGACATGTTAAATGTGGATACTTTTATATTTAATGCCCATTAATAAGCTAATTCATCTGTTTAATGGTACAGTTGCTTAAAGGCATGTTCACATTGTTCAGGCTGACTGTAGTGCATCTGATGCAAGAAGTCCTAAGTGTACTGCCACCATAAAATCCATTGGATTGCACAATCCACTTTACACCATATGTGATATATACCAGTGTGATATGTAAATGAGCTCTGAAAGGAATATACTGTATATAAACAAGTGCAGGTATAGGACCTGTTGTCTAGAATGTTGAGGACCTGGGGTTTTCCGGATAACTGTTTTTTCTGTAATTTGGAACTCCATACCTTAAGTCTACTAGAAAATCATGTGAACATTAAATAAACCCAATAAGATTGCAATTCGTATCAATTATATCTTAGTTTGGATCAAGTAAAAGGTACTGTTTTATTATTACAGAGAAAAAGGTAATCATTTAAAAAAAATTTAATGCCAGGTGCTCTGGTGAATGGACGTAACCACGCAAATTAACTAAGATGCAGATTTTACTGAACGTTACCTCTTGCGCCAGACTTGCCTTCGCCACCTCAGACCAGGCGAAGTGCAATAGAGTAGATAGGACTTCCTCAAAAATAGTTGAAAAATGTTCTCAGTCCCAAAAAACGCTGGCGTCTTTTCCTTTTTTCAAGGTGATAGGCTGCAAAAGAGCGTAATTTTTTTTTGGGGTAACCGGCTTCCCCCCTACATTTCCTAACATATGGCACATAAACTATACACTGGGCTCATGTGTAGGGCAATATAACAACTCTATTTTCTTTTATTAAGGTTTCCCGGGCTTGTGTAGTGTAATGTATTTGCTGCAACAAATTCGTCCATTGTACTTTAACTTCCCGCCATATGCAAATTAGGCAACGCTAGCGTAACTTCGCTTTGCTTGGCGCAGTAACGCTAGCGCCTATGGGAGATGGCCATTCCGTAATTCTGAGCTTTCTGGATAACAGGTTTCCGGATAACAGATCCCATATCTTTATCTCCATTCTACAAACCAGTTAGAAAAAGGCAAGTTCTTCATTGTAAAAAGTACAGTAATAGACATTTTTGTAAAAAAAAAAAAAAGTTGTTTGATTTTTCATTGTCTGTTTATAATCCACTTTGTCTGTACCATGTCATGCCTGTCAGTGCACAGTAATTTAGGGGAGGAAGGAAGCAGATCAGCATTTTCACTCCATATATACCATAGCCTTAAACTGGCCATTTATTTAAATATCTGCTCGTTAGTGAGGTCTAGGGATGAGCAAAATATTTCTCTATGTTTCGCTGTGAATAAACGCCCATGTTTTTTAAATGTTGCGCAGTTTAAAAAATGGTGTGCAAAAAAATGGGTCAAGTTCGCCCATCACTAGCGAGGTTGCCAAATGAGCAGATCTTTCCCCTGATATGCCCACCTTGAGGTGGGCAATAACGGGCCAAATTAATGCAGGCCTTCGGGGCGAGGATCAAATGAACAAGCCAATGTGGTCCTTGTCCAGATTGGATTTAAACCTGGCACGTCGATATCTGCCCAATTTTAGCAATCTGGTTGCTAGGGTCCTAGCTACACTAGCAACCATGCATTGCATTTAATACAAGACTGGAACATGAATAGGAGATGAGTAACAAAAACAATAACACTGTAGTTTTACAGAGCATTTGTTTTTTAGATGGGGTCAGTTACCCCCATTTGAAAGCTGGAAAGAAGGCAAATGATTCAAAAACCATTAAAAAAAAAGTAAAAATGAATGTCAGTTAAAAAGTTGCTTTGTATTAACCATTCTATAACATACTAAACCACTAGTGATGGGCAGATTTCTCCCATTTCGCTAAAAAAAATCACGGATTTCTCGTGAAATTCGCTAAGCAGCGAAAAATTTGTGAAGCTCGAAAATTAACACTCACGAAACAGCAAAAAATTTGTGAACAGCGGGAAAAAATTTAGTGAAGCTCGAAAATTGACACTCGCATCAATTTTAAAGTCAATGGGCGTCCAAAATGATCACATGTAACTTATTCCCTTCAGAGAGGCAAATGTATTAGATGCTGTTTGGCATCCTATTCCACCTGTTTTTGGGACCTGGGATTTTCCGAATAAGGGAACGTTCCATAATTTGCATCACCATTACATTCAGGAGAATGTAATAAAAGACGCAAAGAGCAAAACAATTCACACCAATAAGAACTATAAAATTTGTGAACGGTCTTCCACTGTCGGAAGTGGTCGCTAAAAAGTTTCCGGGTTCGCAAAAGCTGTATTAATACGCGCAAAGCAAAATTGTTAGCGCAAAGGAATAACTTTTCGCTTTGCGAATAGTTTGTCCGTTACCGACTTTTATACAATTCCTCCAGTTGTCTGCTAAAAAATTCGTCGTAAAGACTAAATAAGTGAAAAAGTATTGTTTTACCACCAATATAAATTCAGGTAGCTTATTATTACAGAAAAAGGAGGTAGGTAGAACCCGGGAAAAGGGAAATATTGTCAGATTGTCGTCCAAGATTAGTGCAGGGGTTGGAAACATGGATGACAATCCTTGGTAATTCTGTTATCCAATTATAGTGGAGACAATTATAGTAATTCAATCTGTGTAACATACTGTAAGTGTGTGAGTATCAGTGCCCCTCTTTATAGGATGTGTAATCAAAATGTTTGTATTTGTTAATACAATATATATATATTCATCGATTGTCCGTACTGTTTCATAAAAACAACAGCGAAACCCTAATGTACCTTATAAGGAGACATTCAACTTCTTCTGTAGCCAATAATGTATTACATTTCTTGAATGTGTTTTATAAATCATTGTACAATACTTTCAGTTTATATATTTTTTTTTTTTTTAAAAAAAGTATTTTTAACTTTCTTAAGGATTTTTCCCCTTAATGAAGAACAGACACTTCTGCGCAGACGTTTTCTTATGCTATTTTTTTTCTATCATCGCTGCACATTACGGCTTCTTAGTCTTCGTGGTAATATGATTTATTTGCAATACGAATTTCCCTTTGTGATGACTTGAAATTTAATTTCCTTGAATCATAGCTGACACCGCTGAAATCAAAAAATATTCCACTTTTGGTTGCGCTCTCGCAGGCATTAACCTTTCCACTATATAAAAATATGATTTATGGTAAACAGATCAATAATGGTGGTTATCATTTTATCTTTGTAAATTACCTAAAATGTTTTTTTTTAATCCCAAGGTTTTTATTTATGATAATTTCTAAAAATATTTTTTTAGATTATAGATCAATTTATGGTGATTTCTTTTCTGTAACATAATTCAGAATATACGATGGAGCATTTGCTCAAATATATTATCTTCTTGTACATATTTGTATAGTACACTTGTCATTTTGGCCTTGCTACCATTTAGTATTTGCCAACAAATTTTGTCTCTGCTTGAAATTAAAAAAAGAATACAAGTGAAATATGACTGTTTTCTCTTATTGTGAAATATATACTGTATATGAAAGTCAGAGAAACTTGTCTGCTTTTTTTTTCTACGATCTATGATCATGATTTTTTGCCATGAGAATCATTAAATAGACCCCCTAGTATACAGATTTGGGGAGATTAGTTGCTCGGCGACAAATTGAGTCTTCTTCGGGCGACTAATCTCCCCGAACTGCCTTCCCTGCCGGCTAGAATCGAAATCGCCGGCGGGATGGCACTCGGAGTGCTTCGTGAGGCAACTTCGGGCAACTTTGGAAAACAAAGCACCCTAAGCCATTCCGTCAGCAATTTACATTCTAGCCAACGGGAAGGCAGTTCAAAATTCCCCCTAGTCTTGTAGGCAATAATGAATACAATATGTTTTCACTCTGGGCTAAAAATGATCATTGTCTTTTATAATGCCACTTTATTGGAGCTCCCAATAGAACTCTTTGGTCTGTGTTTCAAATGAGTCATTAGAGTGTCAGGGGACGGGGGGTCGCCAATCACAGCCCTACATTCATACAGGCATATATAGGCTGTAATTCCTTCTCAGGTCTACCTAGGTCAGTAGCATAAAAAGCGGGCAGTGCCGCCCCCAAAAAAAAAGCCTTAGAAGGGGCCCGGGACATGGCCCGTGGGTTACCCATAAAAACCTGCGGGTTGCAGATAGAAGTTCCCGGTGCGGGTATAGACACGGGTCGGCAGTTCTGTGGGTTTGCGGGTCGCGCCGCAGGTCTTCTCAATAACGATTGTTACTCTTTTTTTCTGATCACGTCTACTTCCGATGATGTCACTTCCGGTTTACAATGACAGCACTTCCTGATTCTTGATGGTCATTGGGTTGCGGGTCCGGGTTGCGGATAAGGTACTTGCGGGTCGGGTAGTGGGTCCAAGCGGGTAAGAATGCGGGTCCGGGTTGCAGATTGCCGGTTGCGGGTACGGGTCCCAAAAAATGGACACGCGCAGGACTCTACCTCAGGTTGTGCACCCACACGAGAAAATTTAAATATGAAGTTACTTGTGAAGTGGAATTGTCAAGCTATAGAGGAAGCCGACCAGTGCTCCAGACCCCATTTTTCACCTGGTCCCCTGCCTCTATAGTTACGCTGCTGGTCTAGGTGTTTATTGGCTGCCATCATCCTACAATCCAGAGTGCTTGGAGCCGCAGGCAACCCTACAACCCCTGGGAATGCTTCTTAGAAGAAGGTAACGTAATGGCATATTACAAAAGACATAATAAAATAAAGGGCACATAATTGTACAATTTATATTCATATTCTTTAGATTTCTGTCCTGCAGATACAAAACACAAAACCATTAAGGTGGCCATACACAGAAAGATCCGCTTGTTTGCGATGCCGCCAAACGAGCAGATCTCATACCAATACAACCACCTTGAGGTGGGCACTAATTTTAATTTGAAGCAATTTCTGTCCCTTGCTATTTCTTCTATTGCTTGTCCTGACTACACAATACCTTTACAATAATATAGCAGTAGCAGGCCGCGCCGCCAATGAGGCGAGTTGAGAAACTAGCCTCAGGTGGCAATGCTGGAGAGGTTTCCAGGGGCGGCAAAAAGCATTAGTGTTCCTGCCTCCCCTCCCGACAGGTAAGCTGGCAAGGGGGGGCGGCATTGCAGGAGCCCCCTCAGGCGGCGCATACATTAGAATCGCGCTGAGCAGTAGGTAGTGCTCCCCAAGCCAAGACTCAAATTCATGCAAGGGGTTGTGTGTATTGCAGCTCACTGTACATTGTACTTAACATCCCATAAATCTTATCTAACACTAATTTAACTGATACAGGTTGGTGTCGTGATGTTGGTAACAAACATAGATATAATAAAGATACTGATCAAAGGTGTTCACGCATTTAGTTTAACTAAGGTGAGGCGGCAGTTGCACGATGGCTCATCTCCCTATTATTATTATATACATGATACAATGTATACCTGGCCTAACCCCCAACTACACTTCTTGTTGTCTGTCCTTTTTTTCCATACACATTCAGTTCCCTTGTCTGCCCAGAACTCTCCCCTTGGTCTTCTCACTTTAAGACCTGGCGGCATCTGAATAGTGGTGGGCTCCCCTCAAATCAAAAGGCGCCGGTTATAGGCAGAAGTGTGAACTGTGACCAAGATCTTGGGGTTATTTCTGGATTTTGGGAAACCTTACGTTACAGGGGTATAATACCATAATTTGGTCACCATAATCACCATACCTTAAGTCTGCTAAAAAAAATTAAATATTAAATAACCCCAAAATAATTATGTCACCAATATGGCTGCTTAGTTAGGGTCAAGTACAAGGTATTAAGAGGAAATCACAATTAAAAATCAGAATTATTTCCTTAAGATGAAGTCTGTGGGAGTTGTCCTTTCGTTAACTCTAAACTTTCTGGATTAGGGATTCCATACCTGTCTTCTATATACTGCTTTTTCTACCTGGGTATGTACCTGTCTTTCTCTGTAACATCAGTGGCGTAACTAGATGTTGCTGGGCCCCACAGCAAATTCATTTTAGGGCCCCCAACATATCCAGTGTTTGTCCTGTTTTACCAATATATGTTCAAATTGCTCATCAATGAGAGCCTCATGGGGCCCCCTGTACCTCCTGGGCCCCCCTGCAGCCGCAGGGTCTGCTTCCTCTGTATTTACGCCCCTGCATCTACATATGAAATCATCTTACTATTAGTCTCACTGGTGCTGTGAAGCCATTTAAATGATCTAGTCAGTGTGGCCATCCCATTCTATCAGAAAGATCAGGTCACAAAATCACAGGCAGCTAAGCGGCATGAACTTGTACACCCAACTTTAATACAAAACCAAGAATATTGTCACAGGGTAATCTGTTGTCATAATGGCTACATAATACATATTATTTTCCTTTTTATCACAAAATTTCTCCTTTAATATTGTTTACATATAAACTCTTCTTCTACTATCTAACTATCTATCATTTATCTATCTATCTATGGGGCAGATTCACTAACCGGTGAAAAGTCGCCAGCGACCGCTTCACACCTATCGCTACACTTTGCCAGACGAAAATTTGCTCAGACAACGCTAATTCACTAAAATGCGGAGTTTCGTTGTGGGCGCATAATGCTGGCGACTTTTCGGTAGCGTTACTTCGGCACTGTGAGCAATTCAAAGCGAAGATGCGATAGCGTTCATTTCTGCCTAGCGCAACTTCGCTAGAGGTCTTGGGCTCAGGTTCATTTGCATACAGCGGGAAATCTAACGTTGAATGGACGTGTTTATGTGTTTATGTTATGTTGCAGCAAATGCATTAATATTTCCACTGTTAATTACACAAGTCCAGGGAACCTTAATAAAGACGAGTTGTTATAATGCCCTACACATGAGCCCACTGTATAGTTAATGTTTCATATGTTAGAAAATGTATGGGGGAAACCGGTTACTCCAAAAAAATAATTATAAGAAAAAAAAGGAAAAGTTGTCAGCGTTTTTTGAACTTTGATGCTTTTTTCACTCACAGAATATGATGTAAGTAACAGGAGATTGAGGAACATCTATGCACTCCAGTGCACTACCTATCTATCTATCTATCTATCTATCTATCTAGCATTGATCTAATCTATCCATTAGACACATAGTTAATTGTTATGTTTCCGAGTGTCTGGGTAAAGAGCAGCACCTAGTTCTAGTTTGCTTACAGTTGCAATGCTCTTTCTTGTCCAGGAGGTGGAGCACCCCTTCTTCCCCACTGTGCTAATTCTTGGATGTCACTTGAACAACAAGCTGGGAAGCTGGACACCACATAGTCTGATCCAGTTATGATTTTATTTTTTTCCCAGTGTTTCACAGTTGGAGTGAAACTGAGACATTAGTGAGTGCTGATACATAATCACATCCCTGATTTTTAAATTAAAAGTATTTCCATAGGGCTGACTGGTTCACATAGTTCTTGATTTCAAAGTGCTAGCATTAGCCAGCTGCTGCTTCTTGGACAAGTCCTGAATTTTACAAATGTCCGCTGTGTGGTGCCATGGAGCAAGTTTCAGAGATCTCTACACACAAATGATTGAATGTGTCTGTCTGTTGAAACTTGACATATTGCATGAAATGATTAATATACACTTGCAAAAACAAACACCTATTAGTGACCAAATGATCATTTGGTTTAAAATAACTTCTCTTTAACCTGGATGTTTCTGAAAGGGTGTGTTATTGTAAAAGGTAAATATGGCTTGTAAGGATGTCTGCTTAAAGTGGACCTGTCACCCAGACACAAAAATCTGTATAATAAAAGTCCCTTTCAAATTAAACATAAAAAGCAATTTCTAGTATGTATTAAAGCATTCATAGCTGTTGTAAGCTCATTTAAATATCTCAGCTGTCAATCAAATAGTGTCTGCACCTCCTCTATGCCTTAGGCATAGAGGCGGGGCAGACAATTACTTTCACTTTCTATTCAGCACTTCCTAGATGTCACTGCTCTCCCCACATTACCCCGTACTCTTCACTGTTTAATTGTGTAGCACGGGCATGTGGATGGATTTCGGATCCCCCATCAGGGTTCACAAACAAGATTCTGAGATGACGCCAGGCTTGCCTTAATAACAGTGTCCACAAAATGGCTCCTGCCTGCTAGCTATAATTATGAATTCCCAGACTGAAGGAAACAAGATTCAAATAATTGATATAGTGTAATTAAAGTTCATTTTATTTGATTAATGTGATAAAATAGGATTTTGATAACTAAGAATTTAGTTTCTAGGGGCATATGTTTCAGAAACAGGGGACTGTGGTCCCACCAGAGCTTTCCACCCTGGCTCCAAAAGCTGATGGGGATTGGGACAGGCAGCCATGAGGCCACCCAGCCAAAATGTTCTTCCACAGCACCTGACTATGGAAGCAGGCAATGTCTTATCTCTTTCAAACTATATTATACTTCCTAGGCAAGTATATACAACAGAACCACACACTAATCTATTGTCTGTGAGTACCATTTGTTACAAACTAATGTTTTCTTTAAAGGAGAAGGAAAGGCTTAGCTGAAATAAGCTTTATCAGAAAGATCTATATAAATACACCAGTAAACCCTCAAAGTAATGCTTCTCTGAGTCCTCTGTCAAAAGAAATACAGCATTTCTTTCCTTTTATAGTGTACACATGGGCTTCTGTATCAGACTTCCTGTTTTCAGCATAAACCTCCAGGGCAGGGCTTGAGCATGCTCAGTTTGCTCCTCTCCCCCTCCCTCCTCCCATCCCTGCTATAATCTAAGCTCAGAGCTGTAAGTGAGCAGGGAGAGACTCAGGCAGGTAGTGATGTCACACCAAGCTTATGTGGCAGCTTCTATCCTAAACAAACAGAGACAGTGGGGCTCATTTATCAACACTGGGCAAATTTGCCCATGGGCAGTTACCCATAGCAACCAATCAGTGAATAGCTTTTTAAAGCCAGCTGCAAGTAGAACAATGAATGCAGCAATTTCATTGGCTGCCATGGGTTACTGCCCATAGGCAAATTTGCCCAGTGTTGATAAATGACGCCCAGTGTCTAGAGCTGTTTACTCAAGGAATGGTAAAGCATTCTGCAGAATAAATATAGCGTTCTAGCTTGCACTATTGTGGCTAATCTGTTGGCACTAAACTGCCTTGGAGCTTTCCTTCTCCTTTACGGGGAAAATAGATTGGATCCAAATTCCTTTTCATAGTATGGCACCTGTTAGCCAAGATACTCAGGACTTGGGGTTTTCTGGATAAGGGATCTTTCTGTAATTTGGATCTCCATACCTTACATCTTCTAAAAAATTCATTGTTTTGCCTCCAACAAGGATTATTTATACGTTAGTTGGGATCAAGTACAAGATACTATTTTATTATTATAGAGAAAAAGCAAATCATTTTTAAAGATTTGAATTATTTAATAAAAATATGTGTCAATGGGAGATGACCTTCACTTAATTTGAATCTTTCTGGATAGTGGGTTTCCGGATAACGGATGTCATACCTGTAGAACATGTAAACCTCTTTTATTACACAGACCCTAAACAGCCTCACACAGGCCCAATATAAACTCCAGTCTCTAGCCAGTTACGAGCAACATTACCCAGACTGTTGACTTGCATCAGTCCAATGCACCGATCATCCAAGGAACAATTGCAGTAGAACTGGCTGCAAACTCTATACACACATAAATGTGGTTCCTGAAAAACTGAATTGTAAGCCTGGGTTGATTATGTGAAAAAACACCAGAAACAGATTGTTTTTCCTCCATAAAAGGGGCCAAAAAGCTGGCAATCTGATATATATTTGGCTCAATCATTCCAGATGTGCATTTCAGTTATAGATAGGGGGGACCAAATCAATCCAAGCAGCTGAGGGTATTTATTAGTTCAAGGGTTCTGGTACTTTGTACAACAAATAAGTCAACAGGGGCACAATGACTGAGTGCGACTAAAGAGCAGAAGGACTAATGAATATCTGACAGATGAGAAGTCCAGGTGTCCCAAGTAATTATTAGGAGTCAGGGACAAACATGCCTTTCCCAGTAGATAACTATTGTTTACATTGGTTTGCCTAGGCTTCCTAAACAAGATTAGATCATGACACTTGAAAACAATGTGTTCTTACAAGGGGCAGCTAATACAACTATATAATTTCCCAGATATATTCTCTGGCTAGTTTATTGAACAAGGCATCTAATTGTAGATATTACTTTGATCATTATGTATTGAAATGGTTTTCATAACATCTGAATAAAGGGTCCCAAATGTCTCGATATGTGACCAAAGCCCATAAACATGTCTACTGATATGGAAACAAATAGGCATATACAGTATGTTCTGCAGCAGACTGCCCAATTTACATTCCCACTGCTTCTATCCACTGTCTGGCAAAACCCACTGTGCCAGTGCAGCCCAATTATTTCCCTCCCCTCATGCTCTTGAAACCATGCCCTTAAAGGAGAACTAAAGCTTAACAAAGAATTAGGCTAGAAATACTGAACATTGTTTTTAGGTTCTGTATCAGCTAGGGTTGCCACCTTGCCGGTATTGATGTTGGTTGATCCCAATATTATTAATAGGGAAAACAGATAAATATACAGGCCGGTATTTTTTTCCAAAAAAAGGGGCAACCTTAGTACCAGCCCAAGGTAACCACAGTCCTTAAGCAGTGGAGATCTGTGAATCCAGCGATTCACCCAGTAGTTACCCCATTTTCTTCTGCTGATTCACAGACAATGCTCTGTCCTGCTATCAGTTACCTGAGCTTAGGGACCAACTCAAAATATACTATAAAAAGGCTGAATTGAAAGCCTTAATTATTACTGTTATAGAGATTCTGAAACTTTAAGCTGGTGCAGTTTGTTTATTATATAAAATACAGCATTTCCACCAATATTGGTTTTTAGGGTTTTGTTCTCTTTTAAGTATATATATATATATATATATATTATATATATATATATATATATATATATATATATATATATATAATACAAATGCTAGTAACAGCACTCACGCTTTGCAGTATCTTTGCGGTGCACGTCCCATGAGGTCTCCGGTCAGTCCTCCATAATATATATAGTTCGATAAAGAAACAGCACTCGCCATAAATGCTCAATATTTTGTATTAAATAGTAAAACAGTTACATCACCATATATGTGCACATACATAGAAGCGACGTTTCGAGCCGAAAAGGTTCTTTCTCAAGCCATGTGAAACAATGGTGTAAAAGTGCATACAAAGTCCATAGCGTCCTTTATAGTCCAGCAGGGGAAGTGACATAGTGCATTCTTGTTCATACTCTCTATAGGGATTCCACCCTGTAACCTGCATAAAATGTAAACACATCTTTTCTGATATCCTTCAATTATCAAAGAAACAGATATAAATCATAGTCTCTATTAAGACCATGTGGGTGGAGTGAATTTAATTTATTGATCCACCAAACTTCCCTTTGTTTTAATCTCAGTTCCCGATCACCTCCTCTCTTAAGTGGAGGTACAGTTTCCAACACCATGAATCGTAACTGGTCGACCGTATGGCCAAATTCCTTAAAATGTCTAGAAAGTGGCAACGCCAAATTTCCTGATTTAATGGTAGATTTATGTTGCGAAATCCGTGACTTAACTTTCTGAACAGTTTCCCCAACATAAATCTTGCCACATGGGCACACGATAGCATATACCACATATTGGGACAAACAGGTATGATATCCCCTAATTTGTATAGTCTCGCCAGTGCTTGGATGTACAAAAGTTTTTCCCTTTATCACATATTTACATTGTATACAATTTAAACATTGGTACATACCCGTATTTCTGGCACCTAGAAATGTATTACCTTGAGTATCTCCCTTTTGAACTAGGGATCTAGATACTTTAGATCCAATAGTGGTGCCCTTTTTGTATGATATCAGTGGAGGGGAAGCAAATTCTCCCACCATAGGGTATGCCCTACGTAGTATGTACCAATGTTTACGTAGAATGGTATTGACCTGCTTGCTCAATGGTCCATATTGGGTCACAAAGGTGATCCTAGACCCCTTTGTTTTCTTAACCTTTCTGTGATCAATGATTTTTTCTGCCCTGTCTAATACCCTAGATGGATATCCCCTCTGTTTAAATTTAGTTCTCATTTGTTTAGTTTGAAAATCTCTCGTCATAGGATCACTTACTAGTCTACGCACCCGAGTGAATTGACTAATAGGGATTGACTGTTTAGTGTGTAAGGGGTGATTGCTTGCAAAGTGGAGTATCTGGTTTCGGTCAGTGGGCTTAGAGTATAATTTAGTTTGTAAACCTCTCTCCCTATAAATTAGAATATCCAAAAATGACACTTCTTTATGATCACAAATTCTGGAAAATTTGATGGAGGAATGAAAACCATTGAGTCGTTATATATATATAATACACAAAAGCCATGAATATCTTGTAAATGATATCCTTATAAACGGCGAGTATAGATGTAATCAGTTATAAACGGTGAGTAGTGATGTCATTTTTGTTACATGATCCACTAAAACTTTTTGTATTTGTATTTATTTTCTCAGTGGTGTAACTTGTGGACCATGGCCTGGGTGCAAAAACTTTAACCTGCCCCTGCCGGGACATGCTTCACACACATGATTTTTCCTTTGTTATTCTTTGTAGCTCACAGCAGTGACTCTGGTGGGCCCTATTGGGGTAATTATGCCACTGTATTTTCTAGGATGAGGAATTCATTTACACTACCTGGCCTGCTACGTGTTTATAGAAAATAGGACAGAAGCGTCCATGCTTGGTGAGGGACTCTTGTCTCATTGGGGTCATTTATAAACATTTGACAAATTTGTGCCTTGGCAGTAACCAGTGACATCCAATCAGATGTTTCCAAAAGATATTAACTGACTGGTTGTGATAGGTATCTGTCAGGTGTAAAATTTGCCATGTGTTTAGAAATATATAATAAGCCCGATTGTGTACTACGTAGGTATATGCCACTGAAAGGGTGGTTGTAGTCCTGCTTCTTTAGAACAGGGGTACTGAAATAAATCTATCTATAATCTATCTATCTATCTATCATCTATGTATCTATCTATCTATCTATCTATCTATCTATCTATCTATCTATCTATCTATCATCTATGTATCTATTTATCTAACTATCTATCAATCTATATTTATTGTCACTAGAATAATTCAAGAAGAAAATAAGAAATGAAGTTAAAGACCCTTTAAAGGAAGGATATTTTCTCGTCATATGTGTTCAAGAAGTTATTTTTCCCTTTCTTTTTATCTTTGATGGGTTGAACTTAATGGACTAGTGTATTATTCTGACTTAAATATCTATATAACTTGTGGGTCTTTGGCTGTTTATTAACTTACTTTCCCAGTAACTTGCTGTTTGCTGTTTAAAAATAACTGGAGATTCTGCTGTGCACTCTCTACACTGTCTGCATCATACAGTCCATGACTGCAACTAACTGGAGAATGGCTAAAGGATATTCACCTACAATTTCATTTAGGAATTGTAGGGAAGGAAGAATTGGGTTATACAGTTAAATACTTACTGGGTATTTGTATCTGCAGGCTGCTCTCCAATAAAGACACAGAGCAGAATGGAACTCTTACTTAGCTCAGCAAAAGATAGTTGCACTGAGACAAATTCCAGGGATCAGTATAGATAAAGAAGCTGCTAAAGGAATTGTAGTGGGGAAATAGTTGCAAGATTAAAAGACACACGTATGTTGGAGTTAAAGTCTAAGGGCTAAAAAGCTAGTTGCATCAGAACTTGATTTATGGAATCTCTGTTGGGAGAGAGAAAGCAAGAGAACTGGAAGTTAGTTCTGCTGGCATCCTTCTGGTATAAGTACACTAGAAGCCTAACCAGCCATATTCTAAAGCTAGGATATGTAAGAGACTGGCCCATAGGCAGGCCCGGATTTGTGGGCAAGCCACAATGGCTTAGGCCTAGGGCAGCAAAGATCTTGGGACCCCGTGCTGGCTGCATCTGAACTGGGGACTAGGCCAGAGAATTTGACATTTGCTTATATCTCCCACCAATTTAGTCACCAGTGGTGGCGTTCAGTGAAAGGCACCAGGTGAAGGAGTAGGGGTATGAGTGGGGATGGAGTGTGAGTGGGTGCTAATGTGCAAGCATTGAGGGGGCAGGGAGTAAGAGCAGCCTAGGGGTGTTGAAATCTTGCGATGGTCATTCGCATATATGTACATTATTCAGAACAGTGGACCTATGTAGTTCTGCAGCCAGCAACCACACAATGGAAATGCCTCGTCAGGTCAAGGCTACATTACAGAGCATTCTCCATTCTGGTATTTTTACATACAGTACAGGTAAGGGATCTGTTGTCTGGGAATCCATTACCAGAAAGCTCCGAATTACAGGAAGGCCATTTCTTATAGACTCCATTTTAATCAAATAATGCAAAGTTTTAATTTTCTTTTTCAATATAATAATAAAACAGCACTGTGTACACAGTCCCAGGTTAGGTATAATTAGTCTTTCTTGCAGGCAAAATAATCTTATTGGGTTTATTTATTGTTTACATTATTTTCTAGTAAATTACAGAAAGATCCCTTATCCGGAAAAACCCCAGGTCCCAAGCATTCTGGATAACAGGTTCCATATCTGTACAACATTTTAGCCCTAACCAACCTTCAATAATAGGCATCTGTCCATAGCTACAATGCTTATTCCTTGCAGGTATCTCTCAGTTGGGTGCCATCCTGTACAGTTCTCTGTCTCTAGACATTTCTTTTTACCTCTTTCTTTCTGTTTACCTCTTTCTGGAGCTCTTTGACCCTCATGACCCCCCAATATGGCCACTGTTTGCTGTTCATGAATAGGGGCTGTTCCTTCCCATTGCCCAATGTCACACTCAGATCTTATTACGCTGGTTAATCTCTTTGAAATCATCTGGAATGTTTTTGTCAAAGTCTTCCCCTGACTCCCATACACTGTCCTGCTAACATATACAAAATACCTAAAATTACTCATTAATGCCCTTTACGCCCCTGGGTCTGAATAAAGGCGAGAAAGTAAAGTGGGGTAGACATTTATGTAGCATCTGTGTTCGTACAAGAACTAGCCACCTCTTCCATATCACAAAGTCAACCTTAGCAGGAGGTGAAATTGCATCATGTCAATTGACTTTACTATTTAAATAAATCCAGTAGGCAAAAACACAGAGAAGCCTATTATGGTACAGTTTAGTTTTAACAGAGGAGTAGTCAATTTCCAGTAAAGGTTTACTAGTGGATAGCAATAGCACCTGTGAAAACATAACGGATTGTGTGCCTTTAGAAATAACATTGCACAGCCAATAATAACAATCACATAGCTCCTTTCTTTCATTTATCTGTAGCATTCATTAGCTTCTAAAGACGAAAACTGGCCTTATCAGCAGGAAGGCCTTAAAGGGACAACATGCCTGGTTTATAAGATTGTTTTATCTTCTATTTACTTTGAAGTATTGCATGACAGTATTACCCATTGTGTGGAGAGAAAATTTTTTTTAATATGTGAGTAGAAGCTGATAAATCGCTTTCTTGTGGTTGGGTATATGGCTTAAACTAACAGTAAATAGTATCCAGGGTGGACATAAAATAGTTGTTGATGTCGAATGCAACATGCAGGCAGACCTAATGATATGTATAAAAGTAAAAAGTATGTTTTTCAAATTGATTTTTATTTTATATTTACAATTTTTTTTAAGTTTTAAAAATAGATTTGTTTTGTTTCCACCTTTCCTGCCTTTACTATATATAAATATCCTGCATGAAGTTGTTTCAGCTGGACCCAGTATAATTTTGGGCTGGGCTCAGTCCTAACTTTTCTGCCTAGATCCCTCTTTGTAACTCTGGAATTGTTTGGCTGGATTGAACAGGGGCAGCCAGTGAACTAACACATGTACCAGGCACTAACCATTGGCAAAACACAGGTGTCGGGTCTCAATAAATACTGCTGTTCATTGACAGTTTGCTCACAAAAGACCAGGTGCATGGCAAATACAAAAACTAAGAACAAAATAATCCTTACAATACACTTGTGTGAAAGCCCCAGTATATAATTTGATGTTGAACAGAACAAAGAACCAACCGTATTTGTCCAGTGATTGGATTCATTTTGAGATAATTTACAAGGAGGCAAAGTCCTGCACAAGGGATTTACTGCTTCCAAGAGGTAACAGGAAACCTACAAAAAATATTTCATTTTTCTGTCTCCGTTCACATTCTTTTTTCTGTAATCGAATCCCTCCTTCTTTTCCCCTCTATTCCCACTTCTGTTACCTACTTCATCTTCTATTTTCTTATCCCATTCTTATCTTCTGCTCCATTCTGATAAGTAGGATAACCCCTTGCTCCACTATTTAACATAATAATATATCATCATCATCATTTATTTATTTATACAGCGCCGACAAGATACGCATTGCTTTAGCCTCATATAACTAAATATTTATAGGAAAGGAAATGTAAGCTCTGCATATAAATGGACACAAGGCTCAGGGAGACCTTGGTTTCATTCTTGGTGAGAGCTCATGTCTCAGCTTCTTTGTGTAAGACTATATAATGATTAATGTAATAACTGTAAATATGATATATTTTCCATTTACCAATAAAGTACAGCACTTAATGTGCAAGGCAATTACTGTATGTATTCCCTTGTCCCTGGAGACCACAGAAGCCGGAAACAGGAAGCAGAACACCTGTTCCCGAATCCTTTGTTAAATTCTACAAATGCAAGATGATGCTGTCACCTTTCCCTAACTGGTAAAACCTGATAATTACAGTAATTACTCTCAACTGCAAATATATAGGAAAACCCATTGTTCTCTTCGCCATGGTTACCAAAGAACTAAGTGCATTTTTGTATTTATTTACGTAAATTTAAGCTCACTGTTTCCTTCTGTAGCATCTAACCCTTTTTCCTCATGTGCTGAGAATTTAATTTTTAGATTTTAAATGGAAAATCCAGGTATCAATGAAAGCAATTTGCTGAGAGGGTGCAGCTGCCTGGCAGTAACGGGACCCGAAGGCAGTCTGTGATATAATCTTCTTAAGATCTTAATGTCAGACCTATTGAAACATTGATTAGGCTGTTCAATTTCACCAAAACTTCCTTTTAAAATAACAAAATAACATTTAAAATTATACATACTGAAAATAATAAATATGGATATGGTATTTATAAAAAGTAAACTAAATGAAATTTCAAACAATAATATAGAGCTACTTCTGTCACAGTTGTTTTTCCATTTTTCTTATTAATCTTTGCATTTTAAAGCCTGGTATTTCCCCTGCTGCACTGAAACCCATTGTGTGCTCCAGATAAGATCTATAGCAAATTTATAAAACTGTAAACATAATATACAGGTTCCAGAATTTACAGCACCAGAAATGATGGGCTACAAAAGGGAACTGCAATGGGGAATGCAAACATTTCAGATAAAAAGCAGTACAATGCAAATGCTGACTGTGCTTTGCACATGATTTATGTAAAATTATTAGTGTGTTTTTTGGTGCATTGGTCAAAGTTGCATCAAATGCAACTTGCCGCACTGGTGCTGGAATTTGCATGCAAGAAATGTTGCATTGTGCAATGTAGCAATTGTGGGAAAATACATGATGATTTGAACTACAGTAAAGCACAACTGTGACTGTGAGTAAAATGTAACATGTGCTCTACCAGCCAGAAGCAGGAGGCCTAAAAATAATTCAAATATGGGACATATTATGTAAAATGCTTGAGACCTTTGGTTTACAGCATGAGGGATCTTTCCATAATTTGGATCTTCAACCCTTAAAGGGGGTTTTTACTAAAACTTGAATCCATCTAATTTTTTTTAGCTTGAAAATGTCTTGACAACAATTAGAATCAAATATATATAATAATATAATAATAATAATATATATAATCATAAAGTTTGACGTCCAAAATGTACGATTTTTTCACGTTGTCACCTAAAAGCACACCACCTTTTTCGGTTTATTATACAAAAACCAGCTCAAATCACAATATCTTTAAATTGTATAAGGGATATCTTTTTTAGCAGCTTTAGGATATAATAAATCTCTAAAAATTGTTTTTGAGTTTTTTTTCCTTGACCCCTAAGTCAAAAATCATTTGACCATTAATTAAACCCAGCAAGCTTGTTTTGCCCCCAATAAGGATTAATTATATCTTAGGTGGGAAAACGTACATGGTACAGTTTTATTATTACAGAGAAAAGGAAATGATCTTTAAAAAATATTTTTAAAACTTTGCATTATTTGATTAAAATGGAGTCATTATGAGAAATGGCCTTTCTGTAACTCAGAGCTTCATGGATAAAGAGTTTCCGGATAATGGATCCCATATCTGTAGTATTACACCCCATATTTGATACAATTAGAGAAACCATATGCAATTTTTCTTAGCATTAGAATTGCAATTCTTCTTAGACTTTTCTGGGTATGACTGCAGACAGGGGTTACAATTACTATACTCTGTACAGAAATACACATATGTGCTCTAACACCAGTAAAGAAGGAATAAACAGTACTATACAAAATTATATATACAACAGATGGTCATGTAAGGTTCAAAGTTCTTATAACCTATAGCAACCAGCTAATGCAGGTAGCATTTGTTCATCATCTGTTCAAAACCAACTATCATATTGGGTACCTTGTATTACATATGGGGTTTGTCACATTGTTTAATTGTAACATTTTGTTATTTTTTAAAATAGCAAAGCTTGTCTTAAAATAAAAGTAGATAGGAGCAGTTGTCCAGCAGATATTGGTCATGGTGTGTGTGCATTGGTGCATGTAATGACATTTCCATGTGCTTAGTGGTTAAAGTGAGCATGAAAAAGAAAAATATTGCAGGGTATTCACAATTAGCAGAGATCCCTGACAGGAACAATACATTGCATTAAGGCTTTTATAGCCCAGTCAAAGGCTTCACATGATATAATTATTTAAAGGGCAAGCAAAATACTCAGCAGGGTATGCTTGACTTTGATTACAAAATGTTTAGAGCTCAAAACACTAGGGGTTATTTACTAAACCTCAATTTCTCCTGGTCAAGTTATTTTGGGGAAAAACTCAAATTTTTTGAGATTTATTATAACCTGAAGCTGCAAAAAGTCTGAATCCAAAAATATGCTCTCTCAAACCTGCCAAGGTCATGTAGAAGTCAGATGTCCCTTCAATTGTAGAAACTCAAATTGCAAGCACTCACCCACTTCTGTCCTACGGGTCCATAGCAACACCAGTGCTGCAACATAAATGGCGTCCCCGGATCCAGACGTGTAAGATATATAATCATCAGTAGTGATATGAAGCACACGGTGGTTATGAAGAATAAAACTTTATTGGAAATCCTTAAAATCATCAGTACATTGGATATGTGGATATGACTTCTACCCCACACTTGACGCGTTTTGTGGCGTCTTGCCACTTCCTCAGAAGCATAGGGAAAAACACACACCCCGACACCATTAATGTGTTTTTTCTCTGGAGTTTTTTCCCGACCTGACTTTTAAAAGGTATGTTATTGATAAATAAGATACAATTGTGGATGGGAGTTTGGTCAAACTTGGTTCAATAAAAATATGAGATACAATTGAGTTTAGTAACGCCCAAAGTTTTTAACATCACGAGAAAGTAGCACTGTATCGCAATGGTTTGCTTACTATGATCTCAGATTAGAATTAATTTTGCTGTACTAATTTGCTAGTTTAAGTCAAAACAATGCACAGATTTATGACCGCTCATAAGATAAGGAATAAGCAGCTCTAATTTAAAAAAATTATTATCGTGTTCTATTTATATAGTGCAGATACATTTACAAAGACCAGTCCCTGCCCAGTGAATTTCGAAAGTTCCAATCCCATTCGCACTAGTGTCAGTATGATCACAAAACAATCAACATGACTGTAGGATTCCGAATTGGTTCTTTGGAACCAATTTGTTCAACTATTATACCAACATTAATTTGACAGTTCCACTCTTGTAATAAAATTAAATAATTAATTTTCCATCTGTGATATCTGTTCATTTTCCATTTGTAACAAAGCCACCCACACTTTCTTTTCCCTCTAGCGTTTTCTTTATGCCCCCATACAACTTAACCCTGTATCAAGCCCTTCCAGTTCAACTTCCCCCTTCTTCAGTTTTTGTAGTCCCTTGTTTCAGTAATTTCTATTACAGGGCTGCCATTAGAAATCACAGGCCCCGTACAACAACATTTTTAGTGCCCCCTGGGCAAAAAGACCACAAAGACATCAGCGCTAAAAAAAGGTAACCCCCCACACACATACAAGTTATAAAAAGCTATTGATAGTCAGGGACCCCTTATAAGTTAAAAAAACTGTGGCCCCCCATAAAAGTTTTTTTTTTTTAAAAAAAACTTTGGTGCCAGGGCTCCCCTTACAAGTTAAAAAAAAATCGGGGCCCCAGAGAACATTTTTTTAACAAAACATTGCTGGCAGGGGACTATAGATTATTAAAATAACACATTAATTAAAACAATAAAAAAACACACATCAGTGTTCAGTAGAGTTGAATTTGTGGCTTCAGGACTTCAACTTCACCTCTTTTAGTGACTTTGGGGCTTTTTGCCACTTCAGGACTTCAATTTCGTCTGTTTTCGTGACTTTGGGTCTTTTCGCCGCTTCAAGACTTCAATTTCGGATGTTTTCGTGACTTCGGGTGTTTTTGTTGCTTCGGGACTTCGGCTGTTCGGCACTTCCGGGGGCTTTAGGAGAGGCAGTACAGCTTCGGGGCTGTCAAGGGGGGCCCAGCTATTTTGAAATGTGCAGCACAGGTGGGCCCCCTTCAGCAGTACAGCAGTACCCCCTGTGCCCCACTGATGATGGCCCTGTTCTGCTATATTACATTATATATTGCTAGGATCTTTAATTTCCTTGAATCCAGCTCCAAGTGCTATTGCGCTTGCTGCTCTAGCAGAGGCTAAATTCCAGTTTAAAAATTTGGCTCTTAAAGATGCCAGAGGTGGCTTTTTGCCGCCTTGGTAACTAGCCACTCACTGATACCTGAAGCAAGCTCACCTTCCCTCATGGCAGGAGTGGCCCTGCTTGTATCACATAATTATAGAAATAAGCAGTTATTCAATCTCTGGTCTGAATCATATCAGTTCAGGTTTGAATCTGCTAAATGTTCCTTATTTTTGCATCAATTTCTTTATTCTCTTTTATCTTCCTCAAACTATAGTAAAATGACATTTCATCCTCTTCCACAATGAAGGCAAAGGTCACTGCATGTAGAGTAGTATCAGAATTATATGGTTTCAAATTAAACCACCCACAGACGTAGTAGAGTTGGGCAGCTAAATAGTACAGATAAATGTGGAAGTCCCAATCTACAATTTTTTTTTAGACATGGTTTATTTGTGCCAGGCTCCTGTTAATAATATTAAAGAAAGACACTGGAACCGGTGTGTTATTAAAGATGTCCAAAAATCTTCCACATATTGAATTTTTAATTTTAATTTCCTTCCAAATGACATTCATCTCACCCAAATTCACTATTCATCATTGAGTTTACATATTTGGTATGATTTATTACACCTCAGTAAATTTAAGTTTGCTAGTATACTGGGGGTATTGTTTACTTTAAATAAAGTTGCATATATATATATACACAACTACTATTAAAAAAGGGCATTATCAGAAAAAATTCTTTAGTAACAAACATCACACTGAATTGCTTCTGCTGTTCCTCTACTTTTCCTGTTAGAGGCTATATCAGGTTTTACTATTATGGTATTATTGCAGTTTTTTTTATAATCAGCTGGTTAAGGAGTCATTTTAGTTCATATGTTTTTAATGTTTTGAAATCCCTCAGAGCATACAGACTTGAGCAAATAAAATGTTCTCTGATCTAAGAGCCTGTTGGATCAAATTAGCAATGGTGCTGAAATTCAACAAAGATCCTCTTCAAAAAACACAGTACATTGAGTATTTCAATGATTTCTCATGAGCTTCCCGTCTTTATATGATCCATATGCGCAAAGTAAGATTCTGCCAGTTCATGTACCCAAGATTGGATCAACTGAATCAAAACAATTCAGAGCAAGGAAAACAATACAGCAACTCTCCCTGGCCATTGCTGCATTAACTTAGCAATTTAACACTTTCTTATTCACCCAGAGCTACTACTGAGCATAGGTCAGTATCAAAACCCCTTTTTTTTGGGTCATTCTATAGGCAAGTCCACCTGCAGTAGACGTGCTATTAACTCCACTAATAACCTCAGCAAGGTCTGGTGGTTCCTTTCAAAATTCCCTGTCTAGCTAATGTGAACCTGGCTGCTATAAATATATGTAGTATCACAATTATGCCATAACAGTATGTATGTATGTATGTATGAAACATGTATGGAGCATGTTTATACATTTGATGGTACATTTGTCCAGAATTGTTAAATACATTAGCACTATATATTAAACATAGATATAACTTGCCTGCACTTTTCCCATTAAAGCAGGGAGGCTGTGGGATACATTCTGGATCATTTGTAAGGTGTAGGGTATTACTATTACCATTTATTTACTGTATATAGAGACAAAATATTCTATACAAAATTTCTATAATAAGCACTTTACAGAGATTACTCATAATTTATATCAGTCCCTGCGACAATCTAAGGTCGCCTTCAAATTTACACATAACATACAGTAGTCTTGTCAGGAGCCAGTTCATCTTCCAGTATATTTTTGGAGTGTGGAGATTTGGAGAAGAACCCGCACCATTATAGAGGGAAAATGTATCCTCCTGTGGCCTGACTAAAATTCAGCCTAGGACCCCAGCAGTTTACCCCCTGGTTGATTAAATTTACTTTTGCCTGCCTAGGCTTCTAGATAAAGTAACCATCATAACCCACAATGGCACACTGGTTTGCTGCTGAAATGTGACTGTACTTGCACTTGTATAAAACGTCTTGCATTGCTTGTGTATTTCTTTTTACATAACTGACCTAACATCTGGTGGATGATTATAGCTGTAGTTGGGTCTATGATCTATGGCACATGGGATGTTTTGACAGACGTATATAGGAAATGCACTGCCTAAGAAAGACACAGGCAAAACACTGCTCAGAAATGCTTGCTTTATTGTTTATGAATGGTGCTCTGTCTTTTGTCACCACATATGCCTTAGGCAGTGTGTATCCCATATATCTCAACAGGAAACAGTGATGGATTAAGGGGGTTGTTTTAAATGTTTTCCAGTAGAGCATATCATGATCAAAGTCTGTAAAGGTACAATGCAGCCAAAGGAAAATAAATGTTTTTGTTGTTGTTGTTTGAATAGGTCATTAATCCATGAACTGTGAAATTCAATGAGGCCATGTTCCTGACCCCCAAATGCTCCTGGCCTCAAAGCCTAGTAGAAGTGGCACAGCTATACTGATTAAATGCATCAATGTAGTTTGTATCGGGGAAGGCTTAGTTCAAGACAGGAGACTAAAGATGAAGTCCCAAGAATTTGGTGGATGGTGAATCAAACTCAGGAGCTGTCAAAATGTGTGAATGCTAGGTCTGACAATGTTAAAGCTCCTGGCGAGTGTGATTTACTAATATAGGTGCACAGGGAAGCTACAAGTAGCAGCCAATCAGACCTTTAGTTTTAATCAATTTAGCACAAGCCAGCCAGAAAATTAAATGCAGGTATCCAAACTAAGACCCCAAGTCAATATTCATTAAAGTCAATAAAGGTTCCACATTGCTCTTCATGTGCTTTGGTGTTGGGTCTTTAGGATGCACCAACTTCTGTCTTAGGGTGTTGCTAGGTTTGAAATACACAGGAATGTGATGTTTCTTGAAAAGTTTTTCCAATGTTCTGCCACATATGGGATGACTATGTAACTTCACTTGCTACGCTCCTCCCCTCTATTTCTTGATTCAATCTTTTTGATTGGCTTAGATTTTGTTTTGATCAAGGCCCAGTCTGAGTATCCACAAGTTCTCAGCGCTGTCAGATGTTGGTATTACAACATAAGCCCCAGTTTATGTTCCAGACGGTGATATGAATCAAACAAAAAATACTGATCGTTGTGAGTGGATTTCCTGTATACTTCAATATCAAGGTTCTTGATGTTTTTGTCCATATTTTCATGGAGTTTATGTTTTGAGTGAAAGCTGTAACCTCATGTGCTTTAATTCTGACCCAGGTGTAATCCACACATCTGAACCAATGAATTGGTGCTGTTCCCTTGAAGATAGTCATGGCTTTCTTTTTCTTACGTTCGCTACGATTGTAGACACAGGCGAACCCATGGCACAGTCATGTTTTTGTCTGTGAAAGACTGCCTTTTGCTTGAAGTAAGTGGTATTAAGGCATAGGTCCAGTAAAGAACAAACTTGTTCTGGCTTCAGCTTTGTTCTGCTGCTGAGGGTGGTGTCTTGTTTCAGTCAGAACTACTGTACATTTCCCTTTATCGACTGGCAAGATGGTGACAATTGAGACCTTGCCCAGCAATGTCAGAACCCTCCTCTCCTATAAACTTAAATTGTATGATGGAGCTTTAGCATTAGCTAGGGCCGCCGATACTTTCAACTGGATGTTTTTTCAGAAGGTGTTATTGTGGATAAAAGATTATGTGACTGTGATAAGACCTACCACAGGGACATACTGTGGGGCCAGAGCAAAGTTTAGTCCCTTGGCTAAGACTTCTTTCTCTGGTTCCGTGATTTCCCTGTCTGATAAATTTCTAAATACGTGAATTAATATTTTCCAATACTATCTCCTATCAAATGGAGGCAGGCTGCAAGTCTAGTCTGTTCCAAATTAAACAAAATCTTTCCGAAAGTATAATCCAGAAGGCTCTTATTATTCCAGCAGTTTCCCACACACAGGAAGCAGAGAGCCAAAATATGAGTATACTAAATTATTTTAGATAAGTAAAAGGGAACTGAATGGCAAATTTAAGAAAGGGTGAAAATAGAACATCACAAAATAGACACTCTTCTTCTTGTTATATAATTGGAAAAATTGCTTTTAAATGTTCAAATGGATTTTAATCCCCTTTACATATGTTGTGTTGGAAATAGGGTTACTTTAGGCACTAAAGTTGAAATATGTTTTATATCTCCCTTTTAACCTCTCTTTAGAAATGCATTAGTCATTAGACAGGTAAGTGGGTCTTTATTCAGCATTGGCTGGTAAACCCAGTAAAGTACACTGCATAACCAACTCAGCACCTTAGATAACTTTATGTATATGGTTTCTCCTCTGCAACAATATGCTGGGTATTTCTATAACACTATGTAATGCCTGTTTCATTGGTCAGATGGCAGACATGTTACTTTTGCAACAAACAGGTGACAAATTGAAGCTAAGCATCTTTGTACCCTCATAGGTGCATGTTTTACCCATGCCTACAATGATCTGCTAAATTGTTCTCTTAAATTATGGAATGATGTAGTCTGATTGGCCAGATGGGAGGCATGTCATTGTGTTGAACAGATAGCAGAATGAAACTCAACACCTTTGAATTGCTGTTGCATTTGGTCTTACCCTATGAAATGCTGAAATCAGAGAGAATGGTGGGTCATTGTGGTGGAAGCCTGAAGTTTCAAATCCAATCTCCTGAATGGGACAGTGGCCTATAAAAAGTTTTGTTGCATCCCAAATTCAAATGCAGCATAATGAGTTGGGTCCCCAAGATATGCAGACCATTGTATGCAGGGCCCTTATGTTTTTTTTAAACCAATGTAACTGTTGATATCATAGTTGATTTGGTTGTATTATGTCACTTTTCATCTATATTTCTAGCCACAATTTTTAAGTAACTTCTGGCATAATATGCCAGACCTACTATATAAATAACATGCGTAATGGTCATGATTGTAACAATGTCATTGTATTTCATGATCACTTTCAAATATCTATAGTGAGTCCAGATCCTGTGAATTGCTTTACAGCCTTAAAATGTTTGAAATTGACTTATGCAGTTTTTTTTAATCAATAATCAATATTATTTCTAAAATCTGAACATAGAAATCTATGTGTATTTACCTCTGACAGAATTGATCCCTCCAGTCAAACAGCTACCTACTGTTCTTAATAATCTCTTAATAGGCTCACCAATACATTTCCATAATTGCCACAATTGTCCCCCAAGATACACAAACCCGATCCTAAAGGTGTAAAGATAAGCAGAAATTTTAAGAGTTTTCTGTGACCTCCAGCAGACACAGGAGCACAAATGTTTCAAGTATCTTTTTTTAGCACATATACTGTAGAATGCTGAATGGGCTTTGGACATTACACGCTTATGCTGGATTACAATTATAGTATTGTATGTTCATTTATTTTTCATTATGTAAATGAATTAAATGATGTTACATTGTTACCCTCACTGCCTTACTATCTAATTTGTCAGATGAAGAGGCATGTCCCAAAATTAAAATTGTGGGGCAAGCCTCAACACACACACAGTTTAGATTAAAGCTGGCCATATGCTAACTGATATTGACTCCCAAGTCAGTTGCTCCTGCCCAAGTTGGCAGTGTACTGGCTAGTGTATAGGGCCAAAATCATTGATTCCTTTATAGATACTATAGCTAGGTACTGTTCGGTTGAACTATGGTTAGTTCCTCTGCAGAGGCTCCTATTGTATCTACTTGGGCCAGGCTAAACTGTAACCATGTGTATGACCAGTTTTATGACAAAGGTTATAAGCACAGCTTCTCCTTTTGGAATCTGTTTATTTATGTAAGGCATGACTTCGGAGGAATTTTACAATATGGGCGTGTTTCCTGCTTAGGGGATTCAGAGCATTGTGTAAGTGCCAGGGGCAGGGGCAGGCAACTGAATAGTTTGAAAGCCAAGCTAGCTCAATGATTCTGTTCAAACTCAACACACCTACTGTATCTTTCTGCACAACTGTTTAACCATGTATGTGCCAGTAAAGCTGTCCCTTCACAGGCTGACAATAGTTGTCAATTTAGCCTTTTTGAAGAACAAAAAAACACTCAAACACTGGGGGTGCTGATATGCTAGGCACATGTCATTGACAATTATTTCTACCTTTTTGCCCAGCCAGATATACATCTTTTTAACAAAAAAAAGATGTATATCTTCAGATTTAACCTGTTCCCAGATATTTTCCACTGCCCTAGGTGGGCACAATACAGGTTTTCTTTGACACTGGGGCAGATCTGAATTGAAAATTCGAATTCAAATTTTCAAAAATATTTTATATGGTCAAAACTCTTGAAATCGACTAGGGAGTTATTCAAATTCAATTCAAGTTTTTTTTAAAACAAAATCGAATTTAATTTTCGAGATTTATCATACTCTGGCCCTTTAAGAATTTGAATTCGACTATTCGCCACATAAAACCTGCCGAATTACTGTTTAAGTTAATAGGATCACGGGATCAATTTGGAGATGTATGCAGCCTTCCTGACATTCTAAGTTTTTTTCAGAGAAAAAACTTGAATCGAGTTTTATCGAATTCAATTAGAATTCAATTCGAGTTTTCAGGTTGTTTAAATTCATCCAAGTTTAAAACAATTTGATATTGCCAATACATTTTGATTGATCGAATTTATGGGAGCTTATGGAAGTTTTAAAAACATGAATTCGAAATTCGACCCTTGATAAATATGCCTCCCTGGGGGTTATTTACTAAAACTTAGTTTACTGGTTGGGGTTTTTGGAGCAAAAACTAACATTTTTCATGGAAAGAAACCCTCAAATTTTTCAAGATATATTATCCCCTGAAGCTGCAAAAAGTCAGAATCCGAGCCATCTCAAACCTGTTGAGGTCATGTATAAGTCAATGACAGATGTCCTTATCCCAATTTGAAGATATTGTGGTCTGCGTTGGGTTTAGCCGATAATCTGAAAGATTCAGGCCTTTAGGGCGATAACCAGAAAAAATTGAGTGATTCAGGGATAAAGTCCAAAAAATTTGTATGATTTTAGTTTTCCCATCCCAACTTTTTTCAGTTATTTTATTGATAAATAAGGTCAAATCGTGGATGGGAGTTTGGTCGAGCTTTGTTTAATAAAAAAATGAGATAAATTTGGATTTTAGGAAAAAACTCCTTAGATGGACCACATATACTTGAATGAGCAGAAATTATACCTGAGATCAGGAAGTGAAAAAAAGGTAGATTATATAGCCATTGGGGTGGTGGGGCCCCCAAGTGTTTGTACCTGAAACATGAGTGTTTCCATGTTATAACTGACTAATCAGCAAGTGCACTGGTAGGGTTCAAGTGATTACCACTAAAGTCAAAGGAAAAAACAAGTCACATCGTTTTGCAAAACCCTTCCATTGACTTTAACGGCAGTGGCTGGAAATCTTTCCTTATGCCCTTGCCCTAAGCCTGCAGGGAAGATAAGATAAGGGGATTACTGCTAGCAACCAGCATTTACAGGGTTGTCATTTGTTCTGCTGCTGGGAGATTGCTATCAGTTAGGGGTGACTCATACAGCCTGACTAACTTTGGACTGTGGGTACCGCTAGGTATCTTGTAATAGATATTTAAAGGGATCCTGTCATCGGAAAACATGTTTTTTTTCAAAACACATCAGTTAATAGTGCTGCTCCAGCAGAATTCTGCACTGGAATCCATTTCTCAAAACAGCAAACAGATTTTTTTATATTCAATTTTGAAATCTGACATGGGGCTAGACATATTGTCAATTTCCCAGCTGCCCCCAGTCATGTGACTTGTGCCTGCACTTTAGGAGAGAAATGCTTTCTGGCAGGCTGCTGTTTTTCCTTCTCAATGTAACTGAATGTGTCTCAGTGGGACATGGGTTTTTACTATTGAGTGTTGTTCTTAGATCTACCAAGCAGCTTTATCTTGTGTTAGGGAGCTGTTATCTGGTTACCTTCCCATTGTTCTTTTGTTTGGCTGCTGGGGGGAAAAAGGGAGGGGGATGATATCACTCCAACTTGCAGTACAGCAGTAAAGAGTGATTGAAGTTTATCAGAGCACAAGTCACATGACTTGGGGCCGCTGGGAAATTGACAATGTTGTCAATGTCTAGCCCCATGTCAGATTTCAAAATTGAATATAAAAAAATCTGTTTGCTCTTTTGAGAAATGGATTTCAGTGTAGAATTCTGCTGGCGCAGCACTATTAACTGATTCATTTTGATTTTTTTTTTCCCATGACAGTATCCTTTTAATTTGTAATACACATACATGTAATGCATGCACTCAAATGGCAAACTAAACATTTCTTTTTATGTCGATATATTACTTTACATATAAACACTGATGATTTTCACCATAATATAAGGGAAGCTTTAATGTAATTTTTTTCTTTCAAGGGACATTATAGTTTATGCATTTGTATTAAAATAGAGAGATCTGATATATGGTAAATATGCATAAAAATAGTTATAAAGATCTATTGCTTAATAATAAAATAGGCATTTTACCATGTACCTTGATGATTTGGTCTCAAGGCAGATAGATAAGGCTCTTTGTACAAACCAAACAGGAACTGCACATGTAAAACAGTCCAATCTCGTAAATAGTGAATAAATTTGCGCCAAATTTTCAGTTTTTTTTTGCTAGAGCATCTCTGCTTAGAATCTGACACTGCCCTCGCTAAAATGGTCCCTAGCATTGACTTGGACCCTTGAGTTGCTTCATTGTCCCAGGCTTTAGACACAATCCTTCTCTGAAGAGGATCTAAGAAATTAACTCCAGCCCTGCCTTTTATGCACCAATGGTGGTCATTTTATCCTTTATGTCACATCATAATTACTAGTTTACACCCGTACAGGTTATTACAGCTGGGGCCACACCTCTTACTACTGTATCTCAAGCAAACAGCATCCTGCCAGGTAGATCCCTCTCATATCCAGATAACAAGACCTAAACACATCACAGGGGTTATTAATATGCAGACAAATTTTAGCCAGAACAGACAGTTTCTCAATAATGTTCGGATTAGATAGGGCATGTTGGGAGTAGGTCCTAGAGCAGGGATCCCCAACCTTTAGAACCCGTGAGCAACATTCAGAAGTAAAAGAAGTAAAAAATGTTCCTGGGCTGCCAAATAAGGGCTGTGATTGGCCATTTTGTAGCCCTTATGTGGATTGTCAACCTACATGAGGCTCTGTTTGGCACTGCACCTGGTTTTTATGCACCAAAACTTGCCTCCAAGCCTTGAATTCAAAAATAAGCTCCTGCTTTGAGGCCTCTGGGAGCAACATGTTGCTCACGAGCTACTGGTTGGGGATCACTGTCCTAGAGTCCTAGGGTCCAGGTTGAGAAGAGGCAGGCTATGGGTGTGTTGATGGGGTACTGCCCAATACTTTGAGCCATGATTATATGCGGGAATCTTTTAGTATAATTAAATATCTCCCATGCTTACCATTATCACTATTTTTGGATAGGAAGTAGCTTCTGCCACTGGACACTTATGACTAATCTGTTGACTGAACTGATGGGGCTGAGACAAAGGTTGGTACCAATCAATCACTATTGCTAATCTCCAATCAGGTAGGAGAGGGGGCTGATTAAAGAGCATGCTTAGGGCAGCAACAGATATTAATTTGACCATATATGCCACATAGCCAGTGTCGGACTGGCCCACCGGGAGATCAGGAAAACTCACGGTGGGCCCAGGTGTCAGTGGGCCCTCATGCTGCTAAACTTTTGGCCTATTTCATGGCCATTCCCTATTCTATGAGAACAAAGAGGCTAAATAGATGGAATAATAGATTATAGTATGTAAAGAAAACAAACTAGGAGAATAGAGGTTGATTGAGGAGATGACTATTAGTACTGAGAGTGGGCCCCTGGTCTAAGGTTTTATGGTGGGCCCCTGGTCTAAAGTTTTTGGATGGTCGCCTAGTGTCCCAGTCCGACACTGCACATAGCTCTGCAGTTTCACCTGAGGAGTTTATGCAGAGACTTGTACCAACCAATATTCCTTCTAATTTCTTCTTAGCTATGTGTGCAAATAAGTCAACAATGCACATTTTCACACAAAATTCTTTGTGCACACCACAATTTGCAGTGCTATCAACTTTGAAACATTGCTCACCGGGGGATTCATGCATGCACCAGCTTACCGCTGAAAATCTCCAGGTTTGTGACGTAACCTGTAGTGATGTATACGGAAGTGACGTCACACGCATGCGCAGGACCTCTCTTGAAGCCACAGAAACAGCAATGTGCATGCTCTGCTGACGTCACTGAAATGGTCTGTGCATGTGGACATCGGAATTTCTGCCTGCAAATCATGCAAAATCATCAGAAATTGTCAGAAATCGGAATGCACGGAGCCCGGGGAACATAGCCTAAAATCTGGTAACTCCCGATAAAATCGGGGGAGTTGACAGCTCTGAATTTGTTGTGTGTGCTGGCCTCAAAATATGTGTGCTTGCACATGAGCGCACAGCTTAGAGGAAACATTGGTACCAGCCAATCAGCAGTTAGATTTTGCTGGTTTAGCGCAGTTAGGTTAATAAAAGCAAACAGCTTATTGGTTGCTATTGGTTACTCAACAGTAAACTTTGCCTTTGGTATTACATAACCCCCATTTTAGATCCTAGAAATATGAAAACATGTGTCCATCATTTTCCCTGGACCACCAGCCTTAAGCTAGCCACAGACACAAAGAAAAATAATATGAATCTTCATTTGGTGCTATTTTGAACCGTGTGTGGATCGTTCCAACATTTTTGTGCCATGGCGATCGGTCATCAAGTCGGGCCATAGACGAAAGATCATGTGTTGCAATCTCCCGACCTACCACTAACAATTCAGATTAAATAAAGTAGTAAAAGAAGCAATCAGACGATGTTCTGGCCATTACTTCATAGACCTTAATCGTATGAAAGTTACATCCGAGAAATAGTAGTGACGGTCACGAGGTTCGGACTGGGGGGCCCGGGGCCAAACGGAACTACTGACCCCCCACCCTCCTACCATGACTTGCCTAGCGCGCATGGCATGCCTGCGTGAAGGCACCCCTCGGCGCTCCTCCTTAATGGCGCCTGTGTGAATGGTGCCATACGCATGCACATATGGTGCTGTGCCTAAAATAACTTTTTTTTTAGAATGCAAACAGGAGAGCGGTCTGGCGCGGCGGGGCCCGGGGACTATTAAGGCTCGGGGCCCACTGGGTTTTTTCCCGGTGTCCCGCCGGGCCAGTCCGACCAGTGGCGTAACTAGATATTACTGGGCCCCACAGCAAATTATTTTTCAGGCCCCCAAAATGTTTAGAGGTTGTTTCTCCAATATTTATTGAAATTGTATATGAATTAGGGCCTCATGGGGCCCCTATACCTCCTGGGCCCCCCTGCAGCCACAGGGTCTGCTTCCTCTATAGTTACGCCCCTGAGTCCGACCCTGACAGTCACCCAGGCCCGGACTGGCAATCTGTGGGTTTTGGCAAATGCCAGAGGGGCTGCTATAAGGTGCTATAAAAGTCAGTATTTAGTGGGCTGGTGGGGACTTTTTGGGCCTCTGTGTACATGAAATGCCAGGGCCTATTTTGATTCTCAGTCCAGACCTAACACCCACTAATATTGTCAGACAGGCAATACATGCAGAGATATTGTTAACCAACAGAAATCTTCTAACCTGTCCTATTGACTAAAGGACCAATCGCCATGGCACAAAAAAAATCAGGATGATCCACACACGTCTGAAAATCACACAAAACGAAGATTTGTGTCTTTGCATCTATGGCCAGCTTTAAAAGATTTCTGTCGGCTAATGATAAATATCTCTGCATGTATTGCCTATCTGACAATATCAATGTCACTAGTTGCTGTACATAAGTTTTGTACGATTGCTGTCTTTAAATCAATGGCCAGAACGTCTTCTGATTTGTTCTTTGTACTACTTTATTTAATCTGAATGGTCAGTGGTAGGTCAGGAGATTGCAACAAACAGGCGTTCATCAGACATATAGATATATCTGCATGTCTATGACCAGCCTTAGAATGGGGCAAAAGTCTTTTTTTTTATCATACTTAACATATACATATAGTATAGTTTATATTTTTAACAGCCTGTTGTTTACAATTCCCAGAATAAATTTATGGACCTCTCCTTTTGCTCCTTAGGGCAGTGGCACACATGCACATGCAAAAACACGCACATTCGCGAAAACTCGCGCACGGAAAACCGTGCATGCGTGGAAAGGGCACGCACGTGAATAGGGTGTGTGTGCATGCCCAACAAGGAAGCGAGCGCCGGCCAGAGCACCAGATGGTACTGGACTAGGGGTAAGGGGCAAAGAAGGTGCATGCCTGGTGCCCCCTCTTGCTTTGTACCTTACCCAGTGTCATACTGGCCCACCAGGATACCAGGAAAACTCCCGGTGGGCCTAGGTGTCAGTGGGCCCTCATGCTGCTAAACATTTGGCCTATGTCATGGCCATTCCCTATTTCTATAAGAAAGAGGCTAAATAGATGGAATAATAGATTTTATTATGTAAAGAAAATAGACTAGGGGAATAGAGGTTGAGTGAGTAGAGGAAGAATAATAGTACTGAGAGTGGGCCCCTGGTCTGAGGATTTTGGTGGGCCCCTGGTGTCCCAGTCCGACACTGTGCCTACCCTACCTACCCCTAGTTCCGGCCCTGCACACTGCTACTGGGGGAGATTAGTCGCCCAGCGACAAATCGCCTCCTCTTCGCGGCAGGATGGAACTCGGAGCACTTTGTTTTCCAGAAGTCGCCCAAAGTTGCCTCATGCTATTGCCTTCCCGGGAAGGCAATTAGGGGAAATTAGTCGCCGAAGAAGAGATTTGTCACTGGGCAACTAATCTCCCCCAGTAGCAGGCTAGCAGCAAACTCTTGTTGACAACAAAAACAACTGTGTCCCAGCTGATCATTTTTTGCCCTGGACTTAAACCCTGTAAAACAGGCATTTCGTATCCCAACACAAACACATTACATACAGCAGAGAAATAAATGAAGCATGCAGCAATATCTCTATGTATTGTCTATGTGGCATTTTTAAACACCAATAAATTCTACACAGGTTCAATGTTTATTTAAAGATTCTATTCAGCAGAGCAGCCCAGTCAGACAGACAACTGGTTCCTACATATCAAGTTGCAGTCTGTGAGGGGAGGGGAGGAACTGTACACAACATGAGGAGTGAAAGACACTGCTCAAGCACAACGCACGGGGGAGCAAAGTTAACCTGATTGGCCAGTTTGCTGTCGCTTAGCATTGGTCGAGCCGGCTTGTGGGCGGGATCAGCCAGAAGACTGGAAGCTGCTGACACCTGAGTTCAGATAAAATGTGACAAAACATCTGATGGAGAGCAGTCATGTTAGAGATCGGGCAACTCTCTGTCTACCTGAGCGGGATGAGATAATAAGGTGGACCTGTGGCACTTGGGCGGTTGTTTTGCCAAGCACAACCTATGGTAAGTAGATCTGTCTGTAATCTGCAAAAGTTATGAGAAGGATTTCTGTAATCTGCATGCTTGGAATATGTAGTGTGGGCTTCCTTGGGAACAGGGCAGGCAGCTGATGTATTATTGATGTGTTATGTGCAACAAGCATATGTGTGGCAACACTGGTTCCTGTGTCCACTCACTGCTTACATTACTATTTTGGGATTCATGGCAAGTTGAGCATTATATTTATAGAGGAAATGTATGCTTTTGTACATTTAGACAATCTCCCTAATACACCCTTGTGACAGGTGTCACCATTTATAATCAGTGCTTAGTGATGTCACATATAAAAGGTGCTTCATGATGTCATCAGTTATAATCAGGGCTTAGTGACATCACTTGCACCCTTTCCAGCTATAGTCAGGTGACCCCCAGCGGTGGCCAATTAAAGGGCAACCAAGTTTGGGAGTTTTAACCTTGAAAGCAAGTAAGTCGCAGGTAAAATTTGTAAAATGTATACGGAAGCAGTAAAATTCTTAGTGAATCAGATAGTGTAGGACTGGCCAGACCAGGGATGACTTTAACATAGTTGGCCATCTTAAATATATTGCAATGTATGGAAAAAACAATCCCTGTTTTGTTTAAACGGTAACTCATTTTTTAGTAGCTTAAGGTACAAAATGTCTAAATGTCCTAGATAATGTGCTTAGTGCAGCGGACGTCTTGTATTTGTCTATTTGACATCACTTGCATCACATGACTTATGTATTGTAAAAGAAAATGTACTGCCTGCACCTCCATGACTTCCATGATCTGGATAAAAAACACTTTTATATGGTTATAGGGCTCCTTACAATAGGTGTTACGTTAGTCCCTTTATGAGACAAAACAACCCTATTGGGTTTAAATGACCTCATAAGTAGATTTTGGGTATTTAGATTCAAATTTTGAAATTCCCCCTTATTTGAAAATGTCCATTCTGGATAACAGGTCCCATACCTGTAATAGCTAACAACAAGACTGAAGCTCGGGTATGGACAAGCTGAGACATACCAGTTGTTTTTTTTTTTCAATTTCAATCTCAACTTTCCTTCAAAAAAGAAGGTTGCCATGCCTCCGGCAACTGCTTTAATCCTCTTTGAAATGTAAATATGTACTGCCTCATCGCTGAAGCAGGGGTGATTTTTTAAATGTCTATTCTCTGAATATCCAGCATCTACACGATACAAGCTTGCTCCATTTGCTTCTGTGAATTGAAAGAAATCATAATGTTAGGTTGCCAAGGAGTTTCCACGTTAGTAAACTTATCAGAAAGTAACTGCCGGCAATTATTCTGGATTTACTATAAGGACATGAGTGGGGACTGGTATCCTGAAATGCCTTGATTTGCATATGTTGACAGTAAAGGGCTGATCAAGCCTCAAGGCATGGAGAACCTGTTGGGCTACTGAGGGGCAAGTTAATTCTGTGCATGTATAGACAGGCCTTTGTGAGGATGACTCGGAGGTCTAATACATTTCATGGGAAAAGGCAAGGGCCTAGCAGCACTTCCCAATTAATTCCATTAACTGTATTATTATTATCCTCCAGGATATGTTATGAATGAACGAGAAGATATTGTCATGTCCTTACCCATGATTCCATAACTGAGGGTTATTCCTACACTTGTTTGTTTACTGAGGCTACAGAAAAGGTGTAGCAAGGGCTCAGAGATCCATTGTTTATTTTCAGTTTAGAGATTTGTCGGACTGACCTCACCCTAAGTTTATTTTCTGTTGTGATAAAAATACAGCTAAATGACTTATCCATATAGTACAACGCTAAATATAGGAAAAGGTGGTAACTAATATATGGAAAAAATGTCCTGCATTTACAAATATATATCTATATAAACATTTTTTCTGTGTTTTAAATATAGATTGTCTTCTCTTCAGTTACTGAGCATGTGTTACCCAATGAGATTTATAAGGCGTTTCCATTACATCTGTAATGTTCACTTTTTAATTAACTGTTATTATGATCTAGAGAGTGATATTCTAAAACAATTTGCATTTGGTGTTCATTTTTTATGATTTGTGATTTTCGATTTATTTAACTTTTGATTCAGCAGTTTTAGCAATTTGGTTGCTAGGGTCCAAATTACCCTAACAACCATGCATTGCTTTGAATAAGCAACTGGACTATGCATAGGAGAGGGCCTGAATAGAAAGATAAAGAAAGCAATAAAATGTAACAATAACTATAAATCTGTAGATTTGCAAAGCATTTGTTTTTAGATAGGGTCAATGACCCTCATTTGAAAGCTGGAAAGAGCCAGAAGAAGAAGGCAAATAATTCAAAAACTATAAGCCCCCTAATTGTCATCACTCCACCCCTTCAAGTCCCTCTCTCCATTCCCTCTCTGGCTTCTGAAGCAGGGAATAGAGGCTACTGTGGTCTGATCAATATATTTATATTAAATAATGCTTTCAAGATATGGTGCCATTAAAGGGCAAGTCAACTCCAAAACAAAATTTTGCGTTTTAAAAGCAAATTAATTCTAAGCAACTTTCCAATATTTAAACATTTTCAGTGCTTTTAAAGTTATTTGTAAAAACGATTGTTATTGAAAGCAGTATTTGCCTAACTCCTGGTTGTTACTTTTTAAACAATGTTGCAAAAGTCTTAGTTCCCCAGCAAAGTCAGGTCTGTTAATCAGCTGCTTGTCTTACATTGTATCAACAGTCTGAGCCATCAGGGCAGAGAATAGAAAGGGACAGACTAACACTGCTTTCAATAAAAATATATATGCAAATAATGTAAAAAACATAGAACATATTTAATGTATGAATATTGCAAAGTTGCTTAGAATAATGTCTTTTATTAGGCACATTTTTATTTTGGGGTTGACTTGCCCTTTAAGCACAAACCAAGTGAAGGTTTTGTGTAAAAGATTTGAGGACATTTTCATTTCCTGGTACTAGTGATCCTTTAAAGGAGAATTCAACCCGTAATAAAAAAAACCCCTCCCCCTACCCCGAGTAGACCCCCCTCCCTCCTCCCCCCAGCCAACGTGTCCCCCTTGGCAAATGCCCCTAATTTTTTACTCACCCCTCCGTTCTGGCCTCAGAGTTCACGGCAGCTATGTTCGTGTCTTGATGGCATTTTCGGGACATGCGCAGTTGGAGTAAATTTCTGGCCCCGAACAACTGCGCATGTGCCGAAAGTCACGTAAATTTCCGCAGTGGTACGGGACTGGAGATTTACTCCAACTGCGCATACGCCGAAATTTCCGAAGAAGATGGCTCCTGTGAACTCCGAGGCCAGAATCTGCACGGACGGGTGAGTAAAAAAATAGGGCCATTTGTCTGGGGGGGGGAGGAGGAGAGAGAGAGGGGGGTCTACCCAGGGTAGGGGGGAGAGTTTTTTTTATAACGGGTTGAATTCTCCTTTAAAGGAGAGCAGCAGAGTTCACGGTCGTCATCTTGAGGATCTTCGCGTAGTCTTAGGGGTCTTTTCACTGCCACAAAGCCTGCGACATCAGCGTTCAGATGGCGACCAGGAGCTCCGCTGAGCTTCTCTGCGTTTAAGGGTTGCCAATTTTTTAAAGGGGATTTTTTTTACACTAAAGCTGGCCATAGACGGAAAGATCCGATCGTACGAATCGTGGATTCGTACGATTTTCGGACCGTGTGTGGAGAGTCCCGACATTTTTCGTCCGTCGGAGATCAATCGTTTGGTCGATCAGACAGGTTAGAAAATTTCTGTCGCCTGCCGATAATATCTCTGCGTGTATTGCCGATCGTACGGTTTTCAGTGGGAGACTGTCACTAGTGTTGTGAGACATAAGTATCGTACGATTGCTGTCAGGGGCAGAGCATTGGGTGATCTGTTCTTATTTGATCGGAATGGTAAAGACTTTGATCTGAATGGTTAGTGGAGGGTCGGGAGATGGGAAAGTCCGATCGTACGTTGATTCGTACGATCGGATCTTTGCGTCTATGGCTATGCGGGGATGAATTGGGGAGGAGGGCAATGCCTAGAAGCTTGGGGGGGGGGTTGAGTGATGAAAATCATACTTTTTAACAAGCTATAAATGTTTCATAAATATGGAATTGAATGTCACGCAAAGGGGCATATGCAGAAGAGAAATAAAAAAAAAGGAAAGCAAATGTAGATGTTGTGTCATTAGCTAGGGGATTATACGGCCGGCTCACAAAGACACCTATTGACTTTCTACATAAGACTTACTCTTTCTAATTTGCTTCATGTTTAAAATTCCAGACTCTAGGCACACCCAAGGGAGCCACTTGAGATGTTTTGCAGCACATTTAAAGGAACTTATATTGACTTGATTTCGCTATAAATGTTCATCAGAATGTAAGTCTATGAGTAATCCTCATTATTGGGAAAAATTAAGGCATGCTTGCTTAATCTGTTCAAGCATTAACTATAGGGATCAAACAGCTGTTGAATCCTCATTATTGGGAGAAATTAAGGTACAGTATTCTTGCTTGCTCTGTTCAAGCATTAACCATAAGGCTAAACATCTATCAGGAATGTCAAAGTCTTTCCTTGCCTAGTGCTGACGCAGCCATGTCACAAGGTGAGATGTCTCAAAGGGGACTTTATCTTGGGTGGCTAATGAAACCACCCTAACATTTAAAGGGGTAGCTCACCTTTACATTGACTTTAGTATGATTTACCATGGGACTTGTTATCCGCATAACTGATCTTTCCATAATTTCATTTTCATACCTTAAGTCTATTAGAAAATCATGTAAACATTAAATCAACCCTATAGGCTGGCTTTGCTTCCGATAAGGATTAATTATATTTTAGTTTGGATTATGTACAAGCTACTGTTTTATTATCATAAGGAAAAAGGAATGGAGTCTACTGGAGAAGGAATTTCCGTAATTCTGAGCTTTCCAGATATTGAGTTTCCGGATAACAGATCCCATACCTGTACTACAATTTGCAATTGGTCTTTAATTTTTGTGTGACTTTTTAAAAAACTGTTTAGCTTTTTATTCAGCAGCTCTCCAGTCTGAAATTTTTGCAGCAATCTTTTAGCTAAAGTCCCATTCCCCCTAGCAACTAGGCAGTGAATAAAAAGTAACATCAATGCACTGGTAGACCCCAGAAAACAGTCTGCCCCTAGACAATAACCTGCCTGTTAGAATATTTACAGGTGTGGGACCTGTTATCCAGAATGCTCAGGACCTGGATAATGGATCTTTCCGTAATTTTGATCTTCATACCGTAGCCAACTAGAAAATCATGTAACGTTAAATAAACAAAAAAGTTGATTTTTTTCTTCCAATAAGGATTAATAATAGCGTCATTTGGATCAGGTAAAAGCTAATGTTTTATTATATTACAGAGAAAAAGGGAAATCATTTAAAAAAAATGATTATTATTAGTTGATTATAATGGAGTCTATGAGACCTCTCCGTATTTCAGAGCTTTCTGGATAATGGGTTTCCGTATAACGGATCCCATACCTGTATATATAATGTATATATTTATATACATTACTAAGTCAATGCTAAGAGCTCATTGTTTTAGAGACTCAGGCATTAGTAAAGAAAACCCCTGGTGTCTCCTAAGCAGCATCCAGGTCATATCAACATGATCTCATCCAAACCATAATGTTCTTTTTAACACAGCAGGCTGTTAAAGGGACAGTATGATTAAAAAGCAATCTGAATGCTATACAAATACTTGGAAGATGCAATGCATAGGGTTGCCACCTGGCCGGTATTTTACCGGCCTGGCCGGTAAAAATGATTATTTATCCTAATATTATTAATAGGGAAAAAAGATAAATATATAGGAAGGCTGGTATTTTTTTTCCAGAAAAGGTGGCAACCCTAGCAACGTAATAGGAACAAGAAAATGGTTTATATAAGGCACAGGTGAGTAAAACCATGAAAAGCAAAACAAATAAAAATAAATAAAAGATTGATTAAAAGATTGTAGCACCGTGAAATGTGTAAAAAAGGAAAAAAAAACCTGACTGCCTTTTCAGCTTGAACAATTGAGGTCATTGCTTGTTACAGATGTGCCTATCTATTTCCCTCCTGTCATGGGAATATCACTCCCTTTCTGCTGAGAATAAGTCAGTGTGGAAGAACAGGGATCATCTGCACCTTCCCTTTTTTTCCTTCACCGGTAGTAATCTGGGATTTGTTTGCACAAGCAGGTTAGAGGACTGTGGGGAATACACACCTGCTAGTTCATTTTGTGCCTCCATGCTCCAGTTAATGCTGCTGCTGAGGATGATATCTTCCTATGTACTGTGTAGGAAGACAGTAAGGTTCACTTACAAACTGCAGTATAGTGCAAGGTCAAAGGGTCAAAAATGGGCACAAAACTCCATAGTTTTTTGACATTTGTGCTCATAATTTAGTGCAAAGACTTACTTTTCCCCCATGATTGCAGCACTGTATTCATAATACATACATTAGGTTGAAAAAAAAACACATCCATCAAGTTCAATCTTTTAACGCTATTTTATCCTGCCCAACTGCTAGTTGGTACAGAGGAAGGCAAACCAATTGAAGTTTCTACAATTTGCCTCTGATTGGGCAAAAATTCCTTCCTGACTTCCTGGATCAACTTATGCTATGAGCTATCTTCCATAACCTGTATTCCCTCCCTTGCTAAAAAGCCATCCAATCCCTTCCTAAAGGACAAGGACAATTAAACCTAAGAAGTAGGCTAGAAAGGTTGTACATTATGTTTTGGGCTTCTGTACCAGCCCAGGCAACCAGAGCCCTTTAGTAGCAAAGATCTGTGTCTCCAAAGATGCCCCAGTAGCTCCCCATCTTCTTTTCTGCTGATTCACTGCACATGCTCTGTTCTGCTGTCACTTACTGAGCTTAGGTACCAACTCACAATATACAGTACACATAGAATAGAAATGTCACAATATAAGGTTGATTAGTAATTAATATGGATAATTACTACATGGCAGCACAGAACCGTACAATTAGCATCACAATTTAATAATCAGCCTTGTAGCATTAGCTTATATTACAGACCAACCTCATTTTCTGCTTGATAATTTGTGACGACCCCTAAGCTTAGCTTCTGAACAGCTGCTCAGAGCCCACTGAGCATGTGAGTGTCGCAGACACTTTCCAAGATGGTGACCTCCTGTGACAGCTCCTGGATCATTTCTACTATTTACAAGCTGAAACTTTAGGCTGGTGCAATAAGTTCAGTATATAAAACATGGCATTTTTAGTCCTATTCATTTTTACGGTTTACTTTTCCTTTAAAGCTATCTAATGTATCAGCCTGTACGGCTGATTCAGGGAGAGAATTCCACATCTTCATGGATGGGCAGGGCGATGCACACAGGTCCAGGGCCGGAACTAGGCGTAGGGCACAAAGGTGAAGGCTCAGCAGCCACTTACCTCTTCTACCTGGTTGCCCCTAGTTCCTAACTCATAAAGAGAAGGTTCTTTTGTGCTCCTGCCTCTCGTGCCTGCTGCAGGTAACCAGGGGATCGAGTGGGGTGATGAGTGGACTCTGCCTTGGGCCCTCCGGTACCTTGGCACGGCCCTGCATAGGTGTACAGTACTGATCCTGCCACAAGTCCTATGTGAGTGAACTCACTACTTAGTGCTTGTGTCAGGAGAAGCAGTAAATGAGGCCTATTATGTTTGAAATGCGAATCCAGGTACTGAGACAGATGGCACATAGAGACTCATTTACTACTGCCTCTGCTGCAAGTGCAGGAGCACCAAGGGGGCAAACTCGATCCCCCTTAATGCTCATTTAATTCAGACTTGCAGCAAGAACAGTGCTTCTCTCTGCACTTTGCATCTGGTGCAGAGAAATCTGGAGCAAGGTTCAGAGTGTAGCTCCAGTGAGTGCAATGCAACCGTGTCCTTATTGTGGGTGGTCTGCTTCTGCAGATGCTCCCTAACTTGCTCTTCTAATGATGAACAAGTTAGGGTACCTGCACTTTTTAAATTAGCCTAATACAGTGATAATGTCATGGTGCTGCTGCAGTTGTTAAAGGTACAGTTCAGTGTAAAAATGAAAACTGGGTAAATATAGTTACATAGTTACATAGTTAAATCGGGTTGAAAAAAGACAAAGTCCTTCAAGTTCAACCCCTCCAAATGAAAACCCAGCATCCATACACACACCCCTGTCTACTTTCATATAAACTATATATAACCATATCTATACTAACTATAGAGTTTAGTATCACAATAATCTTTAATATTATGTCTGTCCAAGAAATCATCCAAGTCCCTCTTAAAAGCATTAACAGAATCAGCCATCACATCACCCGGCAGTGCATTCCACAACCTCACTGTTCTGACTGTGAAGAACCACCTACGTTGCTTCAAATGAAAGTTCTTTTCTTCTAGTCTGAAGGGGTGGCCTCTGGTACGGTGATCCACTTTATTGGTAAATGTCTATAATGTCCTCTAATGTACTTGTACAGTGTAAATAGATAGGCTATGCAAAAGAAAAAATGTAATGTATAAAGACTGGAGTGACTGGATGTGTAAAATAATAGCCAGTACACTACTTCCTGCTTTTCAGCTCTATAACTCTGAGCTAGGCAGCGACTTGGAGGGGGGCCACATTGGGACATAACTGTTCAATTGATCGTTAGCAGCAGCTAAATAGAAACCAAGAGAGTCAAAAGCAGGAAGTAGTGTTCTGGTTATTATGTTTCACATCCAGTCACTCCAGCCTTTATACATTACATTTTTGGCTAACTAACTATATTAGAAACATTTTTTATTTTGCACAGCCTATCTATTTACCCAGTTTTTATTTTTACACTGAACAATTCCTATAAGATTGCACAAATATACTGGGATTTTGTAACAAAGCAATGCACCGATTCTTTGAACTTAGCCCCATCAGTAAGTGAGACCCATCGCAGTATACATGTAGTGGCCCAGAACCCACAAATGTGCTTCACCAAATTCATGTTAAATGGCCCCAACACTCACCATCATATAGATTCTGTGTCAGCTTCATGATTAATAGCCCTAGAACTTACAGCAGTGTAAATTCAGTGCTAAATTCATTTTTAATGCCCTTGGCACATCTGCTACTGCCTGAGACGGCATACCCGATGCTATGCCTCCACTGAACATTAGTTATCTTACTGGTGTGAGAGGGGGCTGATTCCCCTAACGTGGAGAGTACATTTTCACTTTGTGTCCCAAATCACTTAAATTAATACGATTTCATGTAGAATGTTAATCTATAACTTAGGCAATATTGTATTTCATTTGACTTTTACTCTATACACCTAAAAGTTCTGAGTCCTCATGCCTCTGACCCAGAGTCACCAGTACATGATCCCAAAACATCCCACTGGGCTAAACATTCCCCTACTTGCTTGATGAAACCTAAGCACCAACCTCCCTCGCACACGTGGAGTTTTTTATTAAAGTGGACCTGTTACCCAGACACAAAAAGCTGTATAATAAAACTCCTTTTCAAATTAAACATGAAATCCAATTTATATTTTTTATTAAAGCATTCATAGCTGTTGTAAGTGCATTTAAACATCTCAGCTGTCAATCAAATATTGTCTGCCCCTCCTGTATGCCTTAGGCATAGAGGCGGGGCAGACAATTACTTTCACTTTCCATGTAGCACTTTCTAGATGTCACTGCTCTCCCCACATTCCCCCATTCTCTTCACCATTTTATTGTGTAGCCAGGGCATGGGGATGGACATCAGGTCCCCCATTCTGGTGCACAAACAAGATTCTGAGATGATGCAAGGCTTGTATTAATAACAGTGTCCACAAAATGGTTCCTGCCTGCTTGCTATAATTTATGAATTCCCAGTCTGAAGGAAACCAGATTCAAATAATTTATATTATGTAAGTAAAGTTCATTTTGCTTGACTAATGTGATAAAATAAGATTTTGAATATTTTTTTTGGGTGATGGGTTCCCTTTAAGAGTGACCTCATAAATGAAAAACCTCAAAACAAGCTGTTCTTACTGGAAACATTCATTTTAATATTGTCAGGCATGTTTGTTACATTGCCCACTATTTCATAGACATGCCTTAATTGGCTCTTTAAACAATTGCTTTCTAAACTGGCAAAATGTATTTGTAGTCTTCCATGAATGTGGAATGCACAGATGGACTTCTGTAGGCTAAATGCCACACTTTTATTGGCCCAGCATTTGGTTGAAATTATGATCTTAAGAATAGCACAACATTTTTCAGAGAAATTTCCTTTTCAAACTTGGAGAAGTATTGCAAATATAATTTCAACCAAAAAATACTTGTGAGAATATTTTAGGTGGGTTTTGCTGGTGGCCTCAGAGCCTCAGCCTGAACAAGTAGTAAATATTCAGATCTATAGCCATATATGGTATGTGCTACATGCCAGTCTACAACAACAATTTGGAGGCTACAACAGACCCTAATCTAGTTGTCTATGCCTGTATCACTATGCCAATGCAGCCATGCGTCCAGTTTTTTACATTGACCAATGTATAGGTGATTCTTTAAAGGCCTAAATTTTGTGTTAGTTGAATTGCTTCTGTCTTAATTTACAGTTCTTCCACTTTGCCCAGCTTATGGATTTTCATTTTCAATATTCACATACACAATTTTTTTGGCATAAAGTAAGTTGAGCATCCACCTCAGATGGCACTTTACCAGGATCGACAAAATTTGGTAAAAAAGTTGGTAAATTTAAACGACAAATTTTAGCTTTTTTTTAATTTTAATTGGAATTTGGGGTCTTATATGGGCAGATTTATTAAGGGTCAAATAGTAAATAAAAATTTGCATATGAATATTATCTGGGAAGGGGAAAACATTTTTTACTTACACATGCAAATTAGGATTCGGTTTGGCTGAATCTGAATCCTTCTGAAAAAGGCCGAATCCTGGCAGAATCCCGAATCTTCAAATGGTTTGAGGGACCTCTACCATTGACTTCTATATGACCCTGACACGTTTTAGATGGTGTATTTTTGGATTCAAACTATTTCCAGAGTCGGGGTATAATAAATCTCGAAAAATTTTAGTTTTTAAAAAAAAACTTGAATATTTAGAGGTTTTTTTTAACACAAAAATGTGACTTCTGATCGTGGAAAACACAACCCGAAGCTTAATAACTAACCCCCATAATATTGTCTTAATGATGGCCCTTCACAAACTTCTCTGACACAGAAGGGAATTTTTTCCAGTCTTTATCCATCTGCATGCGAAATCATTGTTTGCACGTATCTGGTGCCGCTGGACACATAGCACCCTATGAATAAGCGAGAGGAGCCATTTTAGGTAATTGGCACAACTAATTTTTCAGTGAAATAAATGTACATGTGCAGAGGGAATAGACCTGCAAAATGGGATTAGTTTGGTGGAAAGGAGACAATGGCCACAGCAACTGTGTATGGGGTTGAATTAAGTGGCATTGTTTTTGGGTAGTTCTCTGTTTGCAGCTATGTAATCTTTATGAAGGCAGTATTTTGATGGCAAGGACTGTTGCTTCAGCAGGTAGTGGAACTCTAGGCTTCTCTTCTCCATGGTCTTTCGGAAAAAACAGATAAAGGACAGGAAATAAACAGAGGGCAATGTTTACTTTGGCCTTAAAGGTGGCATTGCTCAAGCAGAACAAAAGAACAGAAACATGTGGCTTATTCCTATAAATGCCAAGAAGACACAAGTCTTGCTTTCATCTCAGCAGGGACAGGAGAGTGTTAGACACAATTAAATCATAGGTTATGCAAGTCAAATTCATATGCTGGTGTGCCTTTTAGAAAACCATTGTTTGAAAAAGTTTGTTGACTGGGGTAAACTACTGTGTTCCAGTTTGTAACCTCTTTTACATCAGATACAGTTAACGATATATACAGGGATGGAACATGTTATCGCTAATGCTTGGGACTTAGTTTTTTCCATATATAATGCTGGCCATAGACACAAAGATCTGATTGTACGAATCGAGGATTCGTACGATTTTCGGACCGTGGGTGGAGAGTCCCGACATTTTTCATCCGGCGGAGATCGGACAGGTTAAAAGATTTCTGTCGGCTGCGGGTAATATCTCTGCTTGTATTGCAGATCGTACAATTTTCAGAGGGAGACTGTCACTAGCTTTGGTCGCACATAACTTTCGTATGATAGCTGTCAGGGGCAGAACATCGCCTGATCTGTTCTTTTGTACTTTATTTGATTGGAATGGTTAGTGGTTGGTCGAGAGATGGGGAATTCCGATCGTACGTTGATTCGTACGATCGGATCTTTGCGTCTATGGCCTGCTTTAGGGGTCTACCTGGAATTCGGATCAATTGAAATAATTTAAACTAACTAAACCCAATAAGATTGCTTTGCCTCCACTGTTTTATTACCACAGAGAAAAAAAAAATACTTTGCAAATATATCAGTACAAATCATCTTTCCTGGCAGGATTTATTTCTTTGCATTTTGATTTTCCACATGTATTTGATATGGGACCTGTTATCCAGAATGCTCAGGACCTGGGTGTTTCCCAATAACGTATCTTTCCATAATTTGAATCTTCTTATCTTAAGTCTACTAGAAAATCACATACACGTTAAATAAACCCAATAATCTGGTTTCCAATGATGTTTAATTATAATTTAGTTGGGATCAAGTACAAGGTACTGTTTTATTATTACAAAGAAAAAGGTAATCATTTTTCAAAATTCAACTTGGATTGTTTGCATAAAATGGAATCTATGGAAGATGGCCCTTCCGTAATTCTGAGCTTTCTGAATAACGGGTTTCCGGATAATGGATCTGTATTGGCATATTGCAGTTATAAATGCCAGTATTAATGCTTATTGGTGTTAATAAGTTGTATTAAGGTGCTGTCACTTTAAAGACTTACTAAACTCACAGGTTATATTCCTCAGTGGCATCAGACCGTGCCCCTACTTAGGCTAGGCTAGGCAACATGCACAATATATCCCATTGTGAGAGGATTATCACATTATATATGGGTTGTTGAAGGAAATAAAGAGCATTATGTGGATTAAACAGTGTTAGACACACATTAATAGAAGCAAAGAAAAGATCTACAACAGTAATATCATTTGTCTTTCATAATATTTTCACCATTCCAATGCACAGTAATGAATAGAATCGCCATGCATTTAAGCAAATGTACAATAAACATGACAATAGCATTACTGTTTTACCTTCAAAAAGGGACAGTCATTGGTAGAGCCCTGATACAGTAAAACTGCATTTTCATTTGTTAAAGAAAGGATATATCAAGCATAGCCAACATTATCCCTAAGGGTATATCCGACGCGCTGCACCAAAACGAAGGCGTCAAGTAGGATGCAGCGTCTGTGTCGTGTCAGATGAACGCCGCGACAAGATCCGACATTTGTATTTCTTACCTTATTTTCCGTCGCATCCGACTGGACGCCTGCATTTTGGCGCAGTGCGACGGATCCGCTGAAAACACATGGAAGTCTTCCGTGTAGTTCTACACAAAGGGTTATGTGATTGTATAAAATGGTATATAGATAAATATCTTCTTACCTTATTTTTATGTGTAATTATTTTTATACCCCACATCCAGCAGGGGCATACACGCGTAAATAATACTGTCTGTTTTTTAGTAAACTGAAATCTTATATTGAATTGACAGAAAATTCAATAAAAGTCATTTTAGTATGCCTGTGAGCCATGACAATCCAAAAATGTAATATGACATCACTTCTGGAAGTGAAGGATGGGACTAAACATGGAGAGGAACATGTCATATAAACAGTAAGAAGAAAGAAAAGTAACTTTTTAACTCCTAGATACTGGAGCATGTTAGTTATATTGGGATAGGGGTTAAGAAAGTTTTAACTGGTCCTTTAAGTCACACGTATTATTGGCAACACAGATGCCACTACGTCATAAAATGCTTGACAATTCTGTGCTTCCTACTTTATTATTATACTTTTATCAGAATAATAATCCTGTCCGCAAAATAAGGTCTATACAGAATGGGAGATGGGAGTGGAAGACTTTTGACTGTCCTGCACAGAGACCTGAACTCCACACCAAAAGGGACAGCTGTAGGATGAACTGGAATATCAATGTGAGTCGGGCCTGATCCCAAACATCAGTGCCCAGCCTCCTACATATGAGTCGAGCAAATCCCACCAACAACATTCCAACATCTAGTGGAAAGCTTTCCCAGAAGACTAGAGGGTAAAGGATGTTTTAGCAGCAAAGAGAGGACAAACTTCATATTAAAGGGGACCCTTTTCCCCAAAAAAATAATTCCAAATCCTATTTCATCATGTTAGTCAAGCAACATTAACATTAATTACACTGTAAAAATTATTTGAATCTTGTTTCCTTTCGTCTGGGAATTAATAATTATAGCAAGCAGGCAGGAGCCATTTTGTGGAAACTGTTAATAAGGCAAGCCTTGCATCATCTCAGAATCTTGTTTGTGCACCAGAACTGGGGACCTGATGTCCATCCCCATGCACTGGTTACATAATTAAATGGCAAAGAGAGAGGGGGAATGTGGGGAGAGCAGTGACATCTAGTAAGTGCTGAATGGAAAGTGAAAGTAATTGCCTGCCCCGCCTCTATGCCTAAGGCACAGAGGCGGGGCAGGCAATATTTGATTGACAGCTGAGATTTTTAAACAAGTTTACAACAGCTATGAATGCTTAAATAATAAAAAAAAATTATTTGGGTTTCATATTTAATTTGAAAAGGACATTAAGGGGCACATTTACTTAGCTCGAGTGAAGGATTAGAATAAAAAATACTTCGAATTTCAAAGTATTTTTTTGGCTACTTCGACCATCGAATTGGCAACTTCGACCTTCGACTACGACTTTGACTTCAAATCGAACGATTCGAACTAAAAATCGTTTGACTATTCGACCATTCGATAGTCGAAGTACTGTCTCTTAAAAAAAAACTTCGACCACTTACTTCGCCACCTAAAACCTACCGAGCATCAATGTTAGCCTATGGAGAAGGTCCCCATTTCTAGCCAATTTGGGATTGAAGGAAAATCGTTCGATCGATGGATTAAAATCCTTCCAATCGTTCGATTCGAAGGATTTAATCGTTCAATCGAATGATTATTCCTTTGATCGTTCGATTGAACGAATTGCGCTAAATCCTTCGACTTCGATATTCGAAGTCGAAGGATTTAACTTCGAGGGTCGAATATCGAGCGTTAATTAACCCTCGATATTCGACCAATAGTAAATGTGCCCCTTAGTATACAGCTTTTTATGTCTGGATAACAGGTCCACGTTAATATCATTGTTTTTGGAATGACATGTTGGATAGGCATGTGGTCTTGGCACATGTTGTAGCATTTGGATAACGAAACTTAGCAGTAAGGGGCGACTGTAATAAAGGGTGCTAATGAAAAAATATGCACAATCGAAAAAAACATTCCTTTGTGCCGCATTAATGTAGCTATTGCGAACTGGAAAGTATTTTAAGATCCCATGCAGTTGTGTCATAAAAATATACCACCTTAAAAATATCACAATGTAATAAATGTCAAGTGAAGACTTAAAAAAAAAATGTAGTGCCTGTTATGTTATCTTCTTTAGCTGTATAGTTATGCTTCATTCAAAAATGTATCTTTGTTTACCATTTTTCTTATCCCGTGTGTTGTTTTTGGTTTTCTCCTTCAATTGGGCTACCTTTTAGGAAACATAGGTGTGGGATCTACTATCCAAAATACTTGGGACCTGGAGATTTTCACATAAGAGATTTTTCTTTAATTTCGATCTTCATACCTTAAAGTCTGTAAAAAAAATAATTTCAACATTAAGGGGCAGATTTATCAAGGGTTGAAATTCTAGGTTTTTTTGAACTCCCATAACTTTGAAATTCGAATAAAAAAGACCAACCGAAATTTATTAAAAAAATCAAAGTTTTTTTTTGCAGGTGAATAGGCTGTATTTGATCGTTCGATTCGAAGTAAGATCGAATTCAATCAAATTCGATTCGAAGTCTTTTAAAAGTCCACCAATTGACTCCAAATAGGTTCTAGGAGGTCCCCCATAGGCTAAAACCGCAATTCAGCAGATTTTAGATGATGACTGTTCGAAGTCGATTTTTAAAGAGACATTACATGATACATTTCGATATTCGAATTTTCAAATTTTCTTCAAATTCTAATCTAATTTGGACTATTCCCTAGTCGAAGTACACAAAAATAGCTCGAAATTCGAATTTTTTTACTTTTTCAATTAGACTCTTGATAAATCTGCCCCTAAATAAACCTCCAGTAGATTTGTTTTGCTGCCAGTATGGTTTTGTGCAGTACAAGGTGCTGGTTTATTATTAAAGAGAAAAAGGAAATAATTTTAAATCATTTACACTATTTTCTTAAAATAGGTTCTATGGCAAAATGCCTTCCCCTAATTCAATGTACTCTGGATGTCAGGTTTCTGGATATGAGATCCCATACTGCTACTGAAAAGCATATTATTTGTTATGATGTACTATAAATGATACAGGCCACATTTGCAGTTTAATAAAAGCTACACATTTGCAGTATGATGTTTGTTAGAGTGGCTAAATAACATATAAATAGATATAAAAATAGATATAAAAAGTATATAGATGTAACATTAAAAAAATTATGTTGTGTATATGAAATATAGCATATGTATATAATAAAGTCTATGATTAACAGGCAGTACAAACTAAGATGATTAACTAAACCTTCAAGCTTATAGTGTGTTTAGGTTAGAAGGTGATGGTATGTTTATCCAGAATGTGCTACATACACAGCAGTATTTTTGTGCTTAAATAAAAATAAACTGCTGTTCGTTTTGTTGGTAGAGACTTGATGAGACTTGTTTTGAGATTCCCATAGAGAAGGTTGGACCTGGCCTCTTAGGGGCCCACCAGAAAACCTGACATTCAGGGCCCGCTTACAAAATCTTAGAGGCTTATTTATCAGAATTCTGATCTGTGTAATTTTAGAGGTTTTCTCTACTTTGAATAAACTCACAGTTTAAATAAACTGAAATGTCTTCTTATTTATTAAAAATCTAAATATAAAAAATTTTGAAAAAAAAAGGAACAAACAAATCGTTTTTTTTTATCATTTTTAGGGGGTTTACAAGAGCAATACCGTTTTTTTAAACCATTTTTCAAATTCATGATTTTAAAATTTGAAAAAAAATGTGAAAAATTTTTTGAAAAAAATATGAACGTTGATAAATAACTCCCTAAATGTAGCGAATATAGACCTATGGTAGGAGAAGGAAAGGGTTGCTGGTAATTGCCCTTTGCTGGGGCCAACTGGGAGAGCCTCTTGTACTCCGTCAGGCCAGTCCATGCTTGCTAATAGGGGCCAGTGTTGACCAGTTTTGAGAGTTTTGGCCGTGTGATATTACTGCAAGTTAACACAACTTTCATTCATAACAAACTAAACCTACTTAATTAAGAGGACTATAGGGCCAAAGTCACACTAAGTGGATATCAGGTGGTTGTCCTGCCTTATCCACTGCTGCACTAATGTGCTTGAAAGTTCTCCCTGGCCTTCCCAAAGAGCAAAACGTAAAATGCATGGTATAATTCTGAAAATACTACAGTGCTTTTTGGGGTTTCACAAGAAAATCTGTTGAATATGGTAGGAATGATTTATGAAGGTTTGGTAAATAAATTCCAGAAACATTCTCCACTTGCTATTGGCCTAGAGGTGGTCATAACCCTCTGTTTTAGCCCAATTCTAAAGGTTTGTTTTGCATGCGGATTTGCAAGGCTTGTTTACCTTCCAAGCAAACTTCCCTTGTTACATGGCATAATTTAAAGTATTTCTCCCAAATATACCCAGAAGTTGATGACTGTAGGGCAGGGGTGCCCAGGACGTTGATCGAGGTCTACCAGTAGATCGCAGTAATGTTCCTGGTAGACAGTGATCTAGGGCCCGGCATTGGCAGTGAGTGAGGGAGGGCAGGCGGTCTGGCTTCGATGAAGAGAGGAGCAGAGCGGCACGAAGGGGAGGGAGGAAGGGCGGGGAGACAAGAGTGGCACAGCATGGAGGGAGGGCGAGAACACAAGAACAGCTCGAAGAAAAGGGAGACAAGCACAGCACAGAGGAAAGGGAGACAAGCACAGCATGGAGGGAAGGGAGACAAGCACGGCACGAAGGGAAGGGAGACAAGCACAGCATAGAGGGAAGGGTGACAAGCACAGCACGGAGGGAAGGGAGACAAGCGCTGCACGAAGAAAGGGAGAGAGCTGAGAGCAGCAAGCACGGAGGGGAAGGGAGTGTGTGCAAACTTTCATATCCTACCAAATTTTGTAAAATGAACATGGTAATTAGGGGGTGCAGCCACAAAAATGGGCGTGGTCAAAAAGATTTCACTGCGCGTTATCAAGGTAGATCTCTTGATGGGGGCCAGGCGTCGAGAGCAGATCCCAGTGTAACAAAGTCTGGCCACCCCTGCTGTAGGGTACCTACAGCCACGATTAGCTTAACAGGCGATTATTTTTTACTTTGGAGATACGTATTTAATTATTTTACTATAAAATGTAAGCAATTTTAGTTATCAAGTTATTGTTATAATGTACTGTGTGTTGAACTGAAAGTCAAATGTTTGTTTGTCATCCCGTGGTTTCCCTTGGTTTCCAGGGTTTTTAGCTCCAGGACACAATATGGTTCAGGTATTCCTTGGAGATTATGCCACAAAACATTATCTCCATGGATAGTAATTAACATGGGAAGGTGCAAATTCAACAAACACCAAAAAGCATTTGCTTCTAATGTGCCACGTTTTGTAATGAAATGTATGTACTCTGTGCCTGGGGTAGTGTTTTGTCAATGTACTCTGGCTCTGCCAAGGGGAGGAACCTGGAAATTCAGTAAGCAGAGATCAATGTGAACTGCATATTGTTATGGTATATTGTACTGCAGTTCATTTTGCCACGTTGCTATGTATTTTTCATAGAGACTTGACCAAGGCAATAAGGAGCTGGCAGAAATATCTTCAGAATATTTAAGCCCTGGCACGTCCTGCCCCATGAATTTGCATTCCCATTTTGGGCTATTATAACAATAAATACGACAGCTCCTTTTGATGTTACTTTTGCCATCAGGCGACTGGTGGATCATAATGATAAGGAAACAAAGCCAAGGATTCAATAAATATGTGTTTTCCCACAGTGTTGTTATCCCTTTCGTAATGCAAAAAAACCCAAAGCCCAAACCAAACCCAAAATAAGCATGCTTTAGATCTGCAATGTGTGATAACTGGAAAATACATATTTTTAACATCACATGCTGAAACATGCCATGGGAAATTCACGGTTTCATTTCAAAGGCTGTTTCCAATTAGAATCACATGCTTTTTGTAATTCACTAATTATAAAATTTATACAGAAGTCTTTTTTTGTTTTTTATTTGTGAAGAAAAGTTACTGATTTACTGGATAGACGTTGGTTAATATTACAGACATGTCAACTCCCCAGTATTTGTCTGCAGTTTCTCTGATTTAAGCCCCTCTCAGCTGAGCACAGTTCCTTCTTCTGCTGACAGTAACTTAATCAGTAACTTAATCAGTAACTTAACCAGAAACCTAATTTGCCCTTCCATTGCAATGCATAGCATTGCCATGAAAAGGCCTACCATATCATTCAAACACCGGAGCGTGGCAGGGGATTTTGGGCAAGGTCATAGGGTCATGGGGTGATAGGTGCAGCCAGGATGCCCCTGATCACCCCCCTGGAATGCCAACCTTTTTTGAGTATTTTTATGGATGATAGATCCATGCTTGGAAGCTATTCAAACAATGTGTTTTACCCAATGTTCGGTGGGAGCCAGTGAGTTAGGGTTTGGCCTATGGTATGTGACAATAGAGAGATACCGGAGACCTCTGTTTATTAAACCTTTTCTTCATATAGTGCCAATTCATTTACAGGGTACCATCAATTATCAATATTATTTTCTACACCAGAGGAGGTCTTATTTCCCTACCTCAGTCACATATACGTTCTTGGGTCATGTTCTTGTTTAGGAGACAATTACTCTACAAAAAAGTTTTTGGACTACAGAAAGAAATTAAAGGGATTCTGTTTTGATTTTATTGTGTAGTTTTTATACCTAAATTACACTATTTACATTGCAAATAATTTACTGTACCGTATAAAATGTAATTCCTGAACTAATAAGTGTATTTTTTTAGTTGTAATATTGGTGTGTAGGCAGCCATATTAGGTCATTTTGCCTGTCATGTGGTTTCAGAAAGAGCCAGCATTTCAGGATGGAACTGCTTTCAGGCAGGCTGTTGTTTCTCCTACGCAATGTAACTGAATGTGTCACAGAGGGACCTGGATTTTTCTATTGAGTGCTGTTCTTAGATCTACCAGGCAGCTGTTATCTTGTGTTAGGGAGCTGCTATCTGGTTACCTTCCCATTGTTCTGTTGTTAGGCTGCTGGGGGGGGAGGGGGATGATATCACTCAAATTTGCAGTACAGCAGTAAAGAGTGACTGAAGTTTATCAGAAAACAAGTCACATGACTGGGGGCTCCTGAGAAACTGACAAAATGTCTAGCTCCATGTCAGATTTCAAAATTAAATATAAAAAAAATTATTTCAGTGCAGAATTCTGCTGGAGCAGTACTATTTATTAAAAACACATGTTTTCCCATTACAGTATCCCTTTAAGGTTTGCACTTATGTGGGGGTTTCATATCATCAGTAGAGTGGATGGGGTGATGTCAGTGTCACAAGAGTGGGTGGTGATGTCACAGAGTAGGTGGATTGGGGGTGATTCCAGGGGGTTCAGCTGTGGAGAGAGTGCGAATTAGAGACATTCCAAGACTATATATTTATTTATTTCTTGGCATTTATAAAGCAACAACAGCACCAACACATTTCTGCAGTGCTTTACAGAGATTATACAACATTCAGTCTCTGCCGCAGTGGATCTTACAATCTAAGGTCCTATCACATTCACACACACTATGGTTCATTTTATAAACTGCATCTTTGTTTTTGGAGTGTGGGTGTAAACCAGATGATGCCCAAGCCAGAATTAAACTCAGGACCTCTGGCAGGGGGCGAAGCCATGAATAAATGGGGGCAGGGCTGTGATGCTTCTGGGATTGGTCATGACATCAGGGGGCGGGGCTATGATTTGGCGATCGGCGAATGGCCGATCACTGTGTCAATCGTAGGGAATCTTGCTTCCCTGATTTGGAAAAAGGGACAGATGGCAATCCTAGTCCCATACCTGTCCCGGCAAATTTGTGTATAACTGACATCACTGCCAGTTCTTGGTGTTAATAATGGCCACCAACATCTAATTCACAGCCTGCTATGGAAACCTCCCCACCCTATCCCTGTAGAGCACCCAAAACCAAAGGTACCAACTGGGAAGCAATCGAATACAATGCAGAATCCTTAGACATCCTGATGATATTTTCATTAATGTTATACTGATATTCTAGATCTAGTCCCCAAAAATTATCTCAGTTACTGCCTAAAAACCTTGTGTCATGTATTACGTAACATTGTTAGGATGCACTGTATGTAAACCAACACTTGTCTGCCTTTAGTTCTGTGTGCAGTTCTGTGTTTACAGTATGTCAGTTTCCGTATATATATAGTATATATATATAGACTGTGAATAATCTGTTTACCAGAACGTCTGCTCCTCTGGAGTGCTCAACTCATTATTTGCATGAATCATCTGACTGGAGTTGAAATAGGGACAGGGACAGGAATCGAATATGGAGACTTTAGAATTTCCTTAGGGGCAGATTTACAAAGGGCGAATTTAGAATTCATGGGAGTTTGTAAAATCTCCCATAAACTCCCATGAACTCGAAATTTCAGAAATTACCAATCGAAATTAATCAAAAAATTATAATTTTTAAAACTAGGGTGAATGGGTTTGACTCGCAAACTCGAATCAAATTGGAATCAGATTTTTAGGAAGGCTGCAAACAACTCCAAATTAATCCCAGGACATCCCCTATAGGCTAAAACAGCAATTCGGCAGGTTTAATGTGGCGAATAGTTGAGTTCGAAAGGGCCAGCACATGATAAATTTCAAAAATCAAATTAGAATTTTTTTAAAAACTCGAATCGAATTTTAACTATTCCCTAGTCGAATTCCACTAAAAAACCTCGAAAATTCGAAATTAGAATTTTCACTTCGACCCTTGATAAATCTGCCCCTTAATGTTGTGGATCTGGATTCGAACCACCTGGAAAAAAAGTGGTATTAGAATGGGACTGGGATAAGCAATATAAGTAATAATTATTACAGGTATGGGATCCATTATCCTGAAAGAAAGACTGTAGACTTAAAGGGGTGAAGAGTAGATCCAAATTACTGAAAGATCAGAAATAATGCTGCTAAAATAATATATACGTCTTTGTGACTAACAAATCTGAGCAGTTTATCTAACATGCAGTAAGATGCTTTAGTACAGTAATTAGTGTGCACCTCCCATCAGTACCACCATGCAGTCTTTGCTGAGCGTCTGTCTTTTGCCTTTAGTCTGGAGTCGGAGAACCTTAGACTTTTAGGAAGTGCACAGTAGGTGCAGCTCACCAACCCCCCTACAAAACTCGGTCAAAGTTTAAATACAAGAGATTATGGTCTCAGGAAACTAGGAAACAATATGCTCTGTGTCTTTTCTGCAAAGATTTCAGCGATGGAGCATGGATTTAGACAGGTAAGAGTGCTTTAATCTAAATTCATGATAATTGAAGACATCTGCTCTATAGCACTGCCTGCATAAGTAGCGCTATATATTAAGGAAAACCCACAATTAGATTTATGTGTGTCTCGGTGTGTGTATATATGTATATATGTGTACATATACAGTATAATACAGGTATGGCATCTGTTACACAGAATGGTCTGGATAATGGATATTTCCATAATTTGGATCTCCATACCTAAAGTCTACTAGAAAATCATGTAAACATTAATTAAACCCAATATTCTGGTTTTGCTTCCAATGAGGATTTATTATATCTCAGTTTGGATCAAGTACAAGCTACTGTTTTATTATTACAGAGGAAAATTCAATCATTTTTAAACATTTGGATTATTTGGATAAAATGGAGTCTATCGGAGATGGCCTTTCCGTAATTCGGAGCTTTCTGGATAAATGGTTTCCAGATAAAAGATCCCTTACCTGTACACGAAAGCCATAAATATCCTGTAAAGGATATCCTTATAAATGTCGCATGGTGACGTCATCAATTGAAATCACCACTTGTGATGTCTTTTCTTCCACAGCACTCCTCATACTTAAAAAAAATAAGAATAAATGGGGGGGAGTACATTATTAACTCACTCTCTTTATATATACAATTGTGTGTGTCTTTATATATACAAAAAAAAACATTTTTATGGGGTTTTCTTTAAATTTCAGTGCATTTTAGTGGCTATTTTTCTGCATTTAAAGGAAAACTATACCCCCCAAACAATATAGGTCTCTATAAAAAGATATTGCATAAAACAGCTCATATGTAAAACCCTGATTCATGTAAATAAACCATTTTCATAATAATATACTTTTCTATTAGTATGTGCCATTTGGTAATCTTAAATAGAAAATTGCCATTTTAAAAAATAAGGGCCGCCCCCTGGAATCGTAGGATTCACTGTACTCACAAACAAACCAACAAACCATACATGTTAGGTCACATGAGCCAATTAACAGACAGAGTTTTGTCTTTTGCTTCAACACTTCTTTCTGTTACAGTTAAAGTTGAAGTATTTCTGGTCAGGTGATCTCTGAGGCAGCACACAGACCATCACAAAATGGTGGCTCAAGGCAAGAGATATAAAAGGGCAAGATTTACTTAAATATATATTCCAGTTTGGTAAGATTCTTTATTATGCCACTTAATATGGTATGAACTATCTGTTGCTTAAGTGTTCATTTTGGGGGTATAGTTTTCCTTTAATAAATTGTGTTACGTTTTTCTGACTTTTTTTTTAAAAAAAAACAATTTATCCTAAAATCTCGAGGAGATAAAACTGTTTACGATTCTAACCAAATTAATATCTTGAACTGGGGGCTTCTCTTAAAAGTGATTTCCAGTTGTTGGCGCCTCAAGGATTCTGATCACACAATAGCAGTTACCTTTCACTTTGCGGCACACCGCTTATTTTTCCAAACTGGAGGGTACATTCAGTTGCCAGGATGCCCCCAAGCCACAAATGGTTGTCCACAAATCTTTAACGGAGGAAACACACATTTCCTTTTAGGCAATTGCCTTGACTTTATTTATGATGGCAGATTTCATACAGTGCTGTTTAACTGCTGCAACCTTCCCTTAACACATTAAGGGGTCACGTTTCAAAGAAAAAAACAATTAATGTGCTTATTTTATTTCAGTACATGATTTATACGAGGAAACTTATAGAGGAAACTTATAGTAAATAACTAGTAGTTTACTGTAATGGGTGCTATAAATGGAAAGCCTTACTCAAAGCACACTGGTCTCTGTTGTCTTCCAGCACCAATAAATGTGCAATAAATTAAATTATAACAAGTTTTAGAAGAAAAGCCTAACACCATTGAAAAGGGTGGAAATTATTAGTTTAGCTTTACTTTTCCTTGAAGTGGGTTCTACTGTACTTGGTTTTGTATCAGCTTTAGTTGCTCATTATCAGGGTGGCAGGACTGGACTGGGATTCAAAATAGGCCCTGCCATTCCTAGTACACAGAGGCCCATACGGCCCCCTCCAGCCTACTCAACAGTCACTTTCTATGGCATTTTACAGCAGCCCCTCTGGCATTTGCCAGATCCCACAGATTGCCAGTCCTGGCCTGCAGGGTGGTGCCACTGGGGAGTTTTGCTTGTGTGAATAAATTGTAGTAAAATGTCCAATCAATTGAGGCAAACAGCACCCAGTGTGATAAAATTTACTGTAAATGTACTTCTGGCCTACAGTAATGGTTCCTAAAACTAAGGGTCTGTCAACCCTGAGGAGGATTAGAGCAGCGGCAGGGAATACAAAACATCCTGTAGCATTGGCTGTGCACCCTAAAGCATTGGCAGTGCAGCGTTACTCCAGGCCTTCATAGCCAGGCGCCCTGCCCAGAATCTTTATATGTTTTTTTAATTAAATGTTTATACAATGAAATCCTGCCCCAGCCTCACCTGCTGTACTGGAAAGCTTTTCAGAAGCGCCAGTAGGACTGTACGCTACGAAAGGTGCATATGGAACGGCAGAAGGAAGTCGTACACTTATGGTATGGTATCCTTCAGCCCTTGGTCGGATAATGGAGTATGGCCCAGTGTAGGTAACATAAGGCAACCATAGACACATTCAAACACACCATAATATCACATAAATGATGAAAAGTCTTAGACGGGTTGTTTGCTAGAATGATAAATTATTAACATGAAGATTACTTTCTTGGAAATGTTATCTTATGTAAAAATGCCAGTAGTAAACCAGTCAGCGACAACATCCTTTGCCACTACTGTTTTATCTTTATGGTTAGTTTGATTTTATATCAACAAGGCTACCCAACTGAAGCTTTCAATATCTGCCTGATTGATGAAACGGCCAATATCCATGGTACAAGGATTCCACAGATGTCAATTTTCAAGTGTGGTAAGAAGAAAATAACTCCATGCAAGCGGGCCAAGCCCTGCGTGTTTATTAAATGTAATGTTTCGGTGGCGTACCCCTTCATTAGATCGAGGGATACTCCCCCGAAACGTTACGTTAATAAACACGCAGGGCTTGGCCCGCTTGCACAGAGTCCCGAGTGCCGGTTATTTTCTTCTTACCATGTGTTGTTGAGGGTGCTGATCCCCTTCTTTACTGAGCCCTGGACCAATCTTGACATGAGAGGCCAGGGTGTGCTGGTGGGTTATCTGAATTGGGAATTTTCAAGTGTGCCCATTTGGGGGAGTCTTTGAGTATTGCCTATTGAGAGGGTCCTGAATGATGTTCACTGCACATGTGCACTAGCCCTTCTTGGGTCACTAAATGTTCAAATACAAAAATGAAAGGTTGTGTGAGCACTCCATGGCTAAATACTAAAATACAATGGAAGTGCAACTGATCTGGCCAAAGAGGGATTGATCAATGCACATTCCCTGGTCCCCTGTCACATAAGTAATTTATGCAGATGCATGCATTTACAAAGTTAGTTACAAAACTATGATCATAAAATTGATGTCACCTTACCAAGTCAAGGTAAAACCCATATGACGGTCCCTAACTATCTAACTATGGCTTATCGATTTTATGATCATAATTTTGTAGCTAAAAAAACCCTGTCTTTGTAAATACATGCATCTTACTTATGTGACAGGGGACCAGGGAATTTGAATTGATCAATCTTTCTTCTTTTTCTCTATGAATGTTGAAATAGTTGCCACCTGTCCTTAAAGGAGAATAAAACCTTAAAAAACTGTACTGCAGAAGCCTAATGGTTCAGCATCTATATAACAGTAATGATCCAGGCCTTCATAGTTATGCACAGGAGCTCTCCATCTTTGATTCTGTTAGAAGTGTACGTGTATACTCCATATAGTAGCACTCTGCACTGCTCAGTCAGTCCTGCCTTCCATTCTGAATCAGGCACTGCTGCCCCTATTGATGCATGGGGAACCCTGGATCTACACCTCCTCCTAAGCAGGATGCAGCTCCAGGATTCCCTTCAAGGATAGAGCCAATAGGTGCAGCACATTTCTGCCTAATGACATCACTTGCACGACAAACCCTGGAATTGATCCTAGATACATCCAATTTGTATTGAAATGCATGTGCAGTTGCAGTTATTTAGAAGAATCTGGTGCAGTTGCAGTAGGTGCAGTATAATTACGTCAAGTGAATTGCCTTGTGACCACAATGGAGCTGAAAACCTTGCATTGTTTTAAATAAATTGTATTTTGCTCACTGCACTTGTGGACCTAAATTAGCCCTTTTATCTTTAGTTCTTTTAGAAAACACTGAAGGAACAGTTCAGTGTAAAAATAAAAACTGGATAAATAGATAGGCTGTTCAAAATAAAAAATGTAATGTATAAAGGCTGGAGTGAGCAGATGTATAACAGAACAGAACCCAACTTCCTGCTTTTCAGCTCTCTAACTCTGAGTTAGTCAGCGACTTTAAGGGGGGCCACATGGGACATAACTGTTCAGTGAGTTTGCAATTGATCCTCAGCATTCAGCTCAGATTCAAATGCAACAGTTATGACCCATGTGCCCCCAAGTCACTGATTGGTTACTGCCTGGTAACCAATCAGTGTAATCCAAAAGAGCTGCAAAGCAGGAAGTAGTGTTACATCCAGTCACGCCAGCCTTTATACATTACATTTTTGTCTAACTAACTATATTAGAAACATTTTTTATTTTGCACAGCCTATCTATTTACCCAGTTTTTATTTTCACACTGAACTATTCCTTTAATTATAAACACTAAAACAAATTCACTAACAGAGAGCCCACTCCACTTCACAGATCAGACAATTATAAAAGCTAAGTACAGACAGGTATGAGGCAAAAATGTAGTCAACGTGTCTGGAAGAGAAGGTCCCAGTCTCTCACAGAACCTGACACTATTCTCCCTTGGTATACACTGTGCAACACTCTCCTGCTTAGGCTGTAACAACTAAAAGCACCCTTTCTTGGGTTAATCACCACCTGAAATCTCAGTTAGGGTACAAAGACAGAGCAAACTCGTCAACTCTTTTGTCATCTAGTAACCTCTTTATGCTGATGATCACATTCATAGGGCTCATTTACCAGCACAGTGCAGATGTTCAAGTGCAATTTTGTGAGTGTGTCAACAATTCAAATGTAATAACATTGTCTAACTAACTATATTAGAAACATTTTTTATTTTGCACAGTCTATCTATTTACCTAGTTTTTATTTTTACATTGAACAATTCCTTTAAGAGTGATGGCACACAGGGTGCTTTGTTGCTACCCTAAAATAATTTTTACTGGAATGGAAGTAAACTTCCTCTGGTAAAATTCAATTTCATTATTGTGCAAAGGACTTTTCAGGGGCTTATCTTTAGCGCCACACAAACCATCACCTTAATTGTGTGATATTCTTGCCTGTCATGTACAGTCAGAGTAAGGGTAGGACTACACGGGCATTGTGTATGCGATCCGGAGCGCTGCGCAAAAATGCAGGCATCAAGTCGGATGTGACGAAAGTAAGGTAAGATATACAAATGATGGTGTCACATCGTTGATCTGACTCAACACGACTGTCGGATGCAGACGCTGTGCGCTGCGTCTGCATCCGACAGTCGTGTTGCGTCGGATCAACGCTCCGACATCTGTATATCTTACCTTACTTTCGTTGCATCCGACTTGGCGCCTGCGTTTTTGCGCTGGACGTCGGATAGCACAAAAACCGCCCGTGTAGTCCTACCCTAAGTCTTATGAGACACAGTATGGGAATTATTTTCACATGCTGACAGCTGTGAAGGTGACATCAGCATTAAGAGAAACATTTTCTGAGGGTTTACTTTATCAAAAACGGTGCCATTTTATTAAAAAATGTTCCATAACAGAAAGCGTCAAATGTTTGCATGTTAGCCGGTAGAACCTGACAGACTGCTGAGTTATTTGATGAAGAGACAAAAGTGAGAGTTGTTTTTCTGTGTTTATACGTGTGAGTGATCAAAGTCTGTAACATGCGAGTGTGTGGAAGCAAATTCCCAAACACTCAGCACTTTTCCCTTTTTATTTCTCCTCACGCAGTATTTCGCTCTATGTGCATTTCTTTCCAAGGACTTTGTTATCTGCACTTTTGGCCAAGGTTTTTATCACTTTGTCATGGGTTTTGATGCATACATATTGTACCATTTTATTAAACATATGATGCTGAAATAAATATGGCTAAAAATGCCATATTGTATATATTGCACTTATTGCACCTGCCTAAAGTTTCAGCTTCACAACAGCAGAAATGATCCAGAACATCAAACTTGTCACAGGGGGTCACCATCTTGGTAAGTGCCTGCGACACTCACATGCTCCGTGGGCTCTGAGCAGCTGTTGAGAAGCTAAGATTAGGGGTTGTCGCAGTGGCGTAACTAGTTGTTACTGTGCCCCATAGCAGATTCAATTTAGGGCCCCAAAATATTTATAAGTTGGCCTATTTTACCAAGATATATTAAAATTGCTAATTAATTAGGGTCTCACTGGGCCCCCTACACTCCTGGGCCCCCCTGCAACCGCAGGGTCTGCTTCCTCTATAGTTACGCCCTTGGGTTGTCGTAAATTATCAATCAGAAGATTAGGTTGGCCTGTAATATAAGCTGATGCTACAGGGCTGATTATTAAATTCTGGTGCTAATTGCACTGGTTTCTGTGCTGTTATGTAGTAATTATCTGTATTAATTACTAAGCAGCCTTATAGTGTGACATTTTTATTCTATGTGTACTGTATATTCCCTAAGCTCAGTAAGTGACAGCAGCACAGAGCATGTCAGCAGAAAAGAAGATGGGGGGCTACTGGCGAATTTTTGGAGACACAGATCTTTACTGCTAAAGGGCTGTGTTTGCGTTGGGCTGGTACAGAAGGCCAAAACATAGGGGCAGATTCACTAAGGGTCGAATTTCGAAGTTAAAAATACTTCGAAATTCGACCCTCGAATTGAAATCCTTCGACTTCGAATATCGAAGTCGAAGGATTTAGCGCTAAACGTTCGATCGAACGATCGAAGGATTTTTCGTTCGATCGAACGATTAAATCCTTCTAATCGAACGATTCGAAGGATTTTAATCAAACGATCGAATGAATATCCTTCGATCCAAAAAAGTTTAGCAAGCCTATGGGGACCTTCCCCATAGGCTAACATTGACTTCGGTAGGTTTTATCTGCCGAAGTAGGGGGTCGAAGTTTTTTTTAAAGGGAAAGTACTTCGACTATCGAATGGTCGAATAGTCGAACGATTTTTACTTCGAATCGTTCGATTTCGATCGAATTCGAACGAATTTAACCAATTCGATGGTCGAAGTACCCAAAAAATACTTCGAAATTCGAAGTTTTTTTCATTCGAATCCTTCACTCGAAGTTAGTGAATCTGCCCCCAAATGTACAACATTTCTAATCTACTTCTTTAGTTAGGCTTTAGCTCTCCTTTAAGCCCCCCACAGTTAACAGCAATCCAGCCCCACTGCGCTCTGCATCTCAGCACCAACATGCCTCCGGAAGCGGGGCCTACATTTAACTATATGATTATATGATAAACATTTCATTTCTCTTTTTCAGATGATGACACAAATCTCTAAAATAAGCTAACAATTGTGGAACATTCCGCATGTCGCCGGATATCTTGTTGCATTTGGAAGTGATCACATATGAGCAAAGCACTTCCAAGTCGTGTACCCATTTGAGGTGGCATCTTCGGTGTAGAAAAAAGGCTTCCAAAACCAAGAATGACACAAGAGAAGCGAAGTTTGCACAAATTGCCACCCGATGGAGGCTGGGGATGGATGATTGTGATTGGCTGCTTTTTTGTTACTGTTTGTACTCGTGCAGTTACCAGGTATATAATCTAACTATGTATCATCTATTATCTATCTGTAATGTTATCTATCATGTATCATCTATCTGTCTATTATCTATCTGTTGTCTTCTATTTATCTATCAATTGATCCATGTGTCTATATCCATTAGGCTATGTACACAGAGAACGTACAGTGTACAGGTATGGGACCTGTTATCCAGAATGCTCGGGACCTTGGGTTTTTCAGATAACAGATCTTTCTGTAATTTGTATCTCCATACCTTAAGTCTACAAAAAAAATCATTTAAACATTAAGGGCTTTATTTACTAAACATTTTTCGGAATTTATTAAACCCTGAGGATGGAGAAGTCCGAATCTGAAAATCTGGCATCTCAGACTTGTAGAGGTTGCATTTAAGTAAATGGTAGAAGTCCCAATGATTTTTTGATATGTGCTGGGTTTCGTGCAATACCCCGAAGTTCTCAGGCAAAAAGCTGAAAATCAGAGTTTTTGGGTGAAAAATACGAAAAGAACGTGAAAATCTGTTTTTGTTTTCCCACAAAGAAAATGTAATAATAAATACGTGTAAAAAAACCCGAGCGGATTTGATCGGATTATGTAGCAGAAAATATTGAGATCGATTCGGACTTTGATAAATAACCCCCTAAATAAACCAAATAGGCTGATTTTGCTTCCAATAAGGATTAATTATATCTTAGGTTGGATCAAGTACAAGGTACAGTTTTATTAAAGTAAAAAAAAGGAAATCATTTTTTAATTAATTTGGATTATTTGGATAAAATTGAGTCTATGGGAGAAGGCCTTTCAGTAATTTGGAGCTTTCTAGATAACAGGTTTCCGAATAACTGATCCCATACCTGTAATAGTATTACATATGTAACATGTAAAGTGTATCTTTTTGCAGCATGAACAACGATCCCCGGTAGACATTGGGTCAGTGTTAGCTAGCCAATAACATTCTCTGATCACTTAAAAAAAAACACAGGTTTTATATGCAGGGTTTTCTGTTAAGTGATCCTAAGAAAAAGAAAAAAAATTGTGGGAACTTTGCCGATTTCAGCTCTCAGAAACAATTGAAAATAGGAAAAACATGGCGAAGGAAGGAATAAATGTTTAATAAACCGAGTAAAAGTCTAACCTTCATACATTTTTACTGCACCAGCTGCGTAAGTTTTATTTATTATAGGCCTCATCTATCATTCATGGACAGGGTGCAAAGTTCACAAAGAGTGCAAAGAGTAGTGGACCTTCTGTATATGCATTACAGCTGTGCTTGCTACTGCTACATGTGTGGTAGGTGGAACACAGGTGAGAACCTGTGTGTTTCTAGCACATATATTGGTCTATTTACCCCAAATTTCCAGATTACTCTTGCTCAGTGTCAGACTAAAGTCATTTGGACCAACCAGGGAATTAAACCTGTAGCCTGTTGCTGGCCAGTCAAACCATGAGCACTGCTTGAGGTTACTATTCCCAGCACTGCACACTTCAAGGCTCCACTCCAGCAGCAGGTGGTCATGTAATGGGACTAGTGTTGCCACCTGTATAAACTGGACAGCTTCGTTTTTCAGGCGACTCCCAAGTTCAACATTTTGTCAACTGCGCAGAAATCCACTCATTCATAACCCCTGTCCCCCCCCCCACTGATCCTTTGTTACAGCTCAATATCTTAAAGCACAGGGAAAGTCTAAAATATAATAAGCCTAGAAATTCTGTATTTTGTATACTAAATATAAGCATGAACTTAATGCACCACAAGCCTAATCAAACAAATGATTTATGCTTTCAAAGTTGGCCACAGGGGGCTGTCATCTTGTAACTTTGTTAAACATCTTTGCAAGACTAAGACTGTGCACATGCTCATTGTGGTCTGGGCTGCTTAGGGATTGTCATAAACAAAGCTGCTTGAGTTCTGCATGGCTGGGAAGTAAGGCGGGGGCTCCCCCTGCTGTTCATAAGTATGATTGTTTCCCTGCTCAGCAGTTAGGGACCGTCTGACAATTCCTATCCACATCAGTAAATGAAGGGAGAATTTCACTGCATACAGTCAGGTTTCTTATAAAAACGGTACACATTTTTTAATTAAAGTATATTGGAGAGAGGTTTCTTTTTCATTAAAGAAAGTAAAAATGGGATTTTATTTTTTTGCCTTCCTTAACCCCACATCAAAATTTTTGTGCCTGCCCCAAAGTCATTGACATCACCATTTTGTCCATGTTAAACAACTGATAAAACTGGCGACCCTATATTGGACCAGGCAGGCTGACCCTGTTATTGTTCTCATTCTCAACAGCTCAACTTGCTTCTACGGGGGAAGGTCCCAAAGTAGTATTCCACTGATTTTGAAAGGGGAGGCAGTGCTGATCGGGGGTTAATTAATTTTATTATCCTTTATTTTTATAGCATATTGTTGATATCTAGTTTACACAAAGGTATACTGAATATCATAAGTAAAATAATGTTTCTTTTTTTTGTTTTGGTTAGAGACTGACTGTTCCTCTTGCACAAATAATAGTAAAAGGAGCAGAAATAAACTGCGGTGCATGTAATGGTTAACTGAAAAACAACGTGCTTCATGTTCTCGGAACACAGAATTACGTCAGTCCCTGAGGAACATCTTAAAACCTGCGACATTTTCCTATTCAGTTAGCAATTAAAGGCATCACCTCAAGCGCCTTTTGATATTTTGTATCACAAAAGTGGAACAGTGTACAGTATTTTCAGATAGTTCTGAATAATAGGGAGTGCAAGAGTTACTGTGCTTTCATTCATTTGTATACATCACATTCACTTTAATATGATGGAATAAGCATCTAAACAACAGATTTATTGTCTTTCTAGGTGCATATCTATATTCTTTGTAGAGTTCCAGTCATACTTTGCTCAAGACTATGCAAGGACTGCTTGGATACATTCCATTGTCGACTGCTCCACTATGCTATGTGGTAAGTGTTCCTCTTAGCGAAAAGCCCAACCACAGAGTTATACTTTAAAATAATTTATCTTTGCAGGGAAAATGTATATAACCTCTATTAGCACAATTCAGAATTAAGATAAAGGGCAGCCAACACCTGTACTTTTATACATTTCAGCAAAATATATTAAAAGGTTTCTGATGTTTCATTATGCGTGTCAGAGATACTATATTTATTTTTTTGCAGCTCCTATTGGAAGCTACGTGAGTAATCATTTCTCCTGTCAAGTTGGCATCATACTCGGAGGAGTGCTCGCATCCACTGGACTAGTTCTGAGTTCTTTTGCCACAAGCCTGGAGTATCTCTACCTCACTCTAGGTGTGCTCACAGGTAATTTGCATTCAATCTCATTTCTGTCCCAGACAGTTATGCACTGTAGTTGAAATATCCCATGACCATTTTGTGCATTACTTTCAGGGATTTCCATAGGTTGTACCTGGTGAAACAAGTGTCCGGACTCACTTTAGGCATTTAAGGTTTGGGTAAAGAAAGTTGAGGAAGGATTGTGTGAGGAAGCATTATGCAGAGGATAACTGATTAGGGTATGTCAAGTGAGGCAAACCTATGCATAATGTTCCCCCTGTGCCTTAGAAATTTTTAAGTATGTAACTACCCTGCACAAGTATATTTTCTGTTAAAGGGATACTGTCATGGGAAAAAAAAAATCAAAATGAATTAGTTAATAGTGCTGCTCCAGCAGAATTCTGCACTGAAATCCATTTCTCAAAAGAGCAAACAGATTTTTTTTGACATATTGTCGATTTCCCAGCTGCCCCAAGTCATGCGACTTGTGCTCTGATAAACTTCAATCACTCTTTACTGCTGTACTGCAAGTTGGAGTGATATCACCCCCTCCCTTTTCCCCCCAGCAGCCAAACAAAAGAACAATGGGAAGGTAACCAGATAGCAGCTTCCTAACACAAGATAACAGCTGCCTGGTAGAAAACAGGCACTCAATTGTAAAAACCCATGTCCCACTGAGACTCCTTTAGTCACATTGAGAAGGAAAAACAGCAGCCTGCCAGAAAGCATTTCTCTTCTAAAGTGCAGGCACAAGTCACATGACCAGGGGCAGCTGGGAAATTGACAAAATGTCTAGCCCCATGTCAGATTTCAAAATTGAATATAAAAAAATCTGTTTGCTCTTTTGAGAAATGGATTTCAGTGCAGAAGTCTGCTGGAGTAGCACTATTAACTGATGCGTTTTGAAACAAACATGTTTTCCGATGACAGGATCCCTTTAAAGGGGAGATTCTGTCATATTTCCTCCATGGTACTTTTGGAGAACCATGGAGCTCCAGTAAACAAGTCACATGGGGAAGAGATTTATTCTAGAAAATGGAATACAGTGTTTTTCATTTAATATTAATAGGTTTGTGTAAACCAAAACTCCATAAAGTGGTTGCACCTAACATCAGTGTGCCTGTTACACCTATTAACAAAGATTAAGCCAAGGTGAAAGTTGCAGGCAGTGTTGGACTGGGACACTAGGGGCCCACCAAAAAACCTTAGATCAGAGGCCCACCCAAAAACCTTAGACTAGGGGCCCACTATTATTCTTCCTCTCCTCACTCAACCTCTATTCTCCTAGTCTCTTTTCTTTACATACTATAATCTATTATTCCATCTATTTGACCTCTTTGTTCTCATAGAAATAGGGAATGGCCAAGAAATAGGCTAAATGTTTAGCAGCATGAGGACCCACTGACACCTGGGCCCACTGGGAGTTTTCCTGGTATCCCGGTGGTCTAGTCCAACACTGGTTGCAGGGGCACAAGAGTATCCTCTATAGCAGGGCTCCTCAATCTTTTTTTACCTGTGAGCCACATTTAAAAGTAAAAAAAAATTTAGGGAGCAACATAGTTATTATGAAAGTTCCTGGGGATGCCAAATAAGGGCTTTGGCAATTAGGTAGCCCCTATATGGACTGGCAGCCTACTGGAGACATGGTTTGGCAGTTCGTCTGGTTTCTATACAACCAAAACTTGCCTCCAAGCCTGGAATTCAATAATAAGCACCTGCTTTGAGGTCACTGGGAGCAAAATCCAAGGGGTTGGTGATGCCTATCACGACCTACTGGTTGGGGATAATTGCTCTATAGGGAGCAATTGTTGTGCTTGTAACATTATGTGCAGTTAAAGAAGATTTGAAAACAGCTAAGGGGAAGTAAGCCATACCTATCATTATAGCTATTTCGGGGGTAATGGAGTATTGAAAAAATTTGTTGCTACCAGTCTTTTAATGCTTAAATTATTTTCTAGTAGATATAAGGTATGAATATCCAAATTACGGGAAAATCTGTTATACAAAAACCCAAGGTCCCGAGTATTCTGGATAACAGGTCCCATACCTGTACAACTTGTGTACAATTGTGCTCCATTTATAATTATTATTCTTATTATTATCATGTATTTTTAGAGCACCAACATATTGCGCAAAGCTGATTTAATAAACTGAAGCAAAATTTTGCTCCCCATTATTTGGCTGCAACTGTTACCTGCTGCAGCTAGAAAAAAAAGCTGCATTGTGGGAAATAATGTCAAATGAAACACAAGGCCCGGTGTGTTCTGGCTTTTCCACTGAGTATTTTTTCGTGGCTCTTGTTGAGATTATAACCTTTGGGATCTTTCCATCATCATGACTCTTGACAGGTGGAACACCTTAATTCTTTATTTTTGATGTACTTTCCAGTTTATTTGTGCTTTCAGTGCATAATAAATCTTTTGTATATTCAGTATATTCAGTATATTGATGTGCACAGGTACAGTTTCAAAGACCTACCCAGTTGCTATAGTTTTAGAAGGTTGGAAGCAGTCAGGAAAGAAGTGTATATAAATCACTGGCAACAATGACAAATTATCCACTTGGGCACATCTCAGTACTTACACAGTTATGGCTTATTTGCTTTTAGGTCAAACTACATATGCCTTATACTTAAATATTGAGATTGCCTGTTGTTTTCTCCAAGCCCTATAATGACTCTTTGGCCAATTGTTTCCACTACCAAACTTCATTGCTTTTTATATTTGACGGGCTTTCTAAATTGGCATAAGGACCATTATTTGCACAAACTAAATGGATAGGGGTATAATAACAAGCATTATTCATTTAGTGCAGCCTTGCTATTTAAGGATTAGTGTTTGGTCTCCTAGAGGATAGTATTAATAATCTGGCGTTACATTGTTTTTGCATGGAAGCTGGCCAAACATTTACAAAGTAAAAATGTGCATCGCAGGCACCTGCATCAACAAAGAAGTTAATGTTTACTCAGTGGTTCAGTGTCTCCAGTTTGTCTTTTCATCGATGTTCCGGTGCACACAGAGCTAGCGTTAAAACGTCAGCCGAAAAATGTTGTTTTTAGGCCAAAACTGGAAATTATCATGGGTTAAAAAAAATGCTTTGAACTGATGCTAGTATCAAGAGTATAGAATTTACACAATACATCTGTCTGAACCTGTAGAGCAGTCACAGAGCAGGCGTGGCAAGGTATGTTTGGCAACACATAAACATAACAAAGTGTATCTTCATGGGTTGTAGGTTGTAGGTTGTAGAAGGGGCGTTGGGATCTGAATGGGTGAAGATGTGTTCCATTTAACCAACAGGAAACAGTATAGAGTTTATGGGATACCCTTATTATGAGATAAGCTTGCAACTTCTCAGAAGAAGAGGTCAGAAGCTAGAATTATCCATCTCCAATTAAGGTATCCATCCAATTAAGGTATCACATAAACTCAGATCTCAGAGTTCATGTGCGTATAAGAAGTATCTTCCATGACTTCCATGAATACATGGAAGGTCCACACAGTTCTTATAATTGAGCTCAGGAACACTTTTATTCCTAGTTCTTTATAGCTTCTCCACACTCCACAATTACTCACACAGCCTCAGAGGTTCTCTTTTTCCCCTGTCCAACTCAATTTGACACACACAAAGTCCAGCCAATAACAGTTGCTACGGCCCTTGCTAGCTCTGACCTGTCACGGTGGCCCTATACTGGTGGATCCACACCTCTCCAACTTGGGTCTTAGCTAACGTTAGCTCTATAGTTATTCCTATCCTTCACTTACTAAGGGGCGCTCCATTAAACTATCCTGAAACTTGCTGACCTAAATAATGTTTAGAAAAGAGTTTAAATGCTGGGGAATTTCCTACCACTTCAACTGAACTGAAGAAGACACTCGGATGAGTGGTGAAACGTTTTCAAGAAAAACTCTAATGGGCAGATTTATCAAGGGTCGAAGTGAAAGTTCGAATTCAAATTTTCAAGGTTTTTTATGGCCAAAACTGTGAAATGCGACTAGGGATTAGAGGTTTTTTAAAAAGTTTTAATTTAATTTTTTGAGCTTTATCATACTCTCTGGCCCTTTAAAAAATCGTATTCGACTATTCGCCACCTAAAACCTGCGAATTGCTGTTTTAGTCAAGGGAGACGTCCTGGGATCAATTTGGAATTGTTTGCTGCCTTCCTGACATTCGAGTTTTTTTCTGAGATAAAACTCGAATCGAGTTTTTAAAAATCGCATTCGAATGTGATTAGAGTATTCGGGTTGATTGCATTCAATTTAGTTTATAAAATTTGTTGTTTTTTAATAATTTTCGATTGGTTGTACTTCAAGTTCATGGGAGTTTATGGGAGTTTTAAAAAAACTCCCATGTATTTGAAATTTGACCCTTAATAAATCTGCCCCTAAATGTCCAGTTGCCTTTGACTTAATTCTACTAGATACCATGGCAAATTTCTCAATAATTGACATTCAGGCTTGGCCTTCAGGTGTATCTAGAGAGAAAATAGTTTTTCATTCCAAATCTCACTATAAAGCCTTCAGGTTGATTGCTCCCTGTCACTGGTTAGGGTGGCCAACCCATTTGGGAACCAATATATCTCTTATAACATATCTTTTATAAGGAGGTATAAAGAACCTTCTCAGGTCACATTATATATCCCCTGCTGGTCCATTCATCAGAGACAGTTAGACATGTGTAATACTATTGCTCTTGTGTCCAAGTACAAGAAGATTCCTACCTGCAGCGTAGACTTGATTTAGAAAGTATTAGCTAAAGATACTCAATGTGCAACCCTGGGGAAGTTCTGATAATTGTTGGCAGTTGCATCCCCTTGTGGACAAGGATCATGGCCGTAATACAGAACACCTGTACAATTATATAAAATAAATATTTTATGAATGCTGGATGCAAATCAGTTAAATTCCAATGAGTAGGAATAAAGAATGTCCTATTTATAGCAATATAATACAGATTTTTATAGACGGTCAGCTATGGCTTTAAAGGAACAGTAACATCAAAAAAATTTTTAAAGTAATGAAAATATAATGCATTGTTGCCCTGCACTGGTAAAACTGCTGTGTTTGCTTCAGGAACACTACTAATGTTTATATAAATAAGCTGCTGTGTAGCAATGGGAGCAGCCATTCAAAGGGGAAAAGGCTCAGGTTACACAGCAGATAGCAGATAAACTCTGTAGAACATAATGGTGTTATCTGTTATCTACTATTTATCCTGTGCCATATAACCTTTTTTCAATTTCTGCCATTGCTACACAGCAGCTTGTTTATATGAACTATAGTAGTGTTTCTGAAGCAAACACACCAGTTTTACCAGTGCAGGGCAACAGTACATGATGTTTTCTTTACTTGCAAACACTTTAATTTTTTTGGTTTTACTGTTCCTTTAACAAATGGTCTGTGTTGTGCCCTAATTAAAGATATAATGTCACAGTTCTAGCACCGTTTAATTTATATGCACTGTACATACTCAAATCATCACTTTTTCTCTCTCATTTCTTTAGGCCTTGGATTTGCACTTTGTTACAGCCCTGCCATTGCAATGGTGGGCAAATACTTTGAGAAACGGAAAGCTTTAGCGTATGGGATTGCAATGTCTGGGAGTGGCATTGGCACCTTTTTTTTAGCCCCTGTGGTTCAGCTGCTCATTGAACAGTTTTCCTGGCGAGGGGCTTTACTTATCCTTGGAGGATTTGTTTCCAACCTCTGCGTTTGCGGTGCTTTGATGCGGCCAATTACCCTTAAGGAGGACTCTTTACGTTATCCACTCAAAGGAGAGCAGATGGAGAATGAGGCAAATACGAGCACTCAACTGGATTCCTCATGCTCCCCTCTGTGCCAGGACTGTTCTCATAAGAGACTTTGCTACTGCACCACAAAGGAATACAGTTTCTTACTAAAACCAAAGTTCGTCATTCTCGCAGTGTCTTTCCTTTTTCTGGCCTATGGATGTAGTCCTCCCTTCGTCTACCTTGTGCCTTATGCTCTAAGTATGGGAGTTAGCCACCAAGAGGCTGCCTTCCTGATGTCCATTCTTGGAATCATAGACATTGTTGGTAACATCACCTTTGGATGGGTCACTGATAGAAGGTAAGGTTTTAAGAGCAGTGAGGAATATAAAGCACCTTCTCTATGTGTGTCCTTACGAGTAGTGATGGGCAAATCTGACCCATTTGCTTCATTGAAAATTCATGAAACGTAAGTCCTTCAAGAGGAATCAGTGATAAGTCTGTAGGAGCATTCCTCCCTGTCACATCCCTACGGAAAGATAGTTCTGTGGTTTGATATATTAAAGGGATACTGTCATGGGAAAAACATTTTTTTTCAAAATGAATCAGTTAATAGTGCTGCACTGAAATCTATTTCTCAAAAGAGTAAACAGATTTTTTTATATTCAATTTTGAAATCTGACATGGGGCTAGACATTTTGTCAATTTCCCAGCTGCCCCTGGTCATGTGACTTGTGCCTGCACTTTAGGAGAGAAATGCTTTCTGGCAGGCTGCTGTTTTTCCATATCAATGTAACTGAATGTGTCTCAGTGGGACATGGGTTTTTACTATTGAGTGTTGTTCTTAGATCTACCAGGCAGCTGTTATCTTGTGTTAGGGAGCTGCTATCTGGTTACCTTCCCATTGTTCTTTTGTTTGGCTGCTGGGGGGGGGGAAGGGAGGGGGTGATATCACTCCAACTTGCAGTACAGCAGTAAAGAGTGATTGAAGTTTATCAGATCTTCAAATTTCCCGGGGCAGACGCGAGAAGAAAGGAGATGAAGAAAGACGATTGCTCTGTGGTGCTCGCTGGAATAACTCCGGGCGGTGCAGATTACTCCTGATAGGAGCACTAGGGTTTCAGGTAAGTAAATGCGATTCACTTGGGGGTGTCTAACTTTTGGCACCCCAAGTATAACAGGACTTTCCTTCTCCTTAAACTAAACTAAATAGGCTGGTTTTGCCTCCAATAAGGATTCATTATACCTTAGTTTTTATCAGGTACAAGGTACTGTTTTATTACTACTGAGAAAAAAGGGGATAATTTTAAAATTTGAATTATTTGGATAAAATGGAGTCTAGGGGAAACAGCGTTCCTGTAATTCAAAGCTTTCTGGATAATGGGTTGCCAGATAACTGATCCTATACCTGTATTATCTTTTCTGTTAAGAAAGCAGGTTGGATTTTTTGATGTGTGTGATTTGGGGTACTCATAACAGTACTCTTTCTCCAGGAGATATATACTCAATCATATAGCCAGCTTGGGGAAATGCCCAGTCAGTATGTGAGATATCAGGCAACATCACTTTAGACAATACAGAGAATGTGTCAGTAGTCACACTAGAATTATTTACCTTACTTCTAATAAGATTTCCCTAGCTACGGAGATATAAATAAGCATGCCATAATTCCCCATGCGTGCACCTTTCATGTGTGTTTTCAATGACAAAATGTACGGTATTTGAAAGATGATACAAAAAACAACACTTTGGCCTCTAGAACATAAATTATGCAACAGGATGTTTCTGCTGAACGATAATTTGGGCAACCCCTACACTGAAATAGAATCAACTAAATATAGATTATTCCCAGCACATAGGCTAAATAGCGCCATCTACTGATCCCCTTTTGCATTGCTGCTTTTTGGGAACTAAAATTAAAAAAAAAATACAGTAATTCTGTTCCTGTTTACCTAATCTTTCTTGTAAACAATATTTGCTTTTGGGCAGTGGCACGGGGGTCATTTACTAATAGGGAATGCAAAGAGAGTATAAAACTGTCACAGTACACAGTAGGGGGCACATTTACTCGAGTGAAGGATTCGAATGAAAAAAACTTTGAATTTCAAAGTATTTTTTTGGGTACTTCGACCATCGAATATCCTACTACGACATTCGACTTCGATTCGAAGTAAAAATCGTTCGACCATTCGATAGTCAAAGTACTGTCTCTTTAAAAAAAACTTCGACTACATACTTCGGTAGTTTAAACCTACTGAGGTACAATGTTAGCCTATGGGGACCTTCCCCATCACTTTTCTAAGCTTTTTTTGATCGAAGAAAAATCGTTCGATCAATTGCTTAAAATCGTTCGATTCAAAGGATTTTATCGTCCGATCGATCGTAGGATTTGCGCTAAATCCTTTGAATTCAATATTCGAATTCAAAGGATTTAAATTCAAGGGTCGAATTCGAGGGTTTATTAACCCTTGATATTAACCCCTGAACTATTTTCACTGTAACATATAGTAGTAATAATCTGCAAGATGTACATACTGTAGCAATCAAGTACTTGGGATCTCACTTGTGCTACTTGAGTTTAAATATGTTTACATCATCAGCGTTTCTATTCAATTTAACAGAAATCTCGGTAGTAGTGCTACAGTGTTTTAGAGAACAGAAAGGGACAGACAGACACTGCCGTCAATAGCAAATACATTTACAATACATTTAAAACCACTGAATCTGTTTAATTATTGTATATAGGAAAGTTAATTAGAATTTTGTTTAGCATTATGCAAAAAAGCTATTTTTTTGCCGGACATTTCCTTTCGATGAAATGTAACGTTAACTTTCCAATAACATTAATTTAAAAAACAGTGGTTTTAAAGTTATTTATACATTTAAAGGGGACCCGTCACCCAAAAAAGTGGCAGACAATATTTGATTGACAGCTGAGATTTTTAAATGAGCTTACAACAGCTATGAATGCCTTAATAAAAAATAGAAATTAGATTTAATGTTTAATATGAAAAGGACTTTTATTATACAGTTTTTTTGTGTCTGGGTGACAGGTCCAATTTAATTGCACTTGCCAGCAGTATTTGTCTTTTTCTCTGCACTGCTGGTTCTGACTCTTGAAACAATGTAGCACAATCCAGCAGGAGAACTGCAACAAAAGAAAGGAAGAGAGGAACAGAACCTTGTTTTTAGTTTGATGTTTTTTAACAGTTCGCCACACCCGCTTGCAAACTCTTTAAGACTCAATTATTAAAATTGAGTCTTAAAGCTAGGAAATCATAGAATTACTGAGAAGTGACAAAGCAATAAGTAGAGGTGACAAGCGGGTCTTTGGAAGATTTCGTAGAATTACCAGTGAGAGTTTGCAAGCGGGTGTGGCGACCTGTCAGGTTAAGGCCACACTGGGCGTTTTGGGGAGATTTGGTTGCCTGGCGACTAATCGCCTCGTCTTTGCGGCGACCAATCTCCCCAAACGCCTTCCCTCACTCTGCGCTGGCTAAAATGAAAAAAAAACGCCGGGGCTAATCACACGCAAAGATTCATTTTTGCCGGCGCAGAATGAGGGAAGGCATTTGGGGAGATTGGTCGCCGCAAAGACGAGGCGATTAGTGGCCAGGCGACCAAATCTCTCCAAAACGCCCAGTGTAGCCTTACCCTCAAAAAACATCAAACTAAAAACAAGGTTCTTTTCCTTTCTTTTGTTTTAATTGAATAAATAATCTTTGTACGTTTGGAAGAATTGGAGTTTAATTTTTAAGAGGAATTAGTAGCGTTCTATTTGTTACACTGTAGGAGAACTGCTACAGTGTTTGATAGCAATTTGTAAAGATACATTGCCCTCTAGTGGAACATTCATAGATTATCCTTGTGTCCATCCAGCGGACACAGTTAAGGAAGCAAAACTTTCAGGGGTTTATTTATTGAAATCCGGATTTATTTCATATTTTATTGAAAAAAAAAACACAACCAAACTCCCATGCTCGATTTGACCTTATTTATTAATAAAATAACCCAAATTAATCGGATTGCGGAAAAATAATACAATAGAGTGAAAACCCAAATCCCATTTTCCTGAAGTGCTACATTTTTTTTTCAGGATTTGGCCTTTTCAGCATGATTCGGATTCGGCCGAATCCTTCTGGCTGGCCGAACTGAATCCAAATCCTAATTAGCATATTAGGGACATGGAGGGAATTTGCGTGACTTTTTGTCACAAATCAAGGAAGTAAAAAATGTTTCCACCTTCCCACCCCTAATTTGCATCAGACGAATACCGAACCTAATCCTAATTTGCATATGCAAATTAGGCTTTGGTTCGGTATTCGTCTGAATCTTTTACAAAGAATTCGGGGGTTGGTCGAATCCAAAATAGTGAATTCGGTGCATCTCTAGTTTTGCCACAAAAATCCCTTTCAGAAAAATTTGAGGTTTAATAAATAACCCCCTTAATGTAAATGCAATGGTCTTTACCCACAATGCCACTTCCACCCTACAATTTTAGTCTAATAGTGGGCACCCACTAAATAATACTATTATTTTCTCTTACGTTCCCCCTGTAGTTGTTATATTCATTTATTTATTCCACCACAAGGGAGATGGTAGGAGTGCAGTATCCAACAGATCAGGGTTAATTATATACAAACACTTAGTATATAATGCATTTTATGGGCTCTACTTGATCATATTGCATCGGAATTATTGATCAATGACCAGTGTCGGACTGGCCCTCCGGGATACTGCTAAACATTTCATGGCCATTCCCTATTTCTATGAGAACAAAGAGGCTAAATAGATAGAATAATAGGTTATAGTATGAATAACTAAAGAGACTAGGACAATAGAGGTTGAGTGAGGAGAGGAAGAATAATAGTACTGAGTGTGGGCCCCTGGTCTAAATTTTCTTGGTGGGCCCCTGGTGTCCCAGTCTGACACTGTCAATGACCTAAAATATTCACCAGGACCTCCTTTATGTTTCGCAGGTTCCTAAAGAAGCATCGATACTGCTGCTACCTCATAGCCGTGGGCCTGGATGGCCTCTGCTGCCTGTTTCTTCCTTTCCTGACACGCTTCCAGTTGCTGGTGCCTTTCTCTGTCATGTTTGGATACTTTGATGGGGCCTATGTGGCTCTCATTCCTGTCATTACTGGAGACGTCGTAGGAACTTCCAATTTGTCCTCCGCCCTGGGAGTGGTGTTCTTCCTGCACGCAGTGCCATATTTGGTGAGCCCGCCCATTGCAGGTAGGTTTTCTAATGCACACTTAGTAGCCGGCTGAGCTTGGCATAAGATAATAGATGCAAATAAATTGTTAACTGTGTAGGCAATATCACAAACAAGCTTGTCACTAAAATAAAAGCCTGGTATTAGCCACCTAAAACTGCTACAATTTCAGAAACCAAAAAAATGAGGGATGCACCAAATCCAGGATTCAGTTCGGCATTTGGCCAGGATTCTAGCTTTTTCAGCAGGATTCGGATTTGGCCGAATCCTTCTTACCGGCCGAACCGAATCTGAATCCTAATTTGCAAATATGCAAATTAGGGGTGGGGAGGGAAATTGCGTGAATTTTTGTCACAAAACAAGGAAGTAATATAAAAATTTCCCCTTCCCACCCCTAATTTGCATATGCATATGCAAATTAGGGTTCGGTTCGGTATTCGGCCAAATCTTTCACAAAGGATTCGGCCGAATCCAAAATAGTGGATTCGGTGCATCCCTACTAAAAATAGAGAATTAATGTTAACTGCAAAGTAAACTGAGTATATACAATGCAAGTAGTGGGCTCTCCTACTGTAAGTCCTGTATTGCTTGAAGTTTTATGGTCTATCTTGCCTCACAGTGCAGCAGCGTCTAGGGGGTGGAAAGCCTCATCCAGTACTGACCACCTCTAATTAGCAGCATCAAGCCTATTTTCTATAGACTGTTTCCCTACAGATGTGAGTCTTGTCTTCATTAGCATTAAAGTTAATAATAGAATGTTTCTATTCTCCTATCCTTGTTTCCTTGAAGTCATCCGTCAAAGGTAAACATTTTCTCATGAGATCCAGCATTGCATTGCACCTGCTTTGGTGGTTTTGTGCAGCCACTATTGGAAAGCTTAGGCTCCATTAAAGGGATACTGTCTTGGGAAAAAAAAAAAATTCAAAATGAATCAGTTAATAGTGCTGCTCCAGCAGAATTCTGCACTGAAATCCATTTCTCAAAAGAGCAAACAGATTTTTTTTATATTAAATTTTGAAATCTGACATGGGTCTAGACATATTGTCAATTTCCCAGCTGCCCCAAGTCATGTGACTTGTGCTCTGATAAACTTCAATCACTCTTTACTGCTGTACTGCAAGTTGGAGTGATATCACCCCCCCAGCAGCCAAACAAAAGAACAATGGGAAGGTAACCAGATAGCAGCTCCCTAAAGCTGGCCATAAATGCAGACTTTCCCATCTCCCGACCCGCCACTAACCATTCAGATCAAAGTCTTACCAGTCCGATTAGTAAAAGAACAGATCAGCAATGTTCTGCCCCTGACAGCAATCATACGATATCTATGTCTGACAAAGCTAGTGACAGTCTCCCACTGAAAATCGTACGATCGGCAATACACGCAGAGATATTATCGGCAGCCGACAGAAATTTTCTAACCTGTCCGATCGACCAAACGACCGATTGCCGCCGGACGAAAAATGTCGGGACTCTCCATACACGTTCCGAAAATCGTATGAATCCGTGATTCGTGCGATCAGATCTTTGCATCTATGGCCAGCATAACACAAGATAACAGCTGCCTAGAAGATCTAAGAACAGCACTCAATAGTAAAAACCCATGTCTCACTGAGACACATTCAGTTACATTGAGAAGGAAAAACAGCAGCCTGCCAGAAAGCATTTCTCTCCTAAAGTGCAGGCACAAGTCACATGACCAGGGGCAGCTGGGAAATTGACAAAATGTCTAGCCTCATGTCAGATTTCAAAATTGAATATAAAAAAATCTGTTTGCTGTTTTGAGAAATGGATTTCAGTGCAGAATTCTGCTGGAGTAGCACTATTAACTGGTGCGCTTTGAAAAAAAAAAACATGTTTTCCGATGACAGGATCCCTTTAATTTATCCATTCATTTGCGGTGGAACACATCTAAAGGCCACCAAAGGGGAACGAATAACAACACACACACACAATACATGTTTAAAGGGATACTGCCATAATAGTAGTGTGAGTATAATAGTGTGAGAATCCTAGTTATATGCACAAACAGAATTTCTCTGTCTCTGTAATTTTGTATACATCAATTATCTTCAGACCAGCACTCCCTTTAAAAACTTGACGTATTTTTATATGGTCACGAGACTCCTCTGTAATTTATAATATCCTTATGATTTACAAAAGGGGTACTTTATTCACTATATATATATATATATATGTATACATATATATATATATACATATATATATATATATATATATATATATATATATATATATCCACGACCATATATATTTAAAGAGAGAGAAAGACAGAGAAGGTATGTTTGTGCATATAACTAGGATTCTCACACTCATGTATCTGTTTAAGGGAAAATACGTGTACATAATATACAGGTATGGTACCTGTTATCCAGACTGCTTGAAACCTGGGGTTTTCCGGATAAAGGGATAATTTAAATAAACACAATAGGATTGTTTTGCCTCCAATATGGATTAATTATATCTTAGTTAATATATATCTTAGTTAATAAGTAAATTAAATCATTTTTAAAAATTTGAATTATTTCATGATAATGTTTCATTCAGAGCTTTCTGGGTAACAGGATAATGGACCCTATACCTGTACTGTAGAAACAAAGGATGTTTTCCAGGAGTTTTTTCCAAGAGCTACAATGAATTCTTCAAGCACCATATTTGGAAAATATTACTTAATGTCAAGCTGATATAAGATATTTTTTTCCTTGTTCAGGTTGGCTGGTGGACACGACCGGTGACTACACAGCAGCATTCCTCCTTAGTGGATTCTCCATGATATTCTGCGCTGTTCTCTTGGGTCTGGCTAAAATGATAAGAAGGATAAAGAAGAAACCCCAGCCTGTAGCTGTGGCCACTTCTGATATAAAGCAAGAAATCTGGACTAATGGAGATGTGTCCTGTGTCAACACAATAAACCAAAAAGAGGTGTAGGTAATGAATTGTGCCAAGAACAAACAAAATATGCCGTTGTTAAGCAACTTTCTCATGCAATCACAAACCAGCAGGAATCTACCGTGGGTACCGTTTATAACTGGGAAAAGACAATATTAATCAAGGAAGGTTTCATACAATTGCACAAAGTGGGCATTGCGGAGGAATTGCCAAAATGGATTAAGCTTGAGTTGCACACCGACTGCACAGAGACTGCTCGTTATAATGCAATGGATGGACATGAGTAAAGGGTTTTGTAATGATAATCTCAACCAAGGAGAATACCTTGTGCCTTACTAGTATAACTAGTACCCAGAAGCAGCTGTGCAGCTTCATATCTGGGACATTTTTTCTTAAATATCAAGCTAAATGCACATTATTGCGAGGAGAAGACACTGTGTGTGATCGGTTAATCGAGTCTTCCTGATTCCGGACTGGAACGCATTGCCATTTACTTGAATGGATTTGGGGTGGGTCAGTGGATGTCAATCAGAAAACCATTAAATTGATAACAATGAAGCTACACAATGTATGGTCCTTTTATTTCTCATCCTAATACTTCTTTGTTTTGTAGCTTCCCATCAAATCACCAGTGAAAGGCACCACATGGGCCTGGACTGCCACAGAACCATGTAAGGGGTGGAGTTTACTGCAAATGGGTGTGGTTTGGGCACATTGGGTGTGGCTTAGGCAGTTAGGGTTGTGACCAGGCAAGTGTATGGGGCTCCACAAGTCCATATGGCAACCCTTCTTAGCACTAGCCTCCATGGGGTCTTCTTTTGCCTAGAATATTTATTAAAATTCTCTCTTTCAAAATCACTAGATCTTTACTGCTAAAGGGCTGTGGTTGCCTTGGGCTTGTACAGAAGCTCAAAACATAATGTCCAACATTTCTAGCTACTTCTTTAGTTAGATTTTAGTTCTCCTTTAACCAACAGGTAATTTATATCATAATAAGGGACTTATTTAAGAATTTTACCAAGTTGGCATATACACATACACATCAGTAAATTACCTTTTTACGTCTTTTACCTTTAGTCACCATTTGGGAATGTTGTGTGTGTTACTCTCTGATCATGTGACAGGAAAGGATGCAGGTTCTATCTGTAACAGGAAGAAGAGTCTGTCCATTCACTGACTGATGTGTGCCCATGGTTGTGGTGTGAGCACAGTGCCCAATATGAGCCAAGGGCAGACTTTATTGCTTAAAACTGCAAGTTTTTTTAGTTGGAATTATCCAGTTGCACATACTACTATTTAAATATTTTGTTTTTGAAAAAGCTTTATTTATATGAAACAGTGTTATAAATATGGAATCTTATTTGTGATATTATTATATAGAGCCCTGCACTGTTCAGTGTTATAGATTCAAAGATATCCATGCCTATCCCATCTTAGGCTGGGTCCCCTACCTAGATATCCCACTCAGAAAATGTCCAACCCTTTTGTTCATGCAATGGGATCCAGGAACAGGTTACGGTTCAGTAGGGTTGCCACCGGGACAGTATTTTACCAGCCTAGCCGGTAAAACACCTGCTGGGGCCGGTATAACAGATTTACCGGTAATTTGTATTACCCTTAAAAAAAGCCCTTGGCCCGCCCTCAATTCGCTCTGAACTTACCTTTTTTTTCAGCCTTCTTGCCATTGCGTGTGTTGCTCCGTCCCCTTTTGCGGCACAATATGTGGTTCCTCCCCCTTTTGCATCACAGAACACCCCCTATTGTTCCCTCCCCCCACCGGCCAGTAACATTTTTCACAAAAGGTGTCAAACCTACGGTTCAGTCAGAGAGGAATAGGATCGTTATACGGAAACCTGTTATCCAGAAAGATCTGAATTATGGAAAGGCCATCTACCATAGTCTCCATTTTATCCAAATAATCCACATTTTTAAAAATGATTTTCTTTTTCTCTAATAAAATAACTTTACCTTGTTCTTGAGCCAAACTAAGATATAATTAATCCTTATTGGAATCAAAACCAGCCTATTAGGTTTATTTAATGTTTACATTATTTTCTAGTAGACTTAAGTTATAAAGATCCGGAATGATGCATTATCCGAAAATCCCCAGGTCCCAAGCATTCTGGATAACAGGTCCTATATCTGTAATTGATTCCTAAGGAACTTTAAGCACCAGTTGATAAGGTTCTTTATTGAGCTGACAAGAGATAGGCTCCCGAGGTTACAACAAGATATTTATACAGGCTTGAGTTACACAACGTAGTTAACAATCACATCATAGTAAAGTTTCGGTGGTCATTATACAATATGGATTAATTAATTGGTGGAATAGTGATTTCCCAGGAGCCGCTCTCCCTCCACAAACATCATCTACTAATAAGGTAATTTCCCAGTACAGTGTGATATATCATATAACATTCCAGAACTAACTATGAAGTGAGTTAACATAACTATAACAAGATATATTTACCTTAAGTAAACAGAAAATAGTGGGGTTTTTACTGATTTATTTTACTTATTACTGAGCAGATAAGGGAGTGCATTATAATATTTATAGAACTGCTGGGAGAGTGCTGCAGTGTTGGGGATGTCATTGAGGCAGAATGTTGTTTTACGGCCTCTTCAGAAATGACTGGATATATTGTATACAGTATTAAACCCAAATAAGGATCACTGGAGACAGGATTTGGTTCAGGAATTGGTCCAATCAGCCTAACCCTAATTTTTTGAAGAATTCAGATTCAGCCAAACCATTAACTGCTTAGCGGAATCGAATCCAAACTCTTAAAGACGTGACTTTACAGCTCTGTACAAATATATGTAGTGAATAATGTACCCCCTAATGCAGGGATCCCCAACCTTTTTCACCCATGAGTCACATTCAAATGTAAGAAGGGCTGGGGAGCAACATAAGCATGAAAATAGTTCCTGAGAATGCCAACAAAGGGCTGTGATTGACTATTTTGAAGCCCCTATGTGGACCGGCAGCCTACAGAAAGCTCTATTTGGCAATACAACTGTTTTTTATGCAACCAAAACTTGCCTCCAAGCCAGCAACTTAAAATTAAGCACCTGCTTTGAGGCCACTGGAAGCAACATCCAATGGGTTGGTGAGCAATATGTTGCAACTGGTTTGGGATCACTGCCCTAATGTAAAATATAAGGATATTATAAGTCACCAAGGAGTCCCACAACCGTATAATATCTTCATATTTTACATCCAGGGGTGCGTTATTTATTATAATACACAACTTCAAGTGAGTCATGTGACTGAAATGACATCATTAAGCACTTTTTTTTATATGAGAGCGGAGAGCAGGCAGAGGAGTGAGAAGCAGTCGGCAGTGTGGGTGCTGTGAGGGGCAATTGGACAGATGGACAAATAGTACAGTAGTACAGTCATAGCCACACATACTATTTGGCCCAACTCTGCATGTTATTTATGTTTATTTATATGTAAACTGCGCAAATGTTGAGCTAACTGCTAATATGTAAAGTACAGACCAAAACTAAATGAGTTCATGGTTATATGTCCATGTAGCACTGCAGGTATCTTCAAATAATCTTCTTCACATCATCTTCAGATCAAAGAGAGCACTCAGATATTCATCATTGGATGGATCATTGCTTAAAGCTTTTTCATACAATTTCATTGCATTTGATTTATCCTGGTTTTCCTTACTGATGAACCCCAGCAAAGCAAGCCCTGAAGCATCCCTGGGGTTTCTCGCTAATCTCTGTCTGGCTATGCTTCTCAGAGACGCCTCACACTCTTCCCTGTGTTTATTCCGAACAGGAATCCGCAGCCCTTTCTTGTACTGTTCTACAGCTTCGTCTTCAGATTTCTTCCATTTTTCCAGAAATTCCCCATAATGTAAATGGGCTTGTTGTTTCTCGCATTCAGGAGTGGTTGTTAGCTCTGTGGCCTTTTTATAGGTTTCTTCTGCTTTTTTATGTTGATTTGATCTGACGTACATATCTGCTAAATCAAAATGTGCATGTAGAAATGACTTTTTCTCTTCTACCGCCTTTTCAAAGTGAAATATGGCCTTTTCCATTAGATCCTTTATGTTTTGCATATCTGGACTTCTGCCATTACCTCTTCTGTTCTTTTGCATAAGCATTTGTCTGTAGCACAGTCCCAGCTGATGATGGAGAAAACCAGAAGTAGGAGTTAAGCTTACAGCCTTCTTCAGGACTCCAATAGCTTCCTCAAACATCCCTGCTCGTCTGTAAAATTTGGCAACATAGCGAAGCAAATATGGAAGTTCTGGTGTTAATTCTAGGGCATCCTTAATATACTTCATTGCCTCTTGTTGTCTCTTTAACTGCTGTAGTTTCAAAGCCAAAAGTGCCTTAATTACAGAGTCCTTTGGATTCAGCTTAACTGCTCGTTGCAATACTTGGAGTGACAAACTTTTGAAATCGGAACCGTCTCTACCTCGGAATTCCTCCAACCGACAAACTACAGTTGCCAGTCCACTATTCCATTCAGGATCATCTGGATTTGCTTTAAGAGCCTCTTCAAAACAGTCTTTTGCTTTCTCATAGTATTGGCTACAAAATTTCAGCAGAGCCCATCCTTGTTCTCCATTGGTCTCAGATTGCACAAGATCTTCGAGCCCTTTTGATTGTGTATAAATGGCATTTATCTTGTCAATGAAGAGCTTGGACCTTTCAGTGTCATTAAGATAGTAATAGACCCACGCATAGTTGGAGAAGGTCAGCAGATATTTTATGTCGGTCTCCAATACTTTAGATTCCTGAAGAATAGCCTCTGCTTTTTGGAGATTAACAATAGCCTCTTTATAATCTTTATTCAAGTGGTTTACATAGGCCAGCAGGTTATATACCCTCACTTTAAGATCCTTGTTTAAATATTTCAGTTGAATATTAAGTCTTTCTTCCACTTCTTTAATATCAGCATACTTTTCCTGTAGCCCCCATGTAAAGTGGCACTTCAGCTCTTCCAATTGAGATTTCAGTGTAGCCTGTGACTCACTGTAAATACAATATAAAGCACACAGTAAGTATTTGAGATACTCATTAAACATAAATGGTTCAAGGGGCAAGAAAACACAAACAAAGGGCATCTCTGTGTTTAGAAGCACTGCATTCAGGAGGGGTGGGAGGTTGGCAGAACATGGCTGCCCCCTAGCACACCCCTAACTTGCACATTATTTAGCATGCAAACCATGATTGGATGGGGATGCAAGACCCTGTTCTTGCCACATGCTTATGGCATGCAGCTATAAGGATGGGGCCACCTTGTTAGAGCAACTAGAACAGATAAATTCCCAGTTTGAAAAACTTTATTTGGCCTCTTAAAGTTACCAGGGGAGGCTTTCTACAACCCCTAGTAACCTGCCACACAGGCTTTTACTTTACTGGCTAGGGTTGCCACCTTTTGCAGCTTGGGAGTCTGGGCAGGGGATGGGCCCAATGACAATGGGAGGTGGGTGATGTCTCAGGGGTGGGTCGCTGCCTTCATGGGGTGGTTGCTGCATGGTGATCTGTGATTGGCTGCTGTGCCATTTAATTAAAAGTCCTGCTGGATTTCCAAATTAGGAATTCCAAAATATGTGCTCTCGGGTGAAAACCAGACAGTGGCAACCCTAGGTGTTGTCTTAAAGTAATAGTAACATCAAAAAATAAAATTAACAGCTTAAGTAAAGGAGTAGGTTGCACATTATGTTTTGGCCTTCTGTACCAGCCCAAGGTAACCACGGCCCTTTAGCAGTAAAGATCTGTGCCTCCAAAAATGCCCCAGTAGCTCCCCATCTTCTTTTCTGCTGATTCACTGCACATGATCTGTGCTGCTGTCAATTACTGAGCTTAGGGACCCACTCACAATATACAGTACTCTACTGACTAGAGGTCAGCACAGAAAACAGTGCAACCAGCATCCAAATCTAATAATCAGCCCTTTAGCATCAGTTTAAATTATAGACAACCCTCATTTTCTGCTTGATAATTTGCAACGACCCCTAAGCTTAGCTTCTCAACAGCTGCTCAGAGCCCACTGACACTTTCCAAGATGGTGACTCCCTGTGATGAGTTTGAAGTCCTGGATCATTGCTGCTATTGACAAGCTGAAACTTTTGGCTAGTGTAATAAGTTCATTACATAAAATATTGCATTTTTAGCTGTTTATTTTTAGGGTATTGTTCTCCTTTAAAGTAATGAAAATATAATACAGTGTTGCCCTGCACTGGTAAAACTGCTGAATTTGCTGTAGAACCACTACTATTGTTTATATAAATAAGCTGCTGTGTAGCAATGGGGGCAGCCATTCAAAGGAGAAAAGGCACAGTGTAAACAGCGGATAATCTCTGTAGAACATAATGTTGTTATCTGTTAACACCATAAGAACACCAACAACAACTGTATGTGTTCACCATCATATTAACATTTATTTTTATCAGTAGCTGCTGTTGTCTTTTAAAATAAAGTGGACAAACTTGGGAAGCATAATACATACAAATCGGCTCATTGTGTGTCAGTGGATACGAATACAAAACTGAGAGGATGAGATTTACAACATACATGTGCCCCATACAGCTCCTGTGCTCTGATCCTTCCACTGGTTGTATGCTTCACAGAGCACTTGACACACGTAATTCTCTCGCAAGGGTTCACTGTGTTTACTATGGTAAAAGCCAGTTCTTATTTGCAGTTATGTGTGTATGTACATCTAAAGCTGGCCAGAGACGCAAAGATCCGACCGTACGAATTTTGAATGAACGATTGGACTTTCCCATCTCCCGACCTGCCACTAACCATTCAGATCAGAGTCTTACCATTCCGACCAAATAAAGTAGTAAAAGAACAGATCAGCCGATGTTCTGCCCCTGACAGCAATCGTACGATAGACAAAGCTAGTGACAGTCTCCCACTGAAAATCGTTTGATTGGCAATACAGGTATAGGATCCCTTATCCGGAAACCCGATATCCAGAAAGCTCCGAATTACGGAATGGCTGTCTCCCATAGACTCATTTTTCTCTGTAATAATAAAACAGTAGCTTGTACTTGATCCCAACTAAGATATAATTAATCCTTATTGGAAGCAAAACCAGCCTATTGGGTTCATTTAATGTTTAAATTAATTTCTAGTAGACTTAAGGCATGAAGACCCAAATTACGGAAAGATCCGTTATCCGGAAAACCCCAGGTCCCGAGCATTCTGGATAACAGATCCCATACCTGTACACGCAGAGAGATTATCGGCAGCCGACAGAAATTTTCTAACCTGTCTGATCGACCAAATGACCGATCTCTGCCGGATGAAAAATGTCGGGACTCTTCACACACGTGCTGAAAATCGTACGAATCCTTGATTCGTACGATGAGATCTTTGCGTCCATGGCCAGCTTAAGCCTATTATTGGCTCTTACTGAAACTACATATCATATTGTATATTGGCGCCGTTTCCTACTGAACGCTTACTAAGCAATACATATTGCTGAGCAGATACACTGATCGTTACATGCACAATTGTTAACTTAAAAAAATAACATCAATTGGATATAAATCCATAAATAAAATATCAAACCATGAAAGCAACTGTAATTATAAACGACTTTCCAATATACATTGATTACAATTTCTCAGTCACCGTGAAGTTGCTTGTACATGTCATTTCTATTAAAAACAGCATCGGTCTGTCTATTGCTATTCTCTGCACTTCAGAATCAATTCCCCAGCACATATCTGTGAGTCATATTCTTTTCAAGCCCAGTTAGTCCAAACCCACATTACAACAAAATGCCTGGAAATACTGTCGATGGTAAAACACTTGAATCGTGTACTCGTTTGAATTCATTCTTGAGTTGAATGTGTCTATTGTATGCAATAGCGTAGAACTAACTAAGAGAGGGATATTTATCTCTCATCAGTCATTGTTGAACTACAACGAAGGACTGTAGGGTCAAAATGTATCATCTAAGAATCATTTGGCTTTTGCAACAGCCTCAGCTCATGGGACAAAATGTTCCCTACGATAAATCGAATGAGTTTGATTTACAGTTATTCTGCTTGCTGTGTCCAATTGGAAAGAATAAAGTCACATTAAATGTTTGGGACCTGGGATTTACCTGATAAGGGGGTTTTCCATTATTTGGATCTCCATTTAATTCTGCTAAAAAATGTAAACATGAAATAAGAATATTTTGCCACCAATGTGGATTTGTGCAGCTTAGTTCCCATCAAGTACAAGGTACTGTTGTATTATGTGCTTAAAGGGACAGCATAAAAATGAACACTAAATAGGGCAAAGAGGGAAACTGAAGTTACTTTGGTCCCTGCAAGGCAGATAATTAGATTCCCAGTGCTCAGATAATTTGACTTCAGTTTGAAAATAATCCCTGGGAAATCCTAAATAACTGTAATTCATATCACTCAGAAAGCTTCACCTAAAAAGAGTTAAAACTGCGTAACTATGACTATATTTACCTCATTGTTTGTCTTGTGTTGCTTGTTAAGAAACCAGTTTGCTTGTGCTTCTGAGTCTCTTGCAATGAATAGTGACTGACTGCTGCTGATGCTGCTGTTGTTTATAGAGAGGAGATTCTAGCATAGTGGCTCAGGGAGGGAACAAGACAGAATCGAAACTAAATCAGCAGACACCAGCAGCTGCAATTCAAGTAAACTGAAACCAAAGGAAAAGCTGAGAATACAGGGACATAGATTCGTTCTTATATGCTGAGCCTATACATGTATGGGATCTGTTATCCTGAAACCCCTTATGCAGAATGCTCTAAATTACAGAAAGACACAAGGGAAAGTTGTGCTCACCACTATTTTTTAAAACCACTAGGCGGGGGTGCAATGAGGGTGTGACCACAAAATACATATAGTCAACTACAAGAGGTCCTCTGCACTCAACCCATTATCAATATATTTCAGACAGCGACATTTTGTGCATACTGCTACTAAAAAATGCCTTACCCTTTAAACAACACAGGGATTGTTTGTCCATATATTGCAATATATTTAAGCTGGCCAACTACGTCAAAGTCATCCCATATCTGGCCAGTCCTACGCTTAATTTTCATCTGATTCATTAAGCTATAGTCAGGTGATCCCACTGGTGTCTAATAAAAGGGCAGCCAAGTATGGAGGTTTACTTTGAAAGCAGCAAGTAAGTTGCAGGTAAAACTTAGTCCCTTTGTAAAATGTATAATTAAGCAATTGAATTCTTAATGAATCAGATGAAAATTAAGCGTAGGACTGGCCAGATATGGGATGACTTTGACGTAGTTGGCCAGCTTATATATATTGCAATATATGGACAAACAATCCCTGTTTTGTTTAAAGGGTAAGGCATTTTTCAGTAGCAGTATGCACAAAATGTCGCTGTCTTAAATATATTGATAATGGGTTGAGTGCAGAGGACCTCTTGCAGTTGACTAAATTACAGAAAGGGCATCTCTAGTGATGGGCGAATTTGGGGTGTTTCGCTTTGCCGGAAAATTTGCAAATTTCCAGCGAAATTCGTGAGAAATGGTGAAAATGCGTCGGTGTCTAAAAAAACGGAGGGCGGCAAATTTTCATGGCAGTTTCACAAATTTATTAGCTGGCGGCGAATCGCGTAAATCCACAGTGAATTTGCGCCTGGCAAATAAATTCGCCCATCACTTGTCATCTCTCCATTTTATCCAAATAATCCAATTTTTTTTTAAATGATTTCCTTTTTCTCTGTAATAATAAAACAGTACCTTGTACTTGATCCAAACTAATATATCCAAATCATGGAAATATCTGCTATCCGGAAAACCCAAGCATTCTGGATAACAGATCCCAACAGTTGCTTCAAATGATTGGCGGCGTAAGGGCAAATCTGAGGATCTATTTTCTAATTGCATTAAAGGAGAAGGAAACCCTTTCAGCGCAAAACCCCTCCCCCTGTAGGCCCCCCCCTCCTCCCCGGCCTACCCCCCCCCCAGGGCAAATGCCCCTAACAAATCACCCCTCCATGCAGGTCCTCTCTTGCCGAGTTCACGGGCGCCATCTTCTTTCGATCGCTCTTCTTCCTGTATTTGGTGGCGCATGCACAGTAGGAGGCATTTGCTTGGATCTACTGTGTATGCGCCTCAATTTCACAAAGTTTCCGATTTCTTTTTTTGGAAACTTCATGACTTTCGGCGCATGTGCCACAGATCCAACCGGCAAATGCCTCCTACTGCGCATGCGCCACCAAATACAGGAAGAAGAGCGATCGGCAAGAGAGGACCTGCATGGAGGGGTGACTAACAAGTTAGGGCCATTTGCCCGGGGGGGGATGAAAGTCGTGGGGGAGGAGGGAGTGGGGCCTACGGGGGGGAGGGGTTTTGCTCCGAAAGGGTTTCCTTCTCCTTTAAAGAGACAGATATTATCATCCATCACAGATTGGGAGACCTGTGTGAGTTAACACAGGCTAGAAATCATCACTATCTCTATGACTGGAGACTGGCACTAGTGTGGACACAGAAGGGTTAAATAATCTCCAACACTGGCAAACAGTGGAGGATGTCAGCACTGCCTTTGGCACAAACCTTTGGCATTTAACCAATGCAACAAGTTTGTATATTCAAATTAAGGAGGCTCTTGAAAATCAGCAAAGCTTCTATTGCAAAAAATAAGTAGGAAATGAATGCGCCACCCACCAACCTCATGCCTCCCAACATTTGAAAAATTTAAAAAAATGTTGACCATGCCCATTTGTGGTCACACTCCCTAAATGTCGCCCTCATTTGACCAAATGTGGCAGGTTATGGAAAGTTTGGACACATTTCTGGGGGTTTTAGGGCAATGTTCCATGTGTTATTACAGTTTTGCTAATGGAGGTGAATTGACCTTTAAGTTGCAAGTCTCATTTCTCCCAAGAGACCTGCTCATCTGAAATAGTTACAACTGTATTCTAGGCTATTTGCCAAAAGGCTCTTATCTAATTTAGTTTCAGAGACTTATGTATCTTTTTTTGACTGTTCAGTGCAGGAGACCAAAGAGAAATCCAGGACTGTAGGCTGAGCTGTCAAAATTGGGACTGTCCTGTAAAAATTGGGACAGTTGGGAGATATGTAACCTGTAACTGTACTGTGCTGTGTCTGTGCTGACTTCTCAGCTTGTTCCATTGCTCGCCTCTCTGCCTTGTCCTGAGCCCTCAGGAATGGGTCTTCTGTTTCGTCCTGCGTCCCATGGAAATAGGGTATCTGTCTGGTCCTGCATCCCTTTGAGAGGGGCTTCTGGCTGGCCCTGCATCCCATGGACTGGCTATGTGTCCCATCAATGGGTAAAAAGGAGACCATGGGCCTGGGTGCAAAAACTGCACCTGCCCTCCCCCAGTCTCCCAAGTCTTCCCCTGACTCACCTTGAATTTTTTTGTAGTGTGTGCAATGTCTCTGGCAGACCCTATCCGGTCACACTACTGCTCCCCTGTAGTTACTCCCCTGAGCTTTTCTGATTGATGGTCAGCTCCTCAGCCAGATTGAGTACATATCACACAGCTTGTCAGTGGCTCCTCTGGGAAGAGGGTTGCCATTTGCTGTGCTGAATGTGCAGGGCTGATGGTACACCAATACTGCCACTAATTAGGGTGTGTTAGCAATGCCTTTGGCATGACGATTTGGCGTTTGTGCCCTATACCAATGACTGGCTTACAGGGTCCGACTGGGAAGAAAAATAGTGGGCCCTGACGGGACAAACCTGTTCCCTGTGAGAAGTAGCTACTGCAGGTTCCGACCTCCCTCCTTGGCCCTCTGCTCTCCTGCAAGAAATAGAAGGTAGGTGTGCTGAAGGGGGTTGCGGCCAGGACAAGGGGCAGGGGGGGCTTTGCGGCAGGGGCGAGGGTCCCCGAGGCAGCAGCCCTGGTGGGCTTCGGGCCCCCCAGTCCGATGTTGCTGGCTTATCATAGATTCTTGTTTCCCTGTTCCTGAACACCATTCAAACTGGATTCGTGTTGCTTGAATTTGGCCTGTTTTCCTGTTCTTGTATTGTGTACTCTGCCAGCCCTCACTTGTGCCTGCATTTGAAAATGGTTTCTAATTTATCCTTTTGGCACCTTGCCTTGGACTTTGCCTTTATTGCCTGTTATGAACCAGCAGTTCCTGTCTTACTCAAACTGCCTGTTCTGTATACATTCATTACCTCTACAGTTACCTACCTTGCCTGTCTAGTTCATCTTGCTAGTTTTGACTGCACAAAATAAAGAACAAAGGGGATATGTAATAAAATTTGCAAAGTGCAAAACTTTGCAAAAAAAAATGTGCATGTCACAATGTAATATTCTTAGTTTGGCCTTTGTTGCATTGAGAATATTAATTGCGTGTTGTGAACCTTTAACACCTGCTCTGGAGTTTCGTTAAATATTTTGTCACAAAAAACTGTTTGTGATTGCAAATTCGTATTAGATACACTGCGCACTGTTGCAAACAATCGATATCATGCATCGATGTCACTGCACTTGCGCACATGGGATTTCTACCTGCAAATGATCAGAAATCGTGGAAAATTGGCAGAAATTGTGGGGAATGCTTAAGAGTGACGGGGGGGGGGGTTACAGCTCTGCCTACTAAGTCTAAGTTTAAGTCTAAGAGGCTGGAGGGATAGGGCCATGACCGGATGAGGAAGAGAAACCCAGAAGTGCAGCGCAAAGGATTGTGGGGGCTGTAGTTTTATGGAGGTGGCGGGAAAACAGAGAAGGCAAAAGGCAGAAGCGGGAAAGGAGTCAGCGCCATTTTAAAAGAACTGACTGAGGAGCAGGTACAATGATCAGGAGCGGAGGAACAGAATGGCAGCGCAGGCGGTGATGGAAGGCATTTGGGCGGCCCTCACCGGGCAGGACGCAGAGCGGTTCAGGAAGGAGCAACAGGAGCTGCTGTCGGGTGGCGGAGGCGACGCAGGGAGAGCACTGTCGGGTGAAACGGCAGTGAGGAGACCCGCGCAGAGGACAAGGACACCGGAGCGTTTGAGCCCTGAATCTCCTAACGTCAGGAGAAGTCGGCGGAGCCCGTCGGCAGGGAGACAGCGCAGCCCAGAGGTGGGGAGACAACAGGCACAGGGATCGTCAGCGAGCAGGAATGGAACAAAGTGGAGATCTGTACCGCTGTACTTCTCCACACAGGCTTGGGATTCGGAGAGGAGCCCTAATACACACGGACAGAGGGCCAGGGAGTGAGGACTGAGCAGAGGGACAACAGGATGGAGAGTTCACTGGTGCAGGAGGCGGCAGCCGGCGCAGCAGAGGTGACAGTACCCCGAGGTGTCCCGGCATTCGCAACCCCCACGGCCCAAGGATGGCCAGGAACAGGTATGGGGGAAAAGGCTGGGGGGACCCTCTTGGAAGGTCTGAAAAGTTTCCTAGCCAGTTGGGAGGACAAGCGAGGGGAGCAAGAAGGGATAGGAAGAGTCTGGGAACGGAACCGAGGTGAGGCCAGGTCTGGACAGTAGGGCAACCGGTGGCCTGCGGAGCGACGGCCACAGCAGAGGTCCCGGGAACAAGCACGGGGGAGGCAAATGGAGGGTCCGAGACCGCCAGGGAGAAGGAAAAGGAGGCCATCATGTGAGGAGTGGCGGAGTCCGCAAGGCAGAACGCTTATGTGTCTTTCGCAGGCCCATTGGGGGTGCATTTAAAGCATGAAAGTAGAGAGAAAATATGGAAAGGGGAGTTTGTGGAAATATTTTCCCTGCTCCCCTTAGAGGAGGTAGTGGAGGTAAAAGAGGACCAGAAAAAGGAAGGGAAGAAAAAGGAGGAAGAAAGGGCCAAAAGAAAATTCCTAAAACTTTTGGTAATTGGCTCAGAGCCTTTTGCATACTAGCAGTGGTCATCGGAGAAAAGCAGCCAGAAAAGTGTTCAGCTCTATTCTGCTATCTAAACTGGATATGGGAGGCTTTACGCATATATTTGGGTTTGGCATGGTGGCGCTACGATGAGCAATTCAGGCAGCGTTTAGCGGCAAACCCAGGGATGAGATGGGACCATCTAGATATGACACTGTGGATGAAGCTGATGTTAGAGCAGAAGGTTTTCGCCTTTCCACGGCCCGCCGGCGGGGACCAGTCAGGATCATCATCGGCGGACCACAAACTGGGTTTCTGCTGGCTGTATAACGAGGGGCAGTGCAAATGGGGCAGCTTGTGCAAATTTAAGCATGAATGCTCCAGATGCGGTGCCAACCACCCCTACAACAGATGTTTTAAGAAAGAAAAAGGGGGGTCAAAGGGAACAGATGCTGCAAAAGGGGAGGATGCCAGTGCTGCTAAGCGCGATGCTTCCTTGGTTAGGGTCGTACGGTAGGCGGAAAGACGCAGAATTTTTAAAGGAAGGTTTCCTGAAGGGGTTTTCCTTGAAGGTTTCCTTCAAGCCACGGGAGGGAGGGGAGGTACACGCCAGTTTGAAATCAGTAAAACATAATCTCGTGGTAGTCCGTCAAAAGCTGGCCACGGAGGTGGAACTCGGGCGGATGGCAGGCCCCTTTTTGGAACCACCTTTACCCAGCTTGAGAATTTGGGGTCGTCCCCAAGAAGGAATCGGGAAAGTTACGGCTGATACATAACCTATCGTTTCCAAAAGGTGGATCAGTGACAATGACATCAGCCCGGAACTTTGCTCGTTTATGCTGGAAATGCTGAGCAGAAGTGGCGGGGGATTTCGGGGTCCCGCTGGCCCTGGACAAGACGGTTGGCCCAACAACTCGGGGCTTGGAAATAGATTCGGAGGCAGGATTGACGTGGCTAGCAGAGGACAAATTAATGGATTTGTCTCAGGTAGTTGACCAGCTCAGGGGGCGGCAGAAAGCTACGTTGAAGGAGTTATAATCACTCTTGGGTAAACTCAACTTTGCCTGTCGGGTGATTTCAATGGGGAGAATATTTTGCCGTCGGCTCGGGTTGGCCATGTCAGGGGTGAAGGAACAACATCAACACATCAGGGTTCCCAAGGAGGTCAAAGGGGACTTGGAGGTATGGTCACGGTTTTTGCGAGATTTTAATGGCAAGGTATTTTTACAAGGGATGGAAGTTTCAGGCGAGGATATACAGCTGTTCATGGATGCGTGGGGTGGAGGAGGCTTCGGAGCCCGGCAATCAATCGGCAGTCTGCTACCTCCCCGGAGGTGGTGAGATTATTGAGAGCCTTGGTGCTACGCTGTCTGCAGATCAATTTGGGTTTCAGGGCAATACATGTCCAAGGAAATTGAATGTCATTGCTGACGCACTGTCCCGCTTCCCGTGGGAGCGTTTTTGGCAGGTGGCACCGGGAGCGGATCGGGTCGGGACCCCCATGCTCGCTGGTCTGTGGCAAATTGGGACAAGAGACTTGGTGGGCTGGTGAGGACATCGGTGTCAGAGGCCATATGGGTGGCTTACCAAAGAGGTTGGGAGGAGTGGGACCGCTTAGCGGACTGGTCAGGTGGGACGTTTTCACCGAAGGACAGAAGAGAGGCATTGCTCTGGTGGGTTTTTTGGAAAGTGCAAATGGGTACAGTACGTTGGTGGTGAGTTTCGAGAGGGGATTGGTGGCCTTTGCGTTTCTGTTCAAATTGCGGGGGTTGGGAGGGTTACACCAAAGTTTTCGAGGTGAGACAGGTACTGAAAGGGGTAAAAAAAAAAGGGGACGAGGGTGCAGGATGCCAGGAGGCCGGTATCGGTGGAAATTTTGGGTGGTATACAGGAAAGGGTAGAGGGAATCGGTAAGTCTCCATATGAGATACGTTTGTTCCAATGTTCCAAGCAGCCTTTACACTGGCCTTTTTCGGGGCTTTCAGAATAGGTGAACTGGTGAGCCCAAGTAGGTCTAAGCCGGGGGGGGGTTGGCCATTGGGGATATATCCGTGGAGGAGCATGGTGTACGGATTTGGCTAAGCCGGCCCAAAACGGACAAGTGGGCCAAGGGCAAACAAATTGTGCTGGGTGAGTTGGACGAGGGGGACAATTTGCCCACAGGGATGCCTTCAGGGTTACTTGAAGGTGCGCCCAGAGAGGGACGGGCCATTGCTGATGCATGAGGACGGTGTACCGTTTCCAGGTATCAGTTTCTTACAGTTTTCAGGCAGGCCCTAGTGAAGTTGGGCAAGGTTCCGGAAGAATATGGGACACACTCATTCCGCATTGGGGCGGCTACGGAGGTGGCCAGGGCCGGCCTGGGGGAGGAGACAATAAAAAAAATAGGACTTTGGGAGTCCAGGCGGTTTAGGAGCTACATACACCCTGCTTTGGTTTAAAAAGGGAAAATGGGAGTACAAGTTGTATACGGAGGGTTGGGGAGCTGTTTATGCCATGTTATATTGGTTGTTGGTCTGTTGTTTGTTTCTTTAAAAGGTCACAAGAAAGTGGTATGGCTGTTGGGGCACTCGTACATCCGCAGGGCCGCGGAGAGAGCCGCAGTTCGGAGAGGAGTAATTAAACTGGGCTTTCCGGAAGACCAAGTGAACATCAGGTGGTTTGGATTTGGTGGCTTGTTGTGGCCCTGAGTGATGGACAAGGTATTTAGCTTGTCAGCAGCAGAGGGACATCCTGACGTCTTGGTGCTTCATGCTGGGGGGAATGACATGTCTCAAAGAGACTTGGTGAGGGCAATGAAGCAAGATGTGGATAAGCTTAGGTCATTTTTTCAAGGGGTGGTGATAGTCTGGTCGGAGATGGTAGGTCGATTTGTTTGGAGGTGGGCACGGGACCGAGAGGCAATGGAGTGAAGTATACAGAAGCTGAACAAGCTGCTCAGTGCTTTCATAAGGCACTCTGGAGGAATAGTGGTACGGTATAAGGCTTTGGAATCCCGTATGCCGGGTTACTATTGTAGAGATGGGATGCATTTGTCATTGGTGGGAGCAGACATTTTCAACCTTGGTCTAGCGGATGGTATTGGAAGGGCCCTGCGCATGCGAGGGGGGGGCGCGCCAGGATGAGGCTTCATCCTGGACGCCCGTGGCAGAAGATTGATAGGTCTGAGGCTAGGGGGTGTGGTCATTGGCCACGGTTAAGAGGGGAAGGTCAAAACAAGGGGCCAAACTTCAGGATGTGGATATGTCCAGTAGCAAGGGGATCTCCATAGGAGCAGCCTTCAGCGGCTAGCGGTGGGGATCCCGCTGAACATTGGTTATAATGTTAACGTTTGAAATGTTAAATATATGTGATTGTTAACTTGTGTGTAAATAAAAGTGGCTGGGGCCTTTTCAATCCATTAAAGAAGTGTCCAGTTGTTTATCTAATAGTAAAGGGGAGGTGTCTTTGGGAAGAGGGTCCAAGACTTGACGATACCCAGGTCAAGTGGGAGGAAGCTAAGATCACAGCCCTTTTTGCTTCAATAAAGGCTTTTTTGATCCTGGCATGGTACTGTCTATCTATAGAAACTCAAGTCACATAAACTGGTATATTTACCCTTGTTGTATATTTCTGGTCTCCAAACCCTTGTTTCCATCCAAAACAACGTATTCAATCAGTCCAAGTAGATGGGTAAAGAAACCAATCAGCGCAGGTGTACTGCTGCAAGGTGCTTTTATTGAATACACGACATGTTTCGAGCTTAAAAGCTCTTTATCAAGTGTGAAAAAATGCTCTGTGGTATACAATTAAATACAATTATAAAACTCCACCCCACACATACATTGGACAAACCAGCTACTGCTGGGAGGGTTTTACAGCCTAGCCAGTCGACAAAACTCCAGTCCATGTTCTCGTTAACACATCAACTTCCATATCAAAGTGTAATTGAATCCAACCACATTATACACCAAGGTGAATTGTGCACGGGTGTTTTCCCTTTAAAATCAAGTAACAAAAGTTAAAAACAGTTAAAAAAATTGAACACATGAACCTCAGCACTACCATAAAATGGTCTGCTCAAGAGTTAATTGCCCGAAACTACGTAACTAATTACTTTCCCTAAAGAGAGACTTTTAGTATCAAAATTGCTACATATGTTTCAAACCTACTGCTACAGTAATCTATAACAAAGTGTCTTGCTGCCAAAGCATCTTACCTAACTGTAGAATTCAGTTCATATTCAGGTAGCACTATCTGTCAAAAAAAGAAGATTTATTAAATTCACCCTACTATAGAAAACAGGCTATACTCCATTTGTCATTCAGACCTAACGGATCCAGCGCACACAGTTTCTTTATCCATATTGCTTCCCTTTGTAAAAGTAATTTCTTGATGTCTCCCCCCTCCGTGGTCTCTGAATCACATCTAACACCAACCACTTCAGTTGTGACATACTATGTCTATTTTGATTAAAATGTCGAGACACAGGGGTGTCAGTGTATGTATTTGCCTTAAAGTTTTTAATATTCCCTCTATGTTCTTTTATTCTTTCTTTAATTGCTCTGCATGTCTGCCCAACATAGACTTTGCCACATGGGCATTTCAGCATGTACACTACACATTCTGTGTTACACGTGGCAAAATGTTGTAACTTAATATTAAAGCCTTTAGTTGGATGTTGTACTACTCCCCCTTTAATAATCGAATGGCAACAGATGCAATTTAAACAAGGGAAAGTACCTATATTTGGAGAGCTCTTAAAAATCCTATCCATCCTTTTTACCTCCTTTGGTTCTGCGGGGCATAATATGTCTTTTAAAGTAGACCCTCTTTTGTAACTAAACAGTGGTGGTTCCGAACATTTTTTACCCAAATTTTTGTCATTCAGAAGTATTGGCCAAAACCTGTTGATAATACGATCAATTGCCCTACTTTGTTTGGCATACTTACTTACAAAGGGGATCCTTGGCTGGGTACTTATCCCTTTTTCCTGTGGCCTCTGTGTAAGTAAAACCTCCCTAGATACTTTACTCACTTCATTAGCTGTATCTACCAGGGATTTTTCTTTATATCCTTTGGCTTTAAATCTGTCCACTAGGGTCCCTGCTGCCTCCCAATAACTTTCCTCACTTGAAGCCAGGGTACGTCAATGGGTGCTGCGGTGGCACCTTCTTTCGCTAATTTATACGTCCACATGCTGGAAAAAGCTTTGTTTTTTAAACATAAATACAGTGCTAATATCGAACTGTATTTAAGGTATGTGGACGATATATTAGTGATATGGAAAGGAGATGTTTCCCTCTTCCACGAAATGATAGCCGAGGCTAATATTGGACACCCAACCATTAAGTTTACGACAGAGACCTCTAATACCAGCATAAATTTTCTTGATGTAAAAATAGGGATAGGGGATGGTGCATTGACTACAGATCTGTATAGGAAACCTACGGATAAAAATAATCTATTAAAAGCTACCAGCTTTCATTACCCAAGATGTATCACTGGGATTCCGAAAGGTCAATTTCAAAGGGCTAGAAGGATTGCTTCAAGTGAGGAAAGTTATTGGGAGGCAGCAGGGACCCTAGTGGACAGATTTAAAGCCAAAGGATATAAAGAAAAATCCCTGGTAGATACAGCTAATGAAGTGAGTAAAGTATCTAGGGAGGTTTTACTTACACAGAGGCCACAGGAAAAAGGGATAAGTACCCAGCCAAGGATCCCCTTTGTAAGTAAGTATGCCAAACAAAGTAGGGCAATTGAACGTATTATCAACAGGTTTTGGCCAATACTTCTGAATGACAAAAATTTGGGTAAAAAATGTTCGGAACCACCACTGTTTAGTTACAAAAGAGGGTCTACTTTAAAAGACATATTATGCCCCACAGAACCAAAGGAGGTAAAAAGGATGGATAGGATTTTTAAGAGCTCTCCAAATATAGGTACTTTCCCTTGTTTAAATTGCATCTGTTGCCATTCGATTATTAAAGGGGGAGTAGTACAACATCCAACTAAAGGCTTTAATAGTGTACATGCTGAAATGCCCATGTGGCAAAGTCTATGTTGGGCAGACATGCAGAGCAATTAAAGAAAGAATAAAAGAACATAGAGGGAATATTAAAAACTTTAAGGCAAATACATACACTGACACCCCTGTGTCTCGACATTTTAATCAAAATAGACATAGTATGTCACAACTGAAGTGGTTGGTGTTAGATGTGATTCAGAGACCACGGAGGGGGGGAGACATCAAGAAATTACTTTTACAAAGGGAAGCAATATGGATAAAGAAACTGTGTGCGCTGGATCCGTTAGGTCTGAATGACAAATGGAGTATAGCCTGTTTTCTATAGTAGGGTGAATTTAATAAATCTTCTTTTTTTGACAGATAGTGCTACCTGAATATGAACTGAATTCTACAGTTAGGTAAGATGCTTTGGCAGCAAGACACTTTGTTATAGATTACTGTAGCAGTAGGTTTGAAACATATGTAGCAATTTTGATACTAAAAGTCTCTCTTTAGGGAAAGTAATTAGTTACGTAGTTTCGGGCAATTAACTCTTGAGCAGACCATTTTATGGTAGTGCTGAGGTTCATGTGTTCAATTTTTTTAACTGTTTTTAACTTTTGTTACTTGATTTTAAAGGGAAAACACCCGTGCACAATTCACCTTGGTGTATAATGTGGTTGGATTCAATTACACTTTGATATGGAAGTTGATGTGTTAACGAGAACATGGACTGGAGTTTTGTCGACTGGCTAGGCTGTAAAACCCTCCCAGCAGTAGCTGGTTTGTCCAATGTATGTGTGGGGTGGAGTTTTATAATTGTATTTAATTGTATACCACAGAGCATTTTTTCACACTTGATAAAGAGCTTTTAAGCTCGAAACATGTCGTGTATTCAATAAAAGCACCTTGCAGCAGTACACCTGCGCTGATTGGTTTCTTTACCCATCTACTTGGACTGATTATCTATAGAAACTACCGGTGGGAGTGGCCATCGTGAGACATGCCTATTGGAATGTTTCCATTTGGTATGGTACTATAAAGCCAACACAGCAGTTAATCTTGGTGTGTTCTGGGCTCCCCTTTATCTACATGAACTATATTGAGTGACATGGCAATATGTCAATGCCAGGAAGTTGCACCACTAGAAAGTAAAGCAACTTGTATACATAGGGTGTGCTCCCAATTCTAAAATGTTGTTGCATAGTGAGACATGCATCTAATTAAAGAAAGATTCTTGAATGAATTGATGCTTCTTACAATGTACATACAGTGCCTTGGTTGAGCCTCCTTTAATGAACAGTGTGAGGGAACATGGACCTAAAGGAGCCCTACAATTAAGCTGCCTAAAGCAACTTATACCCAGGTTTATTCCATTACTGAAGCTGCGCATCAGAAGTACCTCCATTCATGCAAACAAATTCAGAGAGAATGACTTGTATTGCATTGTGGTCATGATTTACTGAAGTAAACACTGAGAAAATTCACAGAAAAATCCTTTTTATGCGCTTAGTCTATTTGTGTGGACCTTTCTCAAAACTCCCTATTACCATTCTCTTCTCTACTCCCTTATCAGACATACAAGGGCAAATTGCGGTAACCTGATATGAATGTATGTCGTAGGGTTGTCACCTGTCTGGATTTGACCCCGCCAGCTCGGTTTTTAGTAGTACTGCCCGGGTCAAGACAGTCTGCCTGGCTTTCCGAAAAATGAAAATCAGGCAGGATCTCTCCTGATTGACATGGAAAATAGCCAATCACTGATCACCATGTCATAACCCCGCTGTGTGCCGTACACACCCCGCCCAGAACATCACTGACATCTGTGACGTCATGGCCCTGCCCCCTGCCAGATCTTGAACCGCACAAAGGTGGCAACCCTAGTATGTCCCTAATATAATCAACAGCCTGTAGATTTTTGCGTTGTTTAAAAATGACTGTCTTGTCGGAAATGTTTGTATACATCATTTATTAAACACAAATGAAGAATTTCACAGAAATGAAATGACAGATTTCAACAATTCTGCTTCTCGCTCAGTTTACAAATATCATCTTCATTAGGACAATTTAATAAATAAACACTGCACCAACACAGTGTATCTGATCAAACAAATGTAAACAGGTTCATACATGTATATAATCCTTTTTTTAAAACATAATTGTTATATTAATCTATATTGGAGTGCTGCTATGTCTGTGTAATATCTCTATGTGCAAATATATTACTGACTTTCTGCCCTCTCTGTACAAGTAGGAGGACAGGTCACTTTAATTATATAACAATGTACAGGACTGTTATTGGAGGCTGGACTGCCTGTTTACCATAACCACCTTTATTATCCCCAGATATTAAACAAATTAATCTAGCAATTAACAATAATACAGGTTATAAGAGCCCTAACCAGTTTCTCAGGGGTCTGTCCAAATCTCTGTGCATTCTGGCACTTTGCAAAATAATTCTGATCATGTAAGCATTACTTTCTCACTTAGAAACCCAATATCCGGGAAGTTTAAAATTATGGGAAGGCTGTCTCCCATAAAATCCAGCAAATAATTCAAATTCTTAAAAATGATTTCCCTTTTCTCTGTAATAATAAAACAGAACCTTGTACCTGATCCCAACTAAGCTGCATGAATCCACATTAATACCAAAGGAATCCTGTTGGGTTTATTTCATTTTTAAATGTTATTTAGTAGACTTGAGGCATGGTGATCTAAATTACAGAAAAAAACCTCATTTGGAAATTCTTGGGTCCCAAGAATTCTGGATAAGGGGTTCGAAACATGTAATTACATTTCCTAGTCTAGTATAAGTAATCAAGAAAGCAAATGGCTCCTATAAAGTACTATAAAGGACATAAGTGAATTATTAAAATCATAATGCTATATGTACAACTGCAGAATTTAGAACAGTATGTGTAACAATGCCAGTGATTTTAAATTATTTTCTTCACTTTAACTTCAGATCAAAGAGAACGCTCAGTATTCTTCATTGGATGGATCATAGTCCTGGTTTGCCTTACTGATAAACAGAAGCAAAGCAAGCCCTGAAGCATCACTGGGGTTTCTCTTTAACCTCTGATTGGCTATCCTTCTCAGAGACGTCTCACACTGTTGTCTGTATTCATTCTTTTAAATCCGCAGCCCTTCCTTGTACTGATCTACAGATTCATCTTCAGATTTCTTGCAGTTTTCCAGAAATGTTCCATACTCTAAGTGGGCTTGTTGTTTCTCATATTCAGAAATGGTTGTTAGCTCTGTGACCTTTTTATAGGTTTCCTCTGCTTTTTTAGATTGATTTGATCTGACGTACATATCTGCTAAATCAAAATGCGCATGTAGAAATGCCTTTTTCACTTCTAGCACCATTTCAAAGTGAAATATTGAGTTTTCCATTAGATCTTTTATTTTTTGTGTGTCTTGACCACTTTTATCACCCCTTCCTGTTCTGTTCCTTTGTTTAAGCATTTGTCTGTAGCACAGTCCCAGCTGATGATGGAGAAAACCAGAGGTAGGAGTTATGCTTACAGCCTTCTTCAGGACTGCAATAGCTTCCTCAAACATTCCTGCTCGTCTGTAAAATTTGGCAACATAGCGAAGCACATAGGGAAGATCTGGTGTCAGTTCTAGGGCATCCTTAAAGGAGAAGGAAAGGTTAAACTTAAGTAGCTTTCTATAATAAGACTGGTGCATTCATAACTTACAAAGCTTAATTAATGCTTTCTCCGTGGTGTCTCGAAGAAGGAACAGCGCTCTGCAGAGAATCTAGCAGTGGACTCGGGTGACGTCACTAATTTTCAAAGCAGCTTCCTCCCTGCTGCCCGAGGCAGCCTTGAGGCGCGTTGGGATCAATTATAGTTTAATGCGCATGTCAGAGGAGCAGCCTTTCTCCCCAGATGATGCGCTCGTGCTGCTATTGCTAATGAGCGCTGCTACGTCTTGTGACGCGCTCAGGGGAAGTTTTTTCACGCATGCGCATTGCTGTCTCAAATCCTTTAGCAAGATGGCCGCTGCGTTCTACAGTTCTACAGCAGAGCAGAAGATCAACCATCATTTTCTGCTTTTGTATGCGCATTGCTGAGGAGAAAATATAGCGATTAAGGACAACAATGCGAGTACTATAGAGGGAGGTAGTGTATGAAATTTACCTTTCCTTCTCCTTTAATATACTTCATTGCCTCTTCTTGTTTCTTTAACTCCTGCAGTTTCAAAGCAAAAAGTGCCTTAATCACAGATTCCTTTGGATTCAGCTTAACTGCCCTTTCCAGTAGCTGGAATGAAAAACTTTTGAAAGATGGCCAGTTTCTGCCTCGGAATTCCTCCAGCCGATAAACTACAGTTGCCAGTCCAGTATTCCATTCAGGATCATCCGGATTCGCTTTCAGAGCCTCTTCAAAACAGTCTTTTGCTTTTTCATAGTATTGGCCACAGAAGTTCACCAGAGCCCATCCTTGTTCTCCGTAGGTATCAGATTGCACAAGATCTTCAAGCCCTTTTGATTGCATATAAATAGTATTCATCTTCTCAACATAGAGCTTGGAGCTTTCACTATCATTAAGGTAGTAATAGACCCATGCATAGTTGGAGAAGGTCATCAGATATTTCATGTCAGTCTCCACTACTTTAGAATCCCAAAGAATAGCCTCTGCTTTTTGGAGATTCACAATAGCCTCTGTATTATTATTTTTCAAATGTTTTACATAGGCCAGCAGGTTATATACCCTCCCTTTAGAATCCACGTTCAAATATTCCAGTTGATTGTTAAGTCTTTCTTCCAGTTCTTCAATATCAGCATCCTTTTCCTGTAGCCCCCATGTAAAGTGACACTTGAGCTCTTCCAAGCGAGATTTCAGTGTAGCCTGTGACTCACTGTAAATACAATATAAAGCACACAGTTGGTATTTGCGATATTTTAGTATATTTATTGAAAAAGGGCCTCTCTCTGGCGGGTAGCACATGGGGTCCCCTGCAGAATTAGAGCTCACCACATCAAACCTACCAATGAGAATTGGGGGATTTTAGACCAAACCCAAATTACCCTCAGGGTTGCTTTAAGGTTCTGGTGGGCTCAGGTGTAAAAATATAATTGGGCCACCACAACCCCCTCTCCCGAACAAATCTGTGGCAGTACTATCCTCCCACTACTAAAGACATATTAAAAAAGGATATTAAATTAAACAGTTATTTCTACCGTTAAACTATTTGCTTTTTAAAGTGACACAAACATGTTTTTAGTAAAAGCTTACAACATGTCGGTATCATTTAATAAAGTATTTTGTTCATGGGTTTTTTTAAAGGAGAAGGAAAGGCATTTAATTTGGGGTGCCAAAAGTTAGGCACCCCAAAGTGATTGTTTATACTTACCTCACACCCGATAGGAGCTCCAGCCTAGGGTGTGAGGTAAGTATGTACAATCACTTGAGGGTGCCTAACTTGTCAAAAACGGGCGCCGGCGTAAAAAACGAGACGGCGGCGCCGTTTCGCGAATTTTTCGCAGTTTCGCGAATTTCGCGAATTTTTCGGCAAAGCGAAACGGCGCAAATTCGCCCATCACTAATATCTACCACTAGATGGGAGCATTTTTATCAATGCAGGTGCCAGGGAGCTGTTATCTGATTACCTTCCCATTGTTCTGTTGATAAGCTGCAGGGGGGGAGGTTATGGGCAGTGATATCACTCCAACCTGCAGTGCAGCTGTAATAAGTTTATAAAGTTTATCAGAGCACAAGTCATATGGCTGAGGGCACCTGGGAAACCAAGAACATGGCTAGCACAAAGTCAAATTCCAAAATAAAAAAATAAAAAATTGTTTGCTCTTTTGAAAAATGCAATGCAGGATTTTATAAAAATGTATGTTTTCTTGTGACAGAATCCCTTTAAGGAAAATAAGCCAGATGGCTTCATTATAATTTTCCAATAAAAAGTAAAAAATAAATAATAAAGAAGTGAGTGTATGGTAGAGCAGGGGATTGGGAAGTTATAGCCCTAATAAAAAAGACAGAGCATTACACGGTAAATGACATTTATGAACATACCCTGATTGCTAATAAAGCAGTAGAACCTGCATAACTATAACTATATTTGCCTCATTGTTCGTGTTATTCCTGTTTGTAGAGAAGCTGCTCTGCTTGTATTACTGAATCTCTTGCAAGTGACTGCTGCTACCGATCCTTATAAAGAGGAGATCCTATGATGTAGTTCTGGGAGGGAAGAAGGCAGAAATGAAACTAAGTTAACATTAATGTCTTCATGTGAAGGGAAACCCAAAATCAAAACCGAATTCAAAAACCTGACAATGCAGGTACATAAATTATTTATAAACATGGTTGTGTATATGTACCCCTGTCACCAATGCAGGTGTAGCACCCCACACTTATTTACAAAGTTTGTTGCTGTTAGGGCAAACTGAAGCATTATTTTTAATGGGATATTAGTCCAACAGAAATTTGGACTAAAACTAGGGAACCTCATCATAATGACCATCGTCTTTTTTGCATAGTTGTACACAGTGGCGGATTGCATACCTCCCAAGTGTCCCATTTTCAGGGGAAAATTGGGAGGTATGTAATTATTATTAATATTACATTTCTCTTTGATATCCTGCACAGACACCAGCAAAAGATACAAAGTTACTTTTATTTTTTTGTTTTTTTAGTTATTTTGTGTTTTTTGGGAGAATACAATTATTTTAGTTGCAAATAACAGTTGTATCTCACACTCTTTAATAAGGTCAGTTAGCATGTGGGATGGGCCAGTCGAGGTCAGTTTTTTTACTCGATTGTTACTTTTTCTGCTAGTCTTGAAATCTACTTTTCAGATAATGTTTATTACAGTAAGATTCGTTACAATAACCAACAAAGGTGGGTGGTGGTATAACCGTGTATAGTTAGCAACAGCTGAACGCAGACTCACCCAGGTTTCCTTTGTTAATTGTCCCAGAGAGACTACATAGAGTTTGGTGTGCTAAAAACCATGTAGAGCTCCTCAGGCTGCAAAAATTCAAAACTAACAAATTAAATGGCACACCATCTCATAAAATAAAAACAAATGTTTATTAAGTCATTAAAAAAAGCCAGGTGGCTGCTGTGCAACAGATGCCTAACGTGTTTCGGGAACACCCCTTAATCATAGGTTAAACGAGATGGCAGCGAGATGTTCTTTTTATACAATGAGCATCAACACCATCTATTGTCCAAAAGGTAAAATACATGCAAAATAGTAAAACATTGAAAACCATATGTTAAAATCAAACCAAGTAAATGAGTGACAGAGACCCCCAACAAAATAACCTGTATGTATAGTAAATAATTATATAATAAACTTCAATAGTTGGTAGATCAGACGTAATCTAAGTAATTTTTTGGATACTTCGACCATCGAATAGGATACTATGACTTCGACTTCGATTCGAAGTAAAAATAGTTTGAATATTCGACCATTCGATAATCGAAGTGCTGTCTCTTTAAAAAAACTTTGACTTCAATACTTTGCCAAATTAAACCTGCCAAAGTGCTATGTTAGCCTATGGGGACCTTCTACAGCAGTTTTCTAAGTTTTTGGAAGTCGAAGAAAAATCATTCGATCGGTCGCTGAAATCCTTGGAATCGTTTGGTTCAAAGGATTTTATCGTTTGATCGAACGATTCTTCTTCGACCGCAAATGGCCAAATTCTATGAAAAAAAACTTCGACTTCGATATTCAATGGTCGAAGTAATTAAATTCGATGGTCGAATTTTGAAGTATTTTCAACTTCGAAATTCAATCCTTGATAAATTTACCCCTAGGTAATATTTTCCAATATGGTGCTTGAAGAATTCATTGTAGCTCTAGGAAAAAAATCCTTTGTTTCTAAAGTACGGGTAAAGGATCCATTATCCATAAAGCTCAGAATATCTCCATTATTTTAAAATAATTCACTTTTTTTCATTAAATAATTCACATTTTAAAAAATGAATTATTTTTTCTTTATAATAAAACAGTACCTTGTACTTATTCCTAATTAAGAAATAATGAATCCATATTGGAGGCAAGACAATCCTATTGTGTTTATTTAAAGGGGTTGTTCCACTTTGATATAACTGTTAGTATGATGTAGAGAGTGATATACTGAGATAATTTGCGTTTGGTTTTAATTTTTTTTATTATTGAAGGTTTTTGAGTTATTTGGCTTTTTATTCAGCAGCTCTCCAGTTTGCAATGCCGACAATCTGGTTGCTAAGGACCAAATAACCCCAGGTCTTTAGCATTCTGGATAACAGGTCCCATACCTATATGTAATCTATTTTTCCCTTAAACAGGGATGCGAGAGTGAGAATTCTAGTTATATGCACAAACATACCTTCTCTACCCAGGGCCGGATTTCGATCTTGGGCGCCCCTAGGCCGCGCTGTTCGAGTGCCCATCTGCAGAGTGACTGCGCAGTCCTAGCAACCGCCACCAGCATGAGCACAGATGCCGGAGCACTGGCGTGCTGCTCTTCTCAGTATATATATATATATATATATATATATATATATATATATATATATATATATATATATATATATATATATATATATATATATATATATATATATATATATATATATATATATATATATATATATATATATATATATATATATATATATCACACAAGTAAGGTCCGCACTCTCAGGTCTTAGAAAAAATAAAAATGTTTATTCACATGGATGACTAACGTTTCGGGCCTCCTCCGAGGCCTTTCTCAAAGTACAAACAAACATAATGGAAATGCTTAAAGGGATACTGTCATGGGGAAAAAAAAAATTCCAAAATGAATCCGTTAATAGTGCTGCTCCAGCAGAATTCTGCACTGAAATCCATTTCTCAAAAGAGCAAACAGATTTTTTTATATTCAATTTTGAAATCTGACATGGGGCAAGACACTGCTGTACTGCAAATTGGAGTGATATCACCCCCTCCCTTTTCCCCCCCCAGCAGCCAAACAAAAGAACAATGGGAAGGTAACCAGATAGCAGTTCCCTAACACAAGATAACAGCTGCCTGGTAGATCTAAGAACAACACTCAATAGTAAAAACCCATGTCCCACTGAGACACATTCAGTTACATTGAGAAGGAAAAACAGCAGGCTGCCAGAAAGCATTTCTCTCCTAAAGTGCAGGCACAAGTCACATGACCAGGGGCAGCTGGGAAATTGACAATATGTCTAGCCCCATGTCAGATTTCAAAATTGAATATAAAAAAATCTGTTTTTCAGTGGATTTCAGTGCAGAATTCTGCTGGAGCAGCACTATTAACTGATTCATTTTGAAAAAAAATTTTTTTCCCATGACAGTATCCCTTTAACCTTATGGCTGCAAACACCAAGCACATGGTTTGGTGGGAAATTAACCACTTGGATTTGACATATCAACAGCATCATCAAAATGCTGTAAGAGTTAACATACACTTTACAGCCATATACTCTATCAATACTAGATCTATCAATCACAAACATTTATATTACACATCCCCTACTTTGTTAACAGTTAAAATGGTTAAAATCACCATACTTTGTAACAAAGTGCTACTCGTTATCACTGTTTACTGTTTGCAAAGTGTTACAAAAGTATCCACATTTTGAGATAAGATTACAGGTCTATCATGGAATTCCCTCACTTACAATTATATTCATTAAGACTATACTTAAGTGGAAAAGCCATCAGTTCAAGTCAGATGCACCCCTCTATAAAACGAGTACATTTTTATTCCTCTCTTAACGTGGGTGTCCGCAAGTTAGGGAGTTAATGCCTGGGCTATGCACTGGGTGAAAATACCATACGTATATTTAGGCATGAACGTCTATACAGGGGCATGCATATAAATCAATATTGTGGCACTAATTAAAATTTTAACAATACTGCGACCACTACCTTCATAGTAAAAAGTGTTGCTGTTTAAATGACAACTAAACAAAAATATATTGTGCAAACATAACAGAGTGAAAAACGAACCCTTTGAACTAAACAATCCCTTATAAAATGGGCATTGGCATAAAATGAGTGCATATGTCATGTCCCTGTGGATGTCCCAACCCCCTCTGTAGTCCAAAAAATAAAATTCAACAAGATAGTGAGTAAAAAAATACGTCCAAAAAATTCAAAATAATTTATTTTTCATTTTTATTTTTTGGACGTATTTTTATTTTATACGTCAAATCCAAATGGGTAATTTTCCCACCAAACCATGTACTTGAATCTGCCTGGGTGCAGAGTCCATAATTAGTATCTATTTCACACAAGTAAGGTCCGCACTCTCAAAAAACGTTAGTCATCCATGTGAATAAACAGTTTTATTTTTTCTAAGAACTGAGAGGGCGGACCTTACTTGTGTGAAATAGATACTAATTATGGACACTGCACCCAGGCAGATTCAAACCCTTTTATCGTGTGAGTGCCAACTCTGCTCCGGTTTATCTATGCACTATAATGGGTCTAAATTTATTATGGAGAATAATAGGGTTTAACAACATATTTAAAACTAAATGCCTACATAATACTAAGGCCCCCACCTCAAAAACCCCTCACAAACCATTCCGCTGGGGACCCCCAAAACATTCCACTTTGGACAGACATAATATCAAAGGCTATTGTGATACTAAGCTCTATAGTTAGTATAGGTATGGGTATGTAGAATTTAATTAAAAGTATGGAGGGGTGTGTGTATGGATGCTGGGTTTTCATTTGGAGGGGTTGGACTTGATGGACTTTGTTTTTTTTCAACCCAATTTAACTATGTAACTATGTAACTATATTTTGTGTGTTAATATTCATTCCCCTTCTGTGGCCTTTAGATGTGTTCCACCATAAATGAATGGATAAGTTAATGGAGCCCACACTTTCCAATAGTGGCTGCACGGAACCACCAAAGCAGGTGCAATGCAATGCTGGATCTGCATTCCTCCCTGTCACATGTAGTTGCAGTTTCCCAGAATGCCTTGCACATACCGTATTTGTGATTCACTTTCTTTTCAAGCCCTGTTAGTCCAAACCCACATACAACAAGGTGCCTGAAAATACTGTCACATTAAATGCTTGGAACCTGGGATTTTCCTGATAAGGGGGGTTTCCATAATTTGGATCTCCATATCTTAACTTTGCTAAAAAATCTAAACATGAAATAAACCCAATAAGAATATTTTTACACTAATATGGATTTGTGCAGCTTAGTTCCCATCAAGTACAAGGTACTGTTTAATTATGTGCTTAAAGGGACAGCATACAAACTAAACGCTAAACGGGGTAAAGAGGGAAACTGAAGTTACTTTGGTCCCTGCAAGGTAGATAATTAGATTCCCAGTGCTCAGATAATTTGACTTCAGTTTGAAAATAATCCCTGGGAAATACTTAATTACTTTAATTCATATCACTCAGAAAGCTTCACCTAAAAAATTTAAAACTGCAAAACTATGACTATATTTACCTCATTGTTTGTCTTGTGTTGCTTGTTAAGAAACCAGTTTGCTTGTGCTTCTGAGTCTCTTGCAATGAATAGTGACTGACTGCTGCTGTTGTTTATAGAGAGGACATCCTAGCTAGTGATGTGCAGGCCGGGCCAGGCGTCAAAATCGCAGTTTTGCAAATTTCTTCGCCAGTTTCGCGAATTTCATGGGAAATTTGCGAAATTCGTGGCGAGACGGGACAAATTCGCCCATCACTAATGTTATCATGAAACCCCTTATGCAGAAAGCTCCAAACTACAGGAAGGTCTTCTCCTATAGGAATGTCCAAAAGGGAAAGGCCACTCACTATAGGTTACTGCCTATGGGCAAATTTGCCCATTGTTGATAAATGAGGCCCAATGTCTTTAAATTTTCCCACAGGCTTTACTGGATACAGTATATACAGTATATATGTAATTAACTACTGGCACTTACTTTTGGATATATATATATATATATATATACAATATCAAAACAGGGGGTTGTGGGAGCACTCTAAAGGCTTTAAAGTATATATATATATATAAGTATAATAAATGCTATTGCATATGTACCCAAAACAGGGGTTATTTTGTTACAAAGTTATGATCATAAAATTGATAAGCCACCATACCACGTCAAGGTAAACCCCGAATGGCGGTCCCTAACTTGTTTTATATTTTATGTGCATTTAAGCATTACCTGTAATCAATGTCCATTGAACGCTGTTTTTTCACTAAGGGCTAAATCCTCCCCAGCCAGCAATCAGGCTTTTAAAGGAGAGATATTCCCAAAACAAACGCCCAATTTTAAAAGCATAGGATCACCACTAGTTTAAAGGGGGGGGGTATGGGGTGCTACAACCACTGAAGCTATGCCACAGCTCCTGGCTAAATATACAATATCAAAACAGGGGGGTTGTGGGAGCACTCTAAAGGCTTTAAAGTATATATATATATAAGTATAATAAATGCTATTGCATATGTACCCAAAACAGGGGTTATTTTGTTACAAAGTTATGATCATAAAATTGATAAGCCACCATACCACGTCAAGGTAAACCCCGAATGGCGGTCCCTAACTTGTTTTATATTTTATGTGCATTTAAGCATTACCTGTAATCAATGTCCATTGAACGCTGTTTTTTCACTAAGGGCTAAATCCTCCCCAGCCAGCAATCAGGCTTTTAAAGGAGAGATATTCCCAAAACAAACGCCCAATTTTAAAAGCATAGGATCACCACTAGTTTAAAGGGGGGGGTATGGGGTGCTACAACCACTGAAGCTATGCCACAGCTCCTGGCTAAATATACAATATCAAAACAGGGGGGTTGTGGGAGCACTCTAAAGGCTTTAAAGTATATATATATATAAGTATAATAAATGCTATTGCATATGTACCCAAAACAGGGGTTATTTTGTTACAAAGTTATGATCATAAAATTGATAAGCCACCATACCACGTCAAGGTAAACCCCGAATGGCGGTCCCTAACTTGTTTTATATTTTATGTGCATTTAAGCATTACCTGTAATCAATGTCCATTGAACGCTGTTTTTTCACTAAGGGCTAAATCCTCCCCAGCCAGCAATCAGGCTTTTAAAGGAGAGATATTCCCAAAACAAACGCCCAATTTTAAAAGCATAGGATCACCACTAGTTTAAAGGGGGGGGGTATGGGGTGCTACAACCACTGAAGCTATGCCACAGCTCCTGGCTAAATATACAATATCAAAACAGGGGGGTTGTGGGAGCACTCTAAAGGCTTTAAAGTATATATATATATATATAAGTATAATAAATGCTATTGCATATGTACCCAAAACAGGGGTTATTTTGTTACAAAGTTATGATCATAAAATTGATAAGCCACCATACCACGTCAAGGTAAACCCCGAATGGCGGTCCCTAACTTGTTTTATATTTTATGTGCATTTAAGCATTACCTGTAATCAATGTCCATTGAACGCTGTTTTTTCACTAAGGGCTAAATCCTCCCCAGCCAGCAATCAGGCTTTTAAAGGAGAGATATTCCCAAAACAAACGCCCAATTTTAAAAGCATAGGATCACCACTAGTTTAAAGGGGGGGGGTATGGGGTGCTACAACCACTGAAGCTATGCCACAGCTCCTGGCTAAATATACAATATCAAAACAGGGGGGTTGTGGGAGCACTCTAAAGGCTTTAAAGTATATATATATATATAAGTATAATAAATGCTATTGCATATGTACCCAAAACAGGGGTTATTTTGTTACAAAGTTATGATCATAAAATTGATAAGCCACCATACCACGTCAAGGTAAACCCCGAATGGCGGTCCCTAACTTGTTTTATATTTTATGTGCATTTAAGCATTACCTGTAATCAATGTCCATTGAACGCTGTTTTTTCACTAAGGGCTAAATCCTCCCCAGCCAGCAATCAGGCTTTTAAAGGAGAGATATTCCCAAAACAAACGCCCAATTTTAAAAGCATAGGATCACCACTAGTTTAAAGGGGGGGGTATGGGGTGCTACAACCACTGAAGCTATGCCACAGCTCCTGGCTAAATATACAATATCAAAACAGGGGGGTTGTGGGAGCACTCTAAAGGCTTTAAAGTATATATATATATAAGTATAATAAATGCTATTGCATATGTACCCAAAACAGGGGTTATTTTGTTACAAAGTTATGATCATAAAATTGATAAGCCACCATACCACGTCAAGGTAAACCCCGAATGGCGGTCCCTAACTTGTTTTATATTTTATGTGCATTTAAGCATTACCTGTAATCAATGTCCGTTGAACGCTGTTTTTTCACTAAGGGCTAAATCCTCCCCAGCCAGCAATCAGGCTTTTAAAGGAGAGATATTCCCAAAACAAACGCCCAATTTTAAAAGCATAGGATCACCACTAGTTTAAAGGGGGGGGGTATGGGGTGCTACAACCACTGAAGCTATGCCACAGCTCCTGGCTAAATATACAATATCAAAACAGGGGGGTTGTGGGAGCCCTCAGTGAAAAAACAGCGTTCAACGGACATTGTTTACAGGTAATGCTAAAATGCACATAAAATATAAAACAAGTTAGGGACCGCCATTCGGGGTTTACCTTGACGTGGTATGGTGGCTTATCAATTTTATGATCATAATTTTGTAACAAAATAACCCCTGTTTTGGGTACATATGCAATAGCATTTATTATACTTATATATATATACTTTAAAGCCTTTAGAGTGCTCCCACAACCCCCCTGTTTTGATATTGTATATTTAGCCAGGAGCTGTGGCATAGCTTCAGTGGTTGTAGCACCCCATACCCCCCTTTAAACTAGTGGTGATCCTATGCTTTTAAAATTGGGCGTTTGTTTTGGGAATATCTCTCCTTTAAAAGCCTGATTGCTGGCTGGGGAGGATTTAGCCCTCAGTGAAAAAACAGCGTTCAACGGACATTGTTTACAGGTAATGCTAAAATGCACATAAAATATAAAACAAGTTAGGGACCGCCATTCGGGGTTTACCTTGACGTGGTATGGTGGCTTATCAATTTTATGATCATAATTTTGTAACAAAATAACCCCTGTTTTGGGTACATATGCAATAGCATTTATTATACTTATATATATATACTTTAAAGCCTTTAGAGTGCTCCCACAACCCCCCTGTTTTGATATTGTATATTTAGCCAGGAGCTGTGGCATAGCTTCAGTGGTTGTAGCACCCCATACCCCCCTTTAAACTAGTGGTGATCCTATGCTTTTAAAATTGGGCGTTTGTTTTGGGAATATCTCTCCTTTAAAAGCCTGATTGCTGGCTGGGGAGGATTTAGCCCTCAGTGAAAAAACAGCGTTCAACGGACATTGTTTACAGGTAATGCTAAAATGCACATAAAATATAAAACAAGTTAGGGACCGCCATTCGGGGTTTACCTTGACGTGGTATGGTGGCTTATCAATTTTATGATCATAATTTTGTAACAAAATAACCCCTGTTTTGGGTACATATGCAATAGCATTTATTATACTTATATATATATACTTTAAAGCCTTTAGAGTGCTCCCACAACCCCCCTGTTTTGATATTATATATATATATATATATATATATATATATATATATATATATATATATATATATATATATATATGTATGAACAAACCTCTTTTGGTTTGTTTTGGGATAATTATCTGGATTATTTTTTCTCTTTCTTTTCCTTATGAATTTTTTTCTTTTTTTTTCTTTAAAAAGTGTTGCTGTTTAAATGACAACTAAACAAAAATATATTGTGCAAACATAACAGAGTGAAAAACGAACCCTTTGAATTAAACAATCCCTTATAAAATCGGCATTGGCATAAAATGAGTGCATATGTCATGTCCCTGTGGATGTCCCAACCCCACTCTATAGTCCAAAAAATAAAATTCAACATGATAGTGAGTAAAAAAATACGTCCAAAAAATTCAAAATAATTTATTTTTCATTTTTATTTTTTGGACGTATTTTTTTTTTTATACGTCAAATCCAAATGGGTAATTTTCCCACCAAACCATGTACTTGAATCTGCCTGGGTGCAGAGTCCATAATTAGTATCTATTTCACACAAGTAAGGTCCGCACTCTCAGTTCTTAGAAAAAAACGTTAGTCATCCATGTGAATAAACAGTTTTATTTTTTCTAAGAACTGAGAGTGCGGACCTTACTTGTGTGAAATAGATACTATATCTGCATCCAGGCAGATTCAAACCCTTTTATGGTGAGTGCCAACTCTGCTCCGGTTTTTCTATGCACTATAATGGGTCTAAATTTATTATGGAGAATAATAGGGTTTAACACATATTTAAGCAGAACTAAATGCCTACATAATACTAAGGCCCCCACCTCAAAAACCCCCTCACAAACCATTCCACTGGGGACCCCCAAAACATTCCACTTTGGACAGACATAATATCAAAGGCTATTGTGATACTAAGCTCTATAGTTAGTATAGGTATGGGTATGTAGAATTTAATTAAAAGTAGGGAGGGGTGTGTGTATGGATGCTGGGTTTTCATCTGGAGGGGTTGAACTTGATGGACTTTGTTTTTTTTCAACCCAATTTAACTATGTAACTATGTAACTATATTTTGTGTGTTAATATTCATTCCCCTTCTGTGGCCTTTAGATGTGTTCCACCGCAAATGAATGGATAAGTTAATGGAGCCCACACTTTCCAATAATGGCTGCACGGAACCACCAAAGCAGGTGCAATGCAATGCTGGATCTGCATTCCTCCCTGTCACATGTAGGTGCAGTTTCCCAGAATGCCTTGCACATACCGTATTTGTGATTCACTTTCTTTTCAAGCCCTGTTAGTCCAAACCCACATACAACAAGGTGCCTGAAAATACTGTCACATTAAATGCTTGGAACCTGGGATTTTCCTGATAAGGGGGGTTTCCATAATTTGGATCTCCATATCTTAACTTTGCTAAAAAATGTAAACATGAAATAAACCCAATAAGAATATTTTTTACACCAATATGGATTTGTGCAGCTTAGTTCCCATCAAGTACAAGGTACTGTTTAATTATGTGCTTAAAGGGGCAGCATACAAACTAAACGCTAAACGGGGCAAAGAGGGAAACTGAAGTTACTTTGGTCCCTGCAAGGTAGATAATTAGATTCTCAGTGCTCAGATAATTTGACTTCAGTTTGAAAATAATCCCTGGGAAATACTTCATTACTTTAATTCATATCACTCAGAAAGCTTCACCTAAAAAATTTAAAACTGCAAAACTATGACTATATTTACCTCATTGTTTGTCTTGTGTTGCTTGTTAAGAAACCAGTTTGCTTGTGCTTCTGAGTCTCTTGCAATGAATAGTGACTGACTGCTGCTGTTGTTTATAGAGAGGACATCCTAGCTAGTGATGTGCAGGCCGGGCCAGGCTTCAAAATCGCAGTTTTGCAAATTTCTTCGCCAGTTTCTCGAATTTCATGGGAAATTTGCGAAATTCGTGGCGAAATGGGACAAATTCGCCCATCACTAATGTTATCATGAAACCCCTTATGCAGAAAGCTCCAAACTACAGGAAGGTCTTCTCCTATAGGAATGTCCAAAAGGGAAAGGCCATCAGCATATGACAATTGAACCGTTATGTTGCAAGGGCAAGGTAAAGTAAATCACTATGTAACTTTGTTACTTGCATAGAAGAGGACAAGTTAGTGTTTTAAGTAGGAATGGGAGAATTTGACCCGTTTCGTTTCGACAAAAATTCGCCGCCGTTGAAATGTCGCAGACCCCCATTAAAGTCTATGGGCGTCCAAAAAACATTGTCGCGCGGCGAAATTTTTTTGACACGCATCTTTTTTATTTTGATGCACAACGCCATACAGAGCCAATAGGCGTAATTTCTCTGGCGAAACAAGGAAAAAAATTTACCCATCCCTAGTTTTTAGCCTTGATATTGTGATACAGTGGGGGTCATTTATCAACAATGGGCAAATTTGCCCATGGGCAGTAACTCATGGCAACCAATCAAATTGTTGCATTCATTGTTCTACCTACAGCTGGCTGAAGAAAGCCACTCACTATAGGTTACTGCCTATGGGCAAATTTGCCCATTGTTGATAAATGAGGCCCAATGTCTTTAAATTTTCCCACAGGCTTTACTGGATACAGTATAAACAGTATATATATAATTAACTACTGGCACTTACTTTTGGATATATATATATATATATATATGTATGAACAAACCTCTTTTGGTTTGTTTTGGGATAATTATCTGGATTATTTTTTCTCTTTCTTTTCCTTATGGATTTTTTTATTTTTTTGAATTTTGTTCATATGAAAACTTTTTCCTTATATAATATGTAATAAGTTTGCTTTCATCAAAGAACCTAATAAGTGACGGAAGGATGGACAATTTACACACATATTTTACTTGGATTTCAATTTATGTTAATGATTATGCAAATAAGTGGGTTTAAATTTTCACTACTGCTGTTAGTTTGCTAGCCTGACGAAAGGGGCGTGCCCCCGAAATGTTACTCCGTAATAAACACGCAGGACTTGGCCCACTTGAATTAGGTCCTGAGTGCCGGTAATTTTCTTCTTTACCCATCTCCTATAGGGCCAGAATTTTTGCCAGAATTTTTGTCACCACTACGCCAGCCACAAACTAATTCACTACTAACACTGGTGACTTTTCACTGGCATTACTTCGGCAGTGCGAGCATTTATAAGCAATGTTGCACCATCGTTCGTTTATGCCTAGCGAAAATGCGCTAGTGATCTTACGCTTAGTTCAATTTGAATAGGGCAGGTACATTAAAGTTGAATGGATGTCTTTATTATATTGGTGCAAATGCTTGAAGTTACCACTTGTTATTACAAATGTCCAGGGAACCTTAATAAAGACAAAAGAGTTAATATTATGCCCTACACATGAGCCCACTATAAAATGAATGTTCCATATGTTCTCAAATGTCTGGGGATAAATGTTAAGCCAAAAAAAGTTCACATTAGGACTTTTGCAGGCAATACCGCTTAAAAATACCTGGGTAATTAAATGTTTTTTTAAAAAAAGGAAATGAATGTGCTACCCACCGACCTCATACCTCCCAACATTTGAAAAATTTAAAGAGGAGAGAAAAAAAATGTTGACCATGCCCATTTGTGGTCACACTCCATAAATGTCACGCTCATTTAACCAAATGTGGCAGGTTATGGAAAGTTTGGAGACATTTCTGGGGGTTTTAGGGCAATGTTTTATGTGTTATTACAGTTTTGCTTATGAAGGTGAATTTACCTTTAAGCTGCAAGCCGCCTCATTTCTCCCAAGAAACCTGCTTATCTTAAGTAGTTACAACTGTATACTGGGTTATTTGCCAAAAGGCTCTTATCTAATTTAGTTTCAGAAACATATGTATCTTTTTTTGACTGTTCAGTGCAGGAGATCAAAGCACCCCCCCCCCCCCCCGTCTTCCCAGTCTTCCCCTGACTCGCCTTGAATTTTTTTGTTATGTGCTCAATGTCTCTGGCGTGTCCTATCGGGTCACACTGCTGCTCCCTTGTAGTTACGCAACCGTGTCCCCTGGGCTTGTCTGATTGATGGTCAGCTCCTCAGCCAGATTGAGTACATATCACACAGCTTGTCAGTGGCCCCCCTGGGAAGAGTGTTACCATGAGCTGTGCTGAATGCACAGGGCTGATGGTACAGAGATGCACCAATACTCAGGGCCGGAACTAGGGGTAGGCACAAGAGGCACCTGCCTAGGGAGCAACGAAAGGGTGGGTGCTGGGCAGGCAACTGTCTTCTACCTACCCCACACTTGACAAAGGGCTCCGCCCGAAACATGGTGTGTAACTCTACCTCCCAATAAAGAGTACTGCAGTCAAGTTGCTGCCTTGGGTTTGTTCCACAACTAACTGCATTATTGATACATTGATTTGGGATATCGAACACAGGATAACCCGTGAAATTAAACCATCAAAGACTTTTGGTGAGCCGCACCCATTCCTTTATTCGTACTGACTTCCCAGTTTGTTCCAATGCTGGCCTGTCTGCCTTGTCCTGTGCCCCAGGAATGGGTCTTCTGTTTGGAAGGGAACTGGTCATGTGTCCACTCAATGGCATAAATAGAGGGTATGGGTGCACCTGGCCCCCCCCCCCCCCCGTCTCCCCAGTCTTCCCCTGACTCGCCTTGAATTTTTTCGTTGTGTGCTCAATGTCTCTGGCATGTCCTATCGGGTCACACTGCTGCTCCCTTGTAGTTACGCCACCGTGTCCCCTGGGCTTGTCTGATTGATTGTCAGCTCCTCAGCCAGATTGAGTACATATCACACAGCTTGTCAGTGGCCCCCTGGGAAGAGTGTTACCATGAGCTGTGCTGAATGCACAGGGCTGATGGTACAGAGATGCACCAATACTCAGGGCCAGAACTAGGGGTAGGCAGAAGAGGCACCTGCTTAGGGAGCAACAAAAGGGTGGGTGCTGGGCAGGTACCTGTCTTCCAGGCCCGGACTGGCCATTTACTGGTTTGGGCAAATGCCAGACGGACCGTTTGCTTTGAAATGTAAATGTGCCGCTTGACGAAAAATGCTAATTAAGCCCGCCTTTAATATGTAAATGAACTGCCCCCACAACAGAGTTAACACCTTCTGCAATCAATAAACCGGATGATAGAACAAACAGCCTGCTTTGAACAGAGTGGCATCAGAGGTGGAGAGACTGGAGATATGCTAATCACTGTTCTAATTACAGAAAATGCCTCGCCATCTAGTGGAAGTGTAGGGGAAGTGCATATACGGGTATGAAAGGTCACAGAAGAAGGCCAGTAAGCTTTTCCAGTTGTGTTCATATAGAACCGAACGAATGTGTCTGTGTGCACCCAAAGATAGGCATTGGCATAAGATCTGCCCGACTTTTCAGGTAATTGCAGGCAGTTGGGCTCCAGCCAGGCACGCAGTATGGCAGCATTTACTGTGGGAAGTGTGTATGGGTTCTGTGAGGACATGTTTATGTTTATTGGTTACTATTCCTGGGGGAAAACGTAGTGCTTTTTTATTACTTATGGGGGAATGGGAGTAGCCACAGGAACAATCTAAGAGACAATTAGATGATAATATATAAACATAACATTTTGGACTGTGACACATGGTGATTAAGCTCTCTTAGGCCACGAATCCAATCCACAGAATAGCTGTGATAGAAACTGGGGTGAGATATTTGTTGCAAGGGTCAGTTTAAGCATTTAGGGTGTACAATAATGCTGGTGATTATATGATAATGGACCCTGCTTGGTACAAGAAATAGAGCTCTTAAAATATTTATTAATAAACACTAGTTCTAGTTCACCCTAGTCCTTGGCGTTGAAAATATATATATCATGCTTTGCATTGGCGAGAATACATGGGCTGCTTTGATACTTTTGCCAGGGCTGCTTTTTCCTCCCAGTCCGGCCCTGCTGTCTTCTACCTACCCCTAGTTCACGTTAGCTGCTCTCTACTACCTTCCAGCACTCTCTACCCTCCCCTCCTGCTCTCTTTAAGCTCCCTTCCGATGCTCTCTCCCCTCCCTTCCGGCACTCTGTGCATGTGTGTGCAGTCAATCAAGGGGAAGCGCGGTGGAAGGCCGAGTTGCCTGATCGGCTTGGTCCTGCGCTGCAAATACTGCCACTAATTAGGGGGTGTAAGCAATGCCTTTGGCATGAAGATTTGGTGTTTGTTCCCTATACCAATGAGTAGCTTATAGGGTCGGACTGGGCCGGAGGAACACCAGGAAAAAACCCCGTGCTCCTTGCTCTAAGCCAATGGTCTGGCAATAGGAGTAATGGGGGGGGGGGGGTTACAGCTATGCCAACTAAGAAAGCATCTGTGCAGTGCTAAGCCTAAGGTTGCAATTGTAGGTATATGATATATGATGAGTTTCCATGGTATCATAAGCAGGGCCACAACTCACACAATCTGAACCCAAAACGTAGGATAGGGGATAGTGGGAACATGAATAAGGTCTATAAAGGCAAGGATATTAACTGGAGCAACAGTACTGCCAGATCAGTTAATGGGAATAAGTGACCATAATGTTATATCATTTAATTTCTGGTGCAAAAATCAAATATACACTGGGGCAACAAAAACCATGAATTTCAGAAATGCTAATTTTAGTGCCTTGAGGGCTTCCCTTCAGAGCATTGATTGGGGCATTAGGTTTTCAGCTAAAAATAATATAATAAATATTGTAAATTAGCAATCGGGAAGGCAAAGAAAGAGAAGGAAGAGTGCTTTGTGGCAGAAGGTAGGACTAATCCCAAAAGTTTTTTAAATACATTAATAGTAAAAAGATGCAGGTTGAGAGTGTTGCTCCATTAAATAATGGCATCAGTATGGTTGTAACAGATACAGAAAAGGCAAATGTGCTAAATCAGCTCTTTTCTTCAGTGTATACAATAGAGGAGTCTGGGTTCACAGTCTCACTTCATAGCTGCACTGATGGCTTCGCTCAGTCTAGTAAGTGGCTTACTCAGGATATGATCCAAAAAGCTTTAATAAAAATTAATGTTAACAAGGCTCAAGGGCCTGATGGCATACACCCCCGGGTTCTAAGAGAGCTTAGTTCAGTCTTAGACCAGCCCTTATTTCTGATTTTCTCCAATTCACTTTCATCTGGTATGGTACCTATGGATTGGAGAAAAGCTCATGTCATTCCAATATTAAAAAAGGTATTACGATCTCAGCCTGGTAATTATAGGCCAGTAAGTTTGAAATCTTTGGTGGGCAAATTATTTGAAGGGATCACATTCAAAATGTTGTCCTAGTGAATGCCATTATGAGCAGCAATCAGCATGGCTTTATGAAGGATAGGTCACGTCAGACTAATTTCATTGTTTTTTATGATGAGGTAAGTAAGATGCTGGACAGTGTGGGGGGCAGTAGATGTGATCTATTTAAATTTTGCCAAAGTGTTTAATACCGTGCCCCACAAACAACTGCTTTCTAAACTAAGGTCTGTTGGGCTTAATGAAGTCGTTTGCACATGGATAGGAAACTGGCTACAGAATCGGGTACAGAGGGTGGTTGTTAATGGGACATTCTCTACTTGGATTAAGGTTCTTAGTGGGGTCCCAATCTGAGCAGCTAAATGGCAAATGAGATTCAATGTTGATAAATGTAAAGTCATGCAACTGGGATGTAATAATATCCAAGCCACTTATACCCTTAAAGGGACTGCACTAGGCAAATCCATTAGGGAGTCCTTGTAGATGATAAACTTGGCTGTAGCAAGCAATGCCAGTCAGCAGCATCAAGGGCAAATAAGGTCTTGAGCTGTATTAAAAGGGGCATTGATTCGTCCAATTTATAGAGCACTGGTAAGGCCCCATCTAGAATATGCCGTACAGTTTTGGTGTCCATCACTCAAACAGGAGACTTCCAAAGAGAGAGGGTACAGAAAAGGGCAACTAAGCTGGTGAAAGGTATGGAAAATCTTAAATGAAGAAAGACTGGCCAAATTGGGGATGTTCACACTGGAAAAGAGGTGTTTAAGGGGTGATATGATAACTATGTATAAATATATAAGGGGATCATATAATAAATCTCTCTAATACTTTATTTACCATAGGTCTTTCCAGCTGTATGTAGCAATCAATACTGATACAGGTTATAAGAGATCCCTAAAGATCCCTAACCAGTTTCTCAGGGGTCTGTCCAAAACTCTGTGCATTCTGGCACTTTGAAAAATAATTCTCAATCTAATCTAATCTAATCATGTAAGCATTACTTTCTTACTTAGAAACCCAATATCCAGGAAGCTTAAAATTATAATACGGCCGTCTCCCATAAAATCCAGCAAATAATTCAGATTCTTAAAAATGATTTCCCTTTTCTCTGTAATAATAAAACAGTACCTTGTATGTAATCCCATCTAAATTGCATGAATCCACATTAATACCAAAGGAATCCTGTTGGGTTTATTTCTTGTTTAAAAGTTATTTAGTAGACTTGAGGTTCAGTGATTTAAATTACAGGAAAAAACCTCATTTGGAAATACTTGGGTCCCAAGAATTCTTGATAAGGGGTTTGATACATGTAATTACATTTCCTAGTCTTGTATAAGTAATCAAGAAAGCAAATGTTAAAGGACATAAGTGAATTATTTGAGTCATAATGTTATCTGTAAAACTGCAGAATTTAGAACTGTATGTGTAACAATGCCGGTGATTTTAAATTCTTTTCTTCACTTTAACTTCAGATCAAAGAGAACGCTCAGTATTCTTCATTGGATGGATCATAGTCCTGGTTTTCCTTACTGATAAACAGAAGCAAAGCAAGCCCTGAAACATCACTGGGGTTTCTCTTTAACTTCTGACTGGCTATCCTTCTCAGAGACGTCTCACACTGTTGTCTGTATTCATTCTGTTGAATCCGCAGCCCTTCCTTGTACTGATCTACAGCTTCATCTTCAGATTTCTTGCAGTTTTCCAGAAATGTTCCATACTCTAAGTGGGCTTGTTGTTTCTCATATTCAGTAATGGTTGTTAGCTCTGTGGCCTTTTTATAGGTTTCTTCTGCTTTTTTAGATTGATTTGATGTGACGTACATATCTGCTAAATCAAAATGCGCATGTAGAAATGACTTTTTCACTTCTAGCACCATTTCAAAGTGAAATATTGCCTTTTCCATTAGATCTTTTATTTTTTGTGTGTCTTGACCACTTTTATCACCCCTTCCTGTTCTGTTCCTTTGTTTAAGCATTTGTCTGTAGCACAGTCCCAGCTGATGATGGAGAAAACCAGAGGTAGGAGTTATGCTTACAGCCTTTTTCAGGACTGCAATAGCTTCCTCAAACATCCCTGCTCGTCTGTAAAATTTGCCAACATAGCGAAGCACATAGGGAAGATCTGGTGTCAGTTCTAGGGCATCCTTAATATACTTCATTGCCTCTTCTTGTTTCTTAAACTCCTGTAGTTTCAAAGCAAAAAGTGCCTTACTTACAGAGTCCTTTGGATTCAGCTTAACTGCCCGTTCCAAAAGCTGGAATGAGACATATTTGACGTAGGGCCTTCTTTTGCTTCGGTATTCCTCCAGCCGATAAACTACAGTTGCCAGTCCAGTATTCCATTCAGGATCATCTGGATTCGCTTTCAGAGCCTCTTCAAAACAGTCTTTTGCTTTTTCATAGTATTGGCCACAGAAGTTCACCAGAGCCCATCCTTGTTCTCCGTAGGTCTCAGATTGCACAAGATCTTCAAGCCCTTTTGATTGCATATAAATAGTATTTATCTTCTCAATATAGAGCTTGGAGCTTTCACTATCATTAAGGTAGTAATAGATCCACGCATAGTTGGAGAAGGTCATCAGATATTTCTTGTCGGTCTCCAATACTTTAGAATCCCAAAGAATAGCCTCTGCTTTTTGGAGATACACAATAGCCTCTGTATTATCATTCTTCAAATGGGTTACATAGGCCAGAAGGTTATATACCCTCCCTTTACAATCCACATTCAAATATTTCAGTTGTTTGTTAAGTCTTTCTTTCAATTCTTCAAGATCAGCATCCTTTTCCTGTAGCCCCCATGTAAAGTGGCACTTCAGCTCTTCAAGATGAGATTTCAGTGTAGCCTGTGACTCACTGTAATTAAAACATAAAGCACACAGTTGGTATTTGAGATACATTTAGCAGCATTGCATTAAGGAGGGGTGGGAAGCACATGGACAGGCCATGCTTGAGAAAGGGGTCACGCCCCGAAACGTTGCATCCGCAATAAACGAGCAAGGTTATACAGTACTACCTGCTAGTAGTACCCATGTTGTGCCGGTGTGTTCTGTGTCTAAGCACATGGACAGGGCCACCATCAGGGGGAGGACAGGGGGCAGTGTTGTACTGGGCCCGGAGCGTAAGGTGGGCCCGGGCATGCTACAACTACTTGATTAGCCAGGCCCCCTGCTTTGAGAGAGCTGCCGAGCTCGGAAGGGAGGGCAGGAGGCATCTTTGGTCCATTCCCTTCCCATATTGATCACAAAGTTTAAGTTCCAGTTGAGCTGCTCATGGATTGGATATCTGAGGTTTGAACTTCCCCTCCAGCTCATCCAATCGCCATGCTACTTTATCAGGCCTTAAAATTCTGTGACCAATAAGGGAAGAAAATGCTGTCACTGGAAGAAGATGCAGCCATCTGTGCTCCCTCCATCCCTTCAAAAGTTGCAGCTCACTGACAGCAGGTGGGCCCTGCTAATCAAGTAACATGGCAGCCCCCCCTAAAGTTAACCATTTGTGAACCCTGTAATTGTATGGAGGGGACCCTGGCCACCAATTTATTTTTAAACTTCTCAGGGGGGGCTGTCCACAATTTATTTTACATGGAGGTTTAAGGGGGTTCCTGGCCACCAATGTTTTTATAGCATGTGGGGGGGGGTCCTGGCCACCAATTTTTATTTTTACCGTGTGGGGCCCAAGCTACAAAGATTTTTTTGTGTGGCCCTGACCACCAATATTACTTTTATGGGGGGCACTGACCAACAATGTTTTTTCCATTAACATCTGGGGGAACCTAGCCACCAATTTTGGTTTTTTTTTTACTGTGGGGTGGGGGGGGTTACTTGTGGGTGGGGCTTGCAGTGGGGTGGGCATAGACCATGGGGCCCAGGACATGTTGTCATATGGGGCCCTGTGATTTCTGATGGTGGTCCTGCACATGATATTTTTTATTTTGCACAGCCTAGCTATTTACCCAGTTTTATTTTTACACTGAACAATTCCTTTAAGCTAAGAGCTTTTTAAATTGACACTAACATGTTTCTGTAAAAGCTTGCAACATGTCAGTATCATTTAATAAAGTATTTAGCTCATGTGTTTTTTTTAAAAGAAAGGCCTATTTACTTGGGGTGCTAAAAGTTAAGAACCCCCAAGTGACAGTATATAATTACCTCACACCCCGGGCCGGTGCTCATATTAGGAGAAAACTGCACCGGTGTGGGGGTTCTTCCAGCGAGCACCATGGAGCGATCGGCTCTTTCTTCAAATTTCCTAGTTCAGCTTTTCACGCTACTGCACATGCGCACCCACACAAAGAAAGAAGAAGAAGGAAGCCGACCGCTCTTTGGAAGTTTTCTGCTGAAAGAAGCACCGGCCTGGGGTGTGAGATAAGTATATTCAATCACTTAATCACTTCCAACTTTTTGGAATCCCCAAGTAAATACACCCTTTCATTCTCCTTTAAGGCTCAGAATATGTTAAAAGGGATTTTGTCATGATCTGATATTATATAATATGGTACATTTTTTATTACTAAATTACACGGTATACATTGCAAGTAATTCATTCTACAATAACATTTTTTAGTGCCTGATCTTGTGCTTTCAGAAATTGGCAGTACTTCACAATGGAACTGCTTTCAGATAGCTATTGTTTCTACTACTCAATGTAACTAAAGGAGTTGTGACTTGGGTTAGCTGGACTTGGATTTATTACTATTGAGTGCTGTTTCATATCTACCACTAGGTAGCATTATCAATGTAGGTGCCAGGGAGCTATTATCTGGTTACCTTCCCATTGTTCTGTTGATAGGCTGGGGGGAGGGGTGATGTTATCAATCCAACTTGCAGTGCAGCGGTAATAAGTGACTAAAATTTATCAGAGCACAGGTCACATAGTCGAGGGCACCTGGGAAACTAAGAACTTGGCTAGCACCATGTCAAATTTCAAAAATAAAAATAAAAAATTCTGTTTGATCTTTTGAAAAATGGATTCCAATGCAGGATTTTGTAAAACAAAATATGTTTTGCCATGACAGAATGTCTTTAAGGAAAATAAGCCAGGTGGCTTCAGAAAGTAATAGCAGATAGAAGGATTGAGTTGTCAGAAAGATAAATTAGGAGAGAAGGTTTCTGTAAGACGCGCCAGGAAATTGGCCCATTCTCTAACCTCCTGGCGCATCTCTCTCCTCGGTGTGTAGGCATGGCCGACTCACACTCCTGGTGACATCATGGGCACTGGCCATGAGCAAATGACGCTGAACGGCATGACATAATTTTTCGGCATGAGATTCGAACTTGGACGCCAATTCTCTTTTAAAAAGGCCCTTTTCCATTGTAACAATGCCCAAGCTGGCTTCTGTTCACAGATCCTGCTAAAGTGTTATATTCTATTTAACTTTTCCTGGTTTTTTTGCCTTCTGCCTGTTTGACTTTGATTCCTGCCGCCTGCCTTTTGCCTGTTTTGTGAAAACGATTTGCCTGATCCTTGCCAGTACTTCTTCTCGAACTCTCTTACTACCAAAAGCACAATTCCCCGTTGGTTACACATCAAAAAGCCTGGGGCCCCTAAAGGGCATTGGTGAACACTGGAATCTGCAGGGGTTCTCTTGTGCATCTGAGAGTACCAGCTGCAATAATATTCCAGATTGCATTACAGTTAGCTTGGGCTCGCCTGGAGGCCCTTCAAATTTCTGGGCCCACTGTTCATCAAGCCTTTTAAGGCTGCACTTTCTACGGTTCTCAAGATCCCAGGATCAGTTCGTTGTGGTGGTGATCCGGATGCCTGTTGTGAGTTTTTGACGCAGTGCAAGATCCAGTTTGAAGTGGGTCTTGAGCAGTTTGCAATTGAAAGTGCTAAGATAAAGCATATATTTGTAAGGGGGTGTAAAGTGATGAGAGTGTTATGTGAGTGGAATGTTATCTTTTTGAGTGACAAAAATGTGCATGTATGTAAAAATGTATGTGTTTAAAATTGTTGAGTGTAATTTGTGTAAATCACCACTAGATTTACAGAAGGGCTATAAAAGGCTATAAAAGTTGAGCAGTCTTGATGAGAGGCGTGGTCGAAGCGACATCACCTGGCTGGTGGGTGAAGACCTACAATGGTAGATAGGGGAAGTTAGAATAGAAAATATCAAAGTGAGCGAGCACTAGGTGCACAAGATAGTCAGGATATTTAGTAAGGGCAGTTGTGGCCTCATCAAGGAGGAAAGTGGAGTTAGTCTCCTATGGGCACTCTCTAAGTAGGGGAATCAGTGGTAGTCTAGGACCAGGTAAGAAGGACACCAAGGCTTTAGGCCAGGATTTGGATGGAAAAAGGGTCCTAACCTGGAAGAGTGGAGGGGTATCACCCTGAAGATATCGGGCCACTATTGGAGAGTGGGGGGATACGGGTGGAGTATATACCAGACAACTAGGTGGTTAGGTGGAATCCAAGATCCTAAGGAAGGTGTGCCAGGTGTTGGACTGTATGTAACTGAATGTGTCTGAAGAAGTATTTACTGGAGTGAGTAAAGTATGCCCCTGGTGTGCATGTAAATAAAAGTCTTCTGTTCAACTTTTCCATCGAGTTCCGTGTGGTGAGTAACAGTTGGGTTTACTTCCCCTTAAAAATCTGGAAGCCCCTCCCACATATCATTGGCCTTCTTCAGGGGAAAGCCCTTGCCTAGGCTTCTCCTTTACTGGATAGAGATGACCCCTTGGTGCACGACTCCACTGCTGTTCTGACCATGTTTTGCCAGATCTTTGATGCTCCCGTTTGCAAACTTAATGCCTCTGATAGGCTCATGAGGATACTTCAATGATCCAGTATTCGATCTCCGAATATGCCATTAACTGCTGCTGAAGTATCCTGGAACAAAAAGGCCTTTGTGGCAGCTTTCTGGAGGGGGCAAAATGAGCTGATAACACTACTACTACTACTACTACTACTGCATTTGAAGAATTATTTATCTTCATTATCAAGATAGATTCCAGAATGAGGGAGAAATCCTCTCTTAAGTTTCAAAACCACAACCCTGTTACCCCAACTCCTCTTGGGACTGAATTTCCTGCTTCTGTTACTCATTCTCTGCCGGTACAGGATGAACCTATGCAGATTGGAGGATCACATTTAATAGCTGAGGAGAGAACGCGTAGGAGAACTGCAGGACTCTATGCATTGTGGCCTCGCCGGCACCTTATTAGATCCTGTCCAACCAGACCTCAGCATCTGGGAAACGCCCCAGCCTAGGTGTGAGGGGGGAGTCTCCCCTAGGCAAGATTTCTGCACTCCCAACTACCTTCGGTTATCCGATGCTTCTCCCTGCTTCCCTCTCTATCCTGTCTGACACATTTTTCTGTCAAGTTTTGGAGATTCTAGGAAATTTTATTGACAAGTCTTTTGCCAAGTCTTGTGGCTTGAGTCCATTGCCCCTCAAGATTCCTCTTTCTGCCAGTGCTGTGGATGGCAGGCCAATTTCTCCAGGAGTTCTAAGTTGTATTGGCAGTCTTCATGAAGAGGAGATCTCCTTCTTGATTAGGGATGGGCGAATAAATTTGCGTCGAATTTCTGCGTTTCACCGCGGGCAAATTTTTCACGAAATTTCGGTAAAAATTCGCCTTGTGACTCGTTTCTCCGCGTGTCGAAATTTTCGTCGCGCGACAAGCCGCGCCGCCGCTAATGCGCGTAAAAAAAAAAGACGCACGACACTGAACGTCACCCACAGCAGCCAATAAGATGTGAGCCATCCCTGAGCCATCCCACTGTCTATATAAGGAGCTGCAGAGGCGGCCATTACTCGTGGCGTTTCTGGTAGAGGTAGAGAGAGCAGGATAGTGAGAGATTTGTGTGTGATTTAGCTAGTGAAGTTTGTGTAGAGAGCTTTTTTTTTTTCTGAGTCAGTGCAAGTGGAGGTTGTGGATTTCAGTTTACTGTTTTCCCTCTTCTGCTTGCCTGCTCACCACCCAATAGCCCTTTTTAGGGCTAACTGTCTTTGTCTTTGTCTGTGCTGGTGTGTGTACTCCTTGTGGGTGCACACTTCTGCTGAGGGGATTTAGTTGAGGGTTTTATTTTTTTCTCCTTTCCTTCCCCGAAATATCCAAACCCCCCCCCCCTATATATATATATTTTTTTTTAGTTTAGTTGCCCAATATGACGGGCCGTGGGAGAGGGGGGAGGGGTGGTGGGAAGAAGGGTGGGATAGGGAGGGGTGGCCGAGGAAGAGGCCGTGGTGCTGGCCGTGGGCATCCAACCCCACAACAGCCCAGCCCATGTGCCATGCCCAGTCTGGGCACTGTAGCGCACTCGCAGCACAAGCTGCCATCAAAGCAGCTGCCATCACAGCAGCAGCAGCCGCAACAACAGCAGCAGCAGCAGCCGCAACAACAGCAGCAGCAGCAGCAAATGCCACAGCAGCAGGTGGCTTTGGGTCGCAGTGGGGCAACTGGCACACGTAGGACTGTGCCAGATTTTTTTGCCACTGCTTCGCAACCCATACGCTTGCAGCAGGCAGAGGCAGTGGTAGACTGGCTGACCCAGGCTACCTCGTCTGCAGCGGGCACCAGTGAGCGGCAGGAGGTGGCATCACCTGCTAGCTCAGTGTGGGATGACACCCCATCCCTCTTATTTGATCCTGAGGTGGACTTGGGCCCAGACACCCTGGATCTTTTTGATGATCAGGCAGGAATGGGGGGGGGGCATTCATGTCTGATGAAGAGGAGGTGGTCATGTCACAGCCCACATCAGTAAGGGATATTGGGCAGGGTCCCCTTATGGCAGGGCAGCAAGTTGCTGGTGTGGGGTCAGACACCAGAATGTTGGATGTGGGTATTGATGCCATGTATGAGGCAGGGTCTGGTCTGGGGGAGGACGATGACAGGACAGACCCTGGGAGCCGGCTCCAGAGGATAACAGCAGCAGTTCAGGGGGGGAACTGTTTGTTGTTGATGAGGATGAAGAGCCGGCTCCACCGACCACTGCTAGGGGGGGCAGGCAACAGGGCAGCACTGCGCCTAGGTCCAAAGCCTATGGGCGTATGGGTGGGGACCATCCTCAACCCTCCACAGCAGGCAAGGCAGTGGCCCGCACTTCAGCAGTGTGGGCTTTTTTCACGTGCCAGGCAGAGGACCAGGCAGTAGCAGTGTGCCAGCTCTGCCGGCAGAAGGTTCGAAGGGGGCAGGCAGGGTCACATATGGGAACATCAGCTTTAAGTTCCCATATGAAACGTCATCACAGGATGACGTGGGAGCAGCACCAAAGTGGCAGGGCACCGGGTGGCAGCGGTGCTTCCTGTCCACCTCCTCCCATTCCTCAGGGAAGAGGTGCTAGCTCCCCAGACCCTGCAGAAAGCGAAGAGGATTCTGGGGCTCACAGTCGGAGGCAGCCACTGTGTAGCTCAGCCTCTTCTGCAGCCTCCTCCTCCTCAATGCGGCCCCTGTCCCGCCAGGTTTCCCTCCCCCAGTTCCTCACCCGCAAGACGCCTCTCTCCCCCAGCCACCCCCAAGTGCAGAGGCTTAATGGCTGCCTGGCAAAGCTTCTCGACAGCTAGTCGAAGCACCCCCCTTCCGACAGCTGATGGCTTGCGCTGCCCCAAACTGGCGGATCCCTTTAATCCATTATTTTGCCAGGAAGGCCGTCCCTGCCCTCCACCAGCATGTGGTGGAGAATGTGTCCCTGTCGCTGGATCATGCTGTTGGCGGCAGGGTGCACTGCACCACTGACACGTGGACCAGCAGGCATGGGCAGGGGAGGTACAAAACCTACACTGCGCACTGGGTCACCCTCATGAGTGCTGGGGAGGGTGCAAGCCGGGGCGCTCCCCTCAGGCTTCAGGTGCCTCCCCATGGGGTACAGGGCAAACCCCACATGTCCACTTCCTCCTCCTCCTCCTCCACTATGGATGAGCCACCCCTGAAGCGTCCCCGCAGCTACGCTTCAGTGCAGCACAGGCGATGTCAGGCTGTTCTGCAACTCCTCTCCCTGGGCGAGAGGAGTCATACTGCACCTGAGCTCATGGCTGCCTTCCAGACTCAGGTGCAGCGGTGGTTCACTCCCCGCCAGCTCCAAGCAGGTAACATTGTTTGCGACAATGGTCGCAACCTGCTGGCCGCCATCCACCTAGGGCACCTGACCCACATGCCTTGCTTTGCACATGTCCTCAACCTTGTGGTGCAGCGCTTCCTCAAGAGCTACCAAGGGTTGGGTGACATGCTGGAGAAGGTACGTAGGGTATGTGCCCATTTTCGCAGGTCCCTCACCGCCAGCGCGTCTTTGGCACGGATGCAGCGACAACATAGTCTGCCACCCCACCGGCTCATCTGTGACCTGCCGACGCGCTGGAATTCCACCCTGCACATGGTGGAGCACCTCGTAGAGCAGCGCTGGGTGGTCAGCAATTACCTGCTGGAGCACAGTGCCAGGGGTACTCAGGGGGCGGATTTGGGGTACTTTAGTGCAGAGCAGTGGCAGCAAATGAGGCAGCTCTGCCAAGTACTTGCCCCCTTTGAGCAGGCGACACGCTTTGTTAGCAGGGACAATGCGTGTCTTAGCGATGTGATACCCCTGGTGTTCCTCCTCAAGCGCACGTTGGATGGGCTGCTAGAGGAGGGTGACGTGCCTGAGGAGGAGGAGGAGAGTAGGCCCCGTAGGCAGGCAGAGGGGGCTGAGGAGGAAATGGTGCCCGATGAGGAGGATGAGGGAGAGGAGGACTGGGTGCCTGCGCAGCATGGGGAGCAGGGCACATGCCACCCAACCACCCCAGCTATTGTCCGTGGCTGGGAGGGTACAGAGCAGGGGCAGGTCGAGCCAGATGATCTGCTGCATCTGGAGGGCAGTCAAGAAGAGGTTGGTCGGGGGCACCTCTTTTACATGGCTGCCCATATGCAGACTTGCCTCCGAAGCGATCCCCGGGTCTGTTCTATCAAAGACCGGGAGGATTATTGGGTGGCTACTTTGCTTGACCCACGGTACAAGGGAAAGGTGGGGGAGTTCCTTGTACAACTACATCCAATTTAACTAAAGAAGAATCTACTGCCTTAGATAATTTGTCCAAAAGAAAAGATCTCGTGTTTAAGGCTGCCGACAAAGGGGGTGCAGTAGTCGTGATGTCTTTGGATTACTATACAAGAGAAATAAAGCGGTTACTGTCAGATGCAACCACATATGTTAAACTAGAGGGGGATCCCCTTAGAGATATAAAGGAAAAGATTTGTACATTGGTAGAAAATGCTAGAGAGATTAATGTCATTGATGAGAAGTTGGCACAGTATTTGTTGCAAGGGGATCCAGTGACCCCTGTGTTTTATATACTGCCCAAAATCCACAAAGATATAAGACAGCCCCCTGGGAGACCCATAGTGGCAGGGATTGACTCTATTTTCACCCCTCTAGCAAGATTTGTGGATACCATTATAAGAACTTATGTGACCTCACAGCCTTCTTATGTACAGGATACTGGAGATTTTCTTAATAAACTGGGAGTAATAGCTCTACCTGAAAAAGAGATCTGGCTCATTACAATGGATGTGGAGAGCCTCTACACCTCCATCCCACATGATGGGGGTGTGGAGGCAGTCCGGCTCTATTTGGAACACGATGAGACCCTGGAAGGGGCACAAAAGAGGTTTACATTGAGCTGTTTGGAGATTATACTCAGGTGGAACTACTTTTTGTTTATAAAGGATTTCTACCTACAATTGAAGGGCACGGTGATGGGTTCAAACGTGGCGCCTTCCTATGCCAATATTTTTATGGGAAAATTTGAAGAAAAATTCATTTATGATAATCAGCTATATGTTAGACATTGCATTAAATGGCTTCGTTATATAGATGATATTTTTTTAGTATGGGAAGGGCCACGCATGTCCTTTGAACAGTTCTTTGAGGAAATTAATTCAGCATGTGCTCATATCAAATTTACAGTACATATTGATCCTAAAAAAATAACTTTTTTGGATACAACAGTGTATGTGGCTGGAAACAGGCTCCAGACGGATTTGTTCACCAAAGAGACAGACAGGAATACTCTACTCCATTTTTTTTCCTTCCATCCTCCTCAAATAAAAAGATCATTACCTAAATCTCAATTTACTCGGATAAAGAGGATTGTATCTGATAATGATACCTCCCAAATAAGAATGGATGAGATGGCGGATAAATTTGTCGCTAGGAATTACCCTAGGCCAATAATACAGAAACAAAGAATGGAGGTAGAGAAAGTGGAGAGAGAGAAATTCTTGACAAAAAAAGTGCGAGACAACAATTGTAGAATCCCATTTATTTCAACATATAATACACTGAGTGAGAACATCAGTAAAATTATTAGAAAACATTGGGATATTGTAAAGGTTGGCCTTGGAGAGGTCCCAGCTTTCCAGAATCCACCAGTCATGTCATACAAAAAATCCCGTACTATTGGCTCTATGTTAGTGAGAGCGGATATAGGTGGAGGAAATGAGGAAAAACAGACAGTGCTGCGTCCAGTGAAAAAGGGTACTTTTGCATGTTGCTCATGTAATTGTTGTAATAACATACAGAAAGGGGAGGTGATTTATCATCCCAGAAGTGGGATACCTGTTCCTGTCTCCGGCCACTATTCATGTACAACTACCTTTGTGGTGTATGCCATAAAATGCCCGTGTGGCTTAGTCTACGTGGGACAAACGTCACGTATGGCTAGAGACAGGATCAGGGAACATAAATCAGCCATAAGATGCAGAAGATTGGACCAGCCAGTGTCTAAACATTTTGTGGAGGCAGGACATTCAGTACAACAGCTGAAGTTTCAGATCCTAGATGCTGTCCCTAAGATAAGAAGGGGTGGCAACAGGGTCAAGAAACTCCTATATAGAGAGGCCTGGTGGATCCGTAAACTAGACACTTTAACTCCAAATGGATTAAATATGGAATACGATTTAACTGCTGTTTTTAGATAATTTATTGTGGTTTTATAATGATTTTAATATTTTCCTTATTCACAGCCATACTGGGGATACACTATTGATAATTTGTTGCTACTGGACTTCTAAATGAAACATTGTCAGATAAGTGAAATACTTTGTCTAATTGAAAGTTCAAATATTATGTTACAATTCCACCAGGTGGTGCTGTGATAACATGCTATATAAAGGAAATGTTGTAAAGTGATATGTTAGCTTGACAAAGAGCCGTGCGTGGCTCGAAACGTTGCTGTATATGTTGCCCTGCATGTGGAAATAAAGGCAATTTTACTAAAGCACGGAGTGCTGCCCTTTTGCTGTGTGACTAGGAGTTCCTTGTACCCAGCCAGAGAGAGAGGAGGATGGGTCAATTGAGGAAGGCTCTGTGCTCAAAATTAGTGGAGGCCTTCCTCCAGTCTGACACTTCTCAGGCCTCCACTACTCCACACACCCAGCAGAGACGGGGGCCTAGCAACAGAAGCAGCAAGGGCGGAGATCTCATGGGTGTGTGGAAGAGCTTTTTCGAGCCTCAACGGCCAGCAGCAGGCCCAGTCAGCACCCAAAGCCACCACCAGCAGCGGGTGGAGCATATGGTGGCTGACTACATGGGGTCAGTCAGCGTGCAGGATGCCATTCGCCCTGACGATGACCCCATGCATTATTGGGTCTCGAGGCTCGACCAGTGGCCAGAACTGGCACAGTACGCTCTGGAGGTGCTGGCTTGCCCCCCTGCCAGTGTCCTGTCAGAGCATGTCTTCAGTGCCGCAGGTGGGGTGGTCACTGAGAAGCGGACACGGCAATCCACTGGCAGCGTGGATAAACTGACGTTCATTAAAATGAATGAGGCATGGATAAGCGGGGATATCCAAGTGCCCATTGCAGACAGCAGAGACTAGCCTCCTCTCCTCCTTCTCCTCCACAGATTTAGCCTCCTCTCTCCATTGCTGTCCATACTCTCCTCCTCAGTAGTATTGCCCATTCCCCATCTGTCTGCACCTGCTGCCCTTGCTGCTGCTGCTGTAGCCTGCTACTAGCCCTAGTAGTACTGCTGCTGTGCTGCATTGTCGGCAACATTTTTTATGGTGGGGGCCTATCAAAGCTCCTACTGCTATCGTAGATACTACTGCTGCAATTTTTTTAGTAGTTGAGGCCTAACATGGCCTCTAAATATGTTTCTTCGAATACTGCCACATTGTTGGCTAATTTCTTCTGGTTGAGGCCTAACATGGCTTCTAAATATGTTGCTAATAATTTTGCCGCTAACTTGGCTAATTTCTTCTGGTTGAGGCCTAACATGGCTTCTAAAAATGTTTCCTTGAATACTGCCAGATTGTTGGCTAATTTCTTCTGGTTGAGGCCTAACATGGCTTCTAAATATGTTGCTTATAATTTTGCCGCTAAGTTGGCTAATTTCTTCTGGGTGAGGCCTAACATGGCTTCTAAAAATGTTTCCTCGAATACTGCCACATTGTTGGGTAATTTCTTCTGGTGGTTGAGGCCTAACATGGCTTCTAAATATGTTGCTTATAATTTTGCCGCTAAGTTGGCTAATTTCTTCTGGTTGAGCCCTAACATGGCTTCTAAAAATGTTTCCTCGAATACTGCCACATTGTTGGCTAATTTCTTCTGGTTGAGGCCTAACATGGCTTCTAAATATGTTGCTTATAATTTTGCCGCTAAGTTGGCTAATTTCTTCTGGGTGAGGCCTAACATGGCTTCTAAAAATGTTTCCTCGAATACTGCCACATTGTTGGCTAATTTCTTCTGGTGGTTGAGGCCTAACATGGCTTCTAAATATGTTGCTTATAATTTTGCCGCTAAGTTGGCTAATTTCTTCTGGTTGAGGCCTAACATGGCTTCTAAATATTTTTCTTACAATTTTGCGGCTAATGTCTTCTGTTTGAGGCCTGCCTCATTTAATTCTTCTGGCTCTAATACAGAGTTGATTAAAAGTTACAACATGACTGTTGCTGCCGCTGCTGTTGCTACTAATGCCTCATTATTTGGCAAAAGTCTTCTGTTTGGGGCCTGCCTCATTTATTTCTTCTGGCTCTAATATAGAGTTGATTAAAAGTTACAACATGACTGTTGCTGCCGCTGCTGTTGCTACTAATGCCTCGTTAATTGGCAAAAGTCTTCTCTGTTTGAGGCCTGCCTCATTTAATTCTTCTGGCTCTAATATAGAGTTGATTAAAAGTTACAACATGACTGTTGCTGCCGCTGCTGTTGCTACTAATGCCTCATTATTTGGCAAAAGTCTTCTGTTTGGGGCCTGCCTCATTTATTTCTTCTGGCTCTAATATAGAGTTGATTAAAAGTTACAACATGACTGTTGCTGCCGCTGCTGTTGCTACTAATGCCTCATTATTTGGCAAAAGTCTTCTGTTTGGGGCCTGGCTCATTTATTTCTTCTGGCTCTAATATAGAGTTGATTAAAAGTTACAACATGACTGTTGCTGCCGCTGCTGTTGCTACTAATGCCTAGTTATTTGGCAAAAGTCTTCTCTGTTTGAGGCCTGGCTCATTTATTTCTTCTGGCTCTGATATAGAGTTGATTACAACATGACTGCCGCTGCTGTTGCTACTAATGCCTCGTTATTTGGCAAAAGTCTTCTCTGTTTGAGGCCTGCCTCATTTAATTCTTCTGGCTCTAATAAAGAGTTGATTAAAAGTTACAACATGACTGCCGCTGCTGTTGCTACTTATGCCTCGTTATTTGGCAAAAGTCTTCTCTGTTTGAGGCCTGCCTCATTTATTTCTTCTGGCTCTAATATAGAGTTGATTATAACATGACTGCCGCTGCTGTTGCTACTACTGCCTCGTTATTTGGCAAAAGTCTGGTGGGTGTCTATCAAGGCTCCTACTGCTGTTGCTGACACTACTGCTGCATTGTGGGCAATTTTTTTTTGTAGTTGAGGCCTAACATGGTTTCTAAATAGGTTGCTTATAATTTTGCCGCTAAGTTGGTTAATTTCTTCTGGTGGTTGAGGCCTAACATGGCTTCTAAAAATGTTTCTTCGAGTACTGCCCCATTGTTGGCTAATTTCTTCTGGTGGTTGAGGCCTAACATGGCTTCTAAAAATGTTTCTTCGAATATTGCCCCATTGTTGGCTAATTTCTTCTGGTGGTTGAGGCCTAACATGGCTTTTAAAAATGTTTCTTCGAATACTGCCCCATTGTTGGCTAATTTCTTCTGGTGGTTGAGGCCTAACATGGCTTCTAAAAATGTTTCTTCGAATACTGCCCCATTGTTGGCTAATTTCTTTGGGTTGAGGCCTAACATGGCCTCTAAAAATGTTTCTTCGAATACTGCCACATTGTTGGCTAATTTCTTCTGGTGGTTGAGGCCTAACATGGCTTTTAAAAATGTTTCTTCGAATACTGCCCCATTGTTGGCTAATTTCTTCTGGTGGTTGAGGCCTAACATGGCTTCTAAAAATGTTTCTTCGAATACTGCCCCATTGTTGGCTAATTTCTTTGGGTTGAGGCCTAACATGGCCTCTAAAAATGTTTCTTCGAATACTGCCCCATTGTTGGCTAATTTCTTCTGGTGGTTGAGGCCTAACATGGCTTCTAAAAATGTTTCTTCGAATACTGCCCCATTGTTGGCTAATTTCTTTGGGTTGAGGCCTAACATGGCCTCTAAAAATGTTTCTTCGAATACTGCCACATTGTTGGCTAATTTCTTCTGGTGGTTGAGGCCTAACATGGCTTCTAAAAATGTTTCTTCGAATACTGCCACATTGTTGGCTAATTTCTTTGGGTTGAGGCCTAACATGGTTTCTAAATAGGTTGCTTCTATTTTTGCTTCTTAGTGGGCTAATTTCTTCGGGTTGAGGCCTGCCTCATTTAATTCTTCTGGCTCTAATACAATTGATTACAACAATGCTTGCTGCTTGGTTGTCAAATGTATGCTGCTTGGTTGTCAAATGTTGTCAAATCTGTTGGCCTAGCACCGTTGTGCTATTTTGTATATATTAAAAAAGTTTTTATATGATTATATCTCTATATTTTGAGTTCATTTTTCATTTGACTAAACTAATACTCACATGGTACTTGAAATTGTTTGGATTCTAATAACACAACGATGACTATTCTTAATCGGAGTCATTAAAATTACATTACATAGTATTTCAGAATCATTACAATTACATGATGTAAATATAAGGTTCATTCACATAAACATATGGTTTATTCATTTTTATCTGAGATACAAAGCATCCAGATACTATCTGTTCAGATTTATTAGTTGTACTTGTGTTAGTAATCTACTATTAGATATATAAAGTACAGATGGTACTTTTTGGTTAAACAGTGATATAGAGTAGTAGTAGATACCATTACCAGTTGACCAGAGGTAATGTGAAAAAATCCACAAACGTTAAAGTTTAAGAAACTTGCAAATTGGGAGCCATTTTTTTCAAGATAGGAGTCCTCTAACAATGCAGGGCATGTGTGTAGCAGTATACTAAGTGAAACATGCATGTGTATTGGTCTTTCCATGGAGTCCAATCCAATTCAGCACATTCAGACACAAAGCAAAAGATACCATATTCATTTATCATCACAGACTACAAAGCTTGAAACTAAGGGAAAATTTTTTATTTGTAGCCCCAAAGGTGAAAAAAGGTTATACAAACAAAACACCCATAGAAGATGGGCTTCATGAAATTGCACTGCGTGTCAAAAATAACGTCGCGCGTTAAAACACTTACTTGCGTCCGCGACAAAATATTTTGACGCGCGACGAAATCGGGCCGCGCATCTAGTTTTGCGAATTTTTCGTCGCTTCCAGCGAAATTCGCGAATTATTCGGCGAAATGCGACAGATTCGCCCATCACTAGTGCTAATTGCACTGGTTTCTGTGCTGTCTTGTAGTAATTATCTGTATTAATTACTAATCAGCCTTATATTGTGACATTTCTATTCTATGTGTACTGTATATTGTGAGTGGGTCCCTAAGCTCAGTAAGTGACAGCAGCACAGAGCATGTGTAGTGAATCAGCAGAAAAGAAGATGGAGAGCTACTGGCGAATTTTTGGAGACACAGATCTTTACTGCTAAAGGGCTGTGGTTGCGTTGGGCTGTGGTTGTACAGAAGGCCAAAACATAATGTACAACATTTCTAGTCTACTTCTTTAGTTAGGCTTTAGTTCTCCTTTAAGCCCCCCTACAGTTAACAGCAATCCAGCCCCACTGCGCTCTGCATCTCAGCACCAACATGCCTCTGGAAGCAGGGCCTACATTTAACTATATGATTAGATGATAAACTTTTCATTTCTCTTTTTCAGATGATGACACAAATCTCTAAAATAAGCTAACAATTGTGGAACATTCCGCATGTCGCCGGATATCTTGTTGCATTTGGAAGTGATCACATATGAGCAAAGCAGCTCTTCCAAGTCGTGTACCCATTTGAGGTGGCATCTTCGGTGTAGAAAAAAGGCTTCCAAAACCAAGAATGACACAAGAGAAGCGAAGTTTGCACAAATTGCCACCCGATGGAGGCTGGGGTTGGATGATTGTGATTGGCTGCTTTTTTGTTACTGTTTGTACTCGTGCAGTTACCAGGTATATAATCTAACTATGTATCATCTATTATATATCTGTAATGTTATCTATCATGTATCATCTATCTGTCTATTATCTATCTGTTGTCTGTCTATTTATCTATCGATTGATCCATGTGTCTATATCCATTAGGCTATGTACACAGAGAACGTACAGTGTACAGGTATGGGACCTGTTATCCAGAATGCTCGGGACATTGGGTTTTCCAGATAACAGATCTTTCTGTAATTTGGATCTCCATACCTTAAGTCTACAGAAAAAATCATTTAAACATTAAGGGGTTTATTTACTAAACTCTGAATGCAAAAATCACTTTTAAAAAATCAAAATTTTTTCGGAATTTATTAAACCCTGAGGATGGAGAAGTCCGAATCTGAAAATCTGGCATCTCAGACTTGTAGAGGTTGCATTTAAGTAAATGGTAGAAGTCCCAATGATTTTTTGATATGTGCTGGGTTTCGTGCAATACCCCGAAGTTTTCAGGCAAAAAGCTGAAAATCAGAGTTTTTGGGTGAAAAATACGAAAAGAACGTGAAAATCTGTTTTTGTTTTCCCACAAAGAAAATGTAATAATAAATACGTGTAAAAAAACCCGAGCGGATTTGATCGGATTATGTAGCAGAAAATATTGAGATCGATTCGGACTTTGATAAATAACCCCCTAAATAAACCAAATAGGCTGATTTTGCTTCCAATAAGGATTAATTATATCTTAGGTTGGATCAAGTACAAGGTACAGTTTTATTAAAGTAAAAAAAAGGAAATCATTTTTTAATTAATTTGGATTATTTGCATAAAATTGAGTCTATGGGAGAAGGCCTTCCAGTAATTTGGAGCTTTCTAGATAACAGGTTTCCAAATAACTGATCCCATACCTGTAATAGTATTACATATGTAACATGTAAAGTGTATCTTTTTGCAGCATGAACAACGATCCCCGGTAGACATTGGGTCAGTGTTAGCTAGCCAATAACATTCTCTGATCACTTAAAAAAAAACACACGCATACACAGGTTTTATATGCAGGGTTTTCTGTTAAGTGATCCTAAGAAAAAGAAAAAAAATTGTGGGAACTTTCAGCTCTCAGAAACAATTGAAAATAGGAAAAACATGGCGAAGGAAGGAATAAATGTTTAATAAACCGAGTAAAAGTCTAACCTTCATACATTTTTACTGCACCAGCTGCGTAAGTTTTATTTATTATAGGCCTCATTTATCATTCATGGACAGGGTGCAAAGTTCACAAAGAGTGCAAAGAGTAGTGGACCTTCTGTATATGCATTACAGCTGTGCTTGCTACTGCTACATGTGTGGTAGGTGGAACACAGGTGAGAACCTGTGTGTTTCTAGCACATATATTGGTCTATTTACCCCAAATTTCCAGATTACTCTTGCTCAGTGTCAGACTAAAGTCATTTGGACCAACCAGGGAATTAAACCTGTAGCCTGTTGCTGGCCAGTCAAACTATGAGCACTGCTTGAGGCTACCATCCCCAGCACTGCACACTTCAAGGCCCCACTCCAGCAGCAGGTGGTCGTGTAATCGGACTAGTGTTGCCACCTGTATGAACTGGACAGCTTCGTTTTTCAGGCAACTCCCAAGTTCAAACCGTGTTCAACATTTTACAACTGCGCAGAAATCCACTCATTCATAACCCCTGTTCCCCCCCCACACACACACACACTGATCCTTTGTTACAGCTCAACAACTTAAAGCACAAGGAAAGTCTAAAATATAATAAGGCTAGAAATGCTGTATTTTGTATACTAAACATAAGCATGAACTTAATGCACCACAAGCCTAATCAAACAAACGATTTATGCTTTCAAAGTTGGCCACAGGGGGCTGTCATCTTGTAACTTTGTTAAACATCTTTGCAAGACTAAGACTGTGCACATGCTCAGTGTGGTCTGGGCTGCTTAGGGATCGTCATAAACAAAGCTGCTTGAGTTCTGCATGGCTGGGAAGTAAGGTGGGGGCTCCCCTTGCTGTTCATAAGTATGATTGTTTCCCTGCTCAGCAGTTAGGGACCGTCTGACAATTCCTATCCACAGCAGTAAATGAAGGGACAAATTCACTGCATACAGTCAGGTTTCTTATAAAAACGGTACACATTTTTTAATTAAAGTATATTGGAGAGAGGTTTCTTTTTCATTAAAGAAAGTAAAAATGGGATTTTATTTTTTTGCCTTTCCTTGTCCTTTAACCCCACATCAAAATTATTGTGCCTGCCCCAAAGTCATTGACATCCCCATTTTGTCCATGTTAAACAACTGATAAAACTGGCGACCCTATATTGGACCAGCCAGGCTGACCCTGTTATTGTTGTTCTCATTCTCAACAGCTCAACTTGCTTCTACGGGGGAAGGTCCCAAAGTAGTATTCCACTGATTCTGAAAGGGGAGGCAGTGCTGATCGGGGGTTAATTAATTTTATTATCCTTTATTTTTATAGCATATTGTTGATATCTAGTTTACACAAAGGTATACTGAATATCATAAGTAAAATAATGTTTCTTTTTTTCGTTTTGGTTAGAGACTGACTGTTCCTCTTGCACAAATAATAGTAAAAGGAGCAGAAATAAACTGCGGTGCATGTAATGGTTAACTGAAAAACAACGTGCTTCATGTTCTCGGAACACAGAATTACGTCAGTCCCTGAGGAACATCTTAAAACCTGCGACATTTTCCTATTCAGTTAGCAATTAAAGGCATCACCTCAAGCGCCTTTTGATATTTTGTATCACAAAAGTGGAACAGTGTACGGTATTTTCAGATAGTTCTGAATAATAGGGAGTGCAAGAGTTACTGTGCTTTCATTCATTTGTATACATCACATTCACTTTAATATGATGGAATAAGCATCTAAACAACAGATTTATTGTCTTTCTAGGTGCATATCTATATTCTTTGTAGAGTTCCAGTCATACTTTGCTCAAGACTATGCAAGGACTGCTTGGATACATTCCATTGTCGACTGCTCCACTATGCTATGTGGTAAGTGTTCCTCTTAGCGAAAAGCCCAACCACAGAGTTATACTTTAAAATAATTTATCTTTGCAGGGAAAATGTATATAACCTCTATTAGCACAATTCAGAATTAAGATAAAGGGCAGCCAACACCTGTACTTTTATACATTTCAGCAAAATATATTAAAAGGTTTCTGATGTTTCATTATGCGTGTCAGAGATACTATATTTATTTTTTGCAGCTCCTATTGGAAGCTACGTGAGTAATCATTTCTCCTGTCAAGTTGGCATCATACTCGGAGGAGTGCTCGCATCCACTGGACTAGTTCTGAGTTCTTTTGCCACAAGCCTGGAGTATCTCTACCTCACTCTAGGTGTGCTCACAGGTAATTTGCATTCAATCTCATTTCTGTCCCAGACAGTTGTGCAGTGCAGTTGAAATATCCCATGACCATTTTGTGCATTACTTTCAGGGATTTCCATAGGTTGTACCTGGTGAAACAAGTGTCCGGACTCACTTTGTGCATTTAAGGTTTGGGTAAAGAAAGTTGAGGAAGGATTGTGTGAGGAAGCATTATGCAGAGGATAACTGATTAGGGTATGTCAAGTGAGGCAAACCTATGCATAATGTTCCCCCTGTGCCTTAGAAATTTTTAAGTATGTAACTACCCTGCACAAGTATATTTTCTGTTAAAGGGATACTGTCATGGGAAAAAAAAAATCAAAATGAATTAGTTAATAGTGCTGCTCCAGCAGAATTCTGCACTGAAATCCATTTCTCAAAAGAGCAAACAGATTTTTTTTGACATATTGTCGATTTCCCAGCTGCCCCAAGTCATGCGACTTGTGCTCTGATAAACTTCAATCACTCTTTACTGCTGTACTGCAAGTTGGAGTGATATCACCCCCTCCCTTTTCCCCCCAGCAGCCAAACAAAAGAACAATGGGAAGGTAACCAGATAGCAGCTTCCTAACACAAGATAACAGCTGCCTGGTAGAAAACAGGCACTCAATTGTAAAAACCCATGTCCCACTGAGACTCCTTTAGTCACATTGAGAAGGAAAAACAGCAGCCTGCCAGAAAGCATTTCTCTTCTAAAGTGCAGGCACAAGTCACATGACCAGGGGCAGCTGGGAAATTGACAAAATGTCTAGCCCCATGTCAGATTTCAAAATTGAATATAAAAAAATCTGTTTGCTCTTTTGAGAAATGGATTTCAGTGCAGAAGTCTGCTGGAGTAGCACTATTAACTGATGCGTTTTGAAACAAACATGTTTTCCGATGACAGGATCCCTTTAAAGGGGAGATTCTGTCATATTTCCTCCATGGTACTTTTGGAGAACCATGGAGCTCCAGTAAACAAGTCACATGGGGAAGAGATTTATTCTAGAAAATGGAATACAGTGTTTTTCATTTAATATTAATAGGTTTGTGTAAACCAAAACTCCATAAAGTGGTTGCACCTAACATCAGTGTGCCTGTTACACCTATTAACAAAGATTAAGCCAAGGTGAAAGTTGCAGGCAGTGTTGGACTGGGACACCAGGGGCCCACCAAAAAACCTTAGATCAGAGGCCCACCCAAAAACCTTAGACTAGGGGCCCACTATTATTCTTCCTCTCCTCACTCAACCTCTATTCTCCTAGTCTCTTTTCTTTACATACTATAATCTATTATTCCATCTATTTGACCTCTTTGTTCTCATAGAAATAGGGAATGGCCAAGAAATAGGCTAAATGTTTAGCAGCATGAGGACCCACTGACACCTGGGCCCACTGGGAGTTTTCCTGGTATCCCGGTGGTCTAGTCCAACACTGGTTGCAGGGGCACAAGAGTATCCTCTATAGCAGGGCTCCTCAATCTTTTTTTACCTGTGAGCCACATTTAAAAGTAAAAAAAATTTAGGAAGCAACATAGTTATTATGAAAGTTCCTGGGGATGCCAAATAAGGGCTTTGGCAATTAGGTAGCCCCTATATGGACTGGCAGCCGACTGGAGACATGGTTTGGCAGTTCGTCTGGTTTCTATACAACCAAAACTTGCCTCCAAGCCTGGAATTCAATAATAAGCACCTGCTTTGAGGTCACTGGGAGCAAAATCCAAGGGGTTGGTGATGCTTATCACGACCTACTGGTTGGGGATAATTGCTCTATAGGGAGCAATTGTTGTGCTTGTAACATTATGTGCAGTTAAAGAAGATTTGAAAACAGCTAAGGGGAAGTAAGCCATACCTATCATTATAGCTATTTCGGGGGTAATGGAGTATTGAAAAAATTTGTTGCTACCAGTCTTTTAATGCTTAAATTATTTTCTAGTAGATTTAAGGTATGAATATCCAAATTACGGGAAAATCTGTTATACAAAAACCCAAGGTCCCAAGTATTCTGGATAACAGGTCCCATACCTGTACAACTTGTGTACAATTGTGCTCCATTTATAATTATTATTCTTATTATTATCATGTATTTTTAGAGCACCAACATATTGCGCAAAGCTGATTTAATAAACTGAAGCAAAATTTTGCTCCCCATTATTTGGCTGCAACTGTTACCTGCTGCAGCTAGAAAAAAAAGCTGCATTGTGGGAAATAATGTCAAATGAAACACAAGGCCCGGTGTGTTCTGGCTTTTCCACTGAGTATTTTTTCGTGGCTCTTGTTGAGATTATAACCTTTGGGATCTTTCCATCATCATGACTCTTCACAGGTGGAACACCTTAATTCTTTATTTTTGATGTACTTTCCAGTTTATTTGTGCTTTCAGTGCATAATAAATCTTTTGTATATTCAGTATATTCAGTATATTGATGTGCACAGGTACAGTTTCAAAGACCTACCCAGTTGCTATATTTTTAGAAGGTTGGAAGCAGTCAGGAAAGAAGTGTATATAAATCACTGGCAACAATGACAAATTATCCACTTGGGCACATCTCAGTACTTACACAGTTATGGCTTATTTGCTTTTAGGTCAAACTACATATGCCTTATACTTAAATATTGAGATTGCCTGTTGTTTTCTCCAAGCCCTATAATGACTCTTTGGCCAATTGTTTCCACTACCAAACTTCATTGCTTTTTATATTTGACGGGCTTTCTAAATTGGCATAAGGACCATTATTTGCACAAACTAAATGGATAGGGGTATAATAACAAGCATTATTCATTTAGTGCAGCCTTGCTATTTAAGGATTAGTGTTTGGTCTCCTAGAGGATAGTATTAATAATCTGGCGTTACATTGTTTTTGCATGGAAGCTGGCCAAACATTTACAAAGTAAAAATGTGCATCGCAGGCACCTGCATCAACAAAGAAGTTAATGTTTACTCAGGGGTTCAGTGTCTCCAGTTTGTCTTTTCAGCGATGTTCCGGTGCACACAGAGCTAGCGTTAAAACGTCAGCCGAAAAATGTTGTTTTTAGGCCAAAACTGGAAATTATCATGGGTTAAAAAAAATGCTTTGAACTGATGCTAGTATCAAGAGTATAGAATTTACACAATACATCTGTCTGAACCTGTAGAGCAGTCACAGAGCAGGCGTGGCAAGGTATGTTTGGCAACACATAAACATAACAAAGTGTATCTTCATGGGTTGTAGGTTGTAGGTTGTAGAAGGGGCGTTGGGATCTGAATGGGTGAAGATGTGTTCCATTTAACCAACAGGAAACAGTATAGAGTTTATGGGATACCCTTATTATGAGATAAGCTTGCAACTTCTCAGAAGAAGAGGTCAGAAGCTAGAATTATCCATCTCCAATTAAGGTATCCATCCAATTAAGGTATCACATAAACTCAGATCTCAGAGTTCATGTGCGTATAAGAAGTATCTTCCATGACTTCCATGAATACATGGAAGGTCCACACAGTTCTTATAATTGAGCTCAGGAACACTTTTATTCCTAGTTCTTTATAGCTTCTCCACACTCCACAATTACCCACACAGCCTCAGAGGTTCTCTTTTTCCCCTGTCCAACTCAATTTGACACACACAAAGTCCAGCCAATAACAGTTGCTACGGCCCTTGCTAGCTCTGACCTGTCACGGTGGCCCTATACTGGTGGATCCACACCTCTCCAACTTGGGTCTTAGCTAACGTTAGCTCTATAGTTATTCCTATCCTTCACTTACTAAGGGGCGCTCCATTAAACTATCCTGAAACTTGCTGACCTAAATAATGTTTAGAAAAGAGTTTAAATGCTGGGGAATTTCCTACCACTTCAACTGAACTGAAGAAGACACTCGGATGAGTGGTGAAACGTTTTCAAGAAAAACTCTAATGGGCAGATTTATCAAGGGTCGAAGTGAAAGGTCGAATTCAAATTTTCAAGGTTTTTTTATGGCCAAAACTGTGAAATGCGACTAGGGATTAGAGGTTTTTTAAAAAGTTTTAATTTAATTTTTTGAGCTTTATCATACTCTCTGGCCCTTTAAAAAATCGTATTCGACTATTCGCCACCTAAAACCTGCGAATTGCTGTTTTAGTCAAGGGAGACGTCCTGGGATCAATTTGGAATTGTTTGCTGCCTTCCTGACATTCGAGTTTTTTTCTGAGATAAAACTCGAATCGAGTTTTTAAAAATCGCATTCGAATGTGATTAGAGTATTCGGGTTGATTGCATTCAATTTAGTTTATAAAATTTGTTGTTTTTTAATAATTTTCGATTGGTTGTACTTCAAGTTCATGGGAGTTTATGGGAGTTTTAAAAAAACTCCCATGTATTTGAAATTTGACCCTTAATAAATCTGCCCCTAAATGTCCAGTTGCCTTTGACTTAATTCTACTAGATACCATGGCAAATTTCTCAATAATTGACATTCAGGCTTGGCCTTCAGGTGTATCTAGAGAGAAAATAGTTTTTCATTCCAAATCTCACTATAAAGCCTTCAGGTTGATTCCTCCCTGTCACTGGTTAGGGTGGCCAACCCATTTGGGAACCAATATATCTCTTATAACATATCTTTTATAAGGAGGTATAAAGAACCTTCTCAGGTCACATTATATATCCCCTGCTGGTCCATTCATCAGAGACAGTTAGACATGTGTAATACTATTGCTCTTGTGTCCAAGTACAAGAAGATTCCTACCTGCAGCGTAGACTTGATTTAGAAAGTATTAGCTAAAGATACTCAATGTGCAACCCTGGGGAAGTTCTGATAATTGTTGGCAGTTGCATCCCCTTGTGGACAAGGATCATGGCCGTAATACAGAACACCTGTACAATTATATAAAATAAATATTTTATGAATGCTGGATGCAAATCAGTTAAATTCCAATGAGTAGGAATAAAGAATGTCCTATTTATAGCAATATAATACAGATTTTTATAGACGGTCAGCTATGGCTTTAAAGGAACAGTAACATCAAAAAATTGTTTTAAAGTAATGAAAATATAATGCATTGTTGCCCTGCACTGGTAAAACTGCTGTGTTTGCTTCAGGAACACTACTAATGTTTATATAAATAAGCTGCTGTGTAGCAATGGGAGCAGCCATTCAAAGGGGAAAAGGCTCAGGTTACACAGCAGATAGCAGATAAACTCTGTAGAACATAATGGTGTTATCTGTTATCTACTATTTATCCTGTGCCATATAACCTTTTTTCAATTTCTGCCATTGCTACACAGCAGCTTGTTTATATGAACTATAGTAGTGTTTCTGAAGCAAACACACCAGTTTTACCAGTGCAGGGCAACAGTACATGATGTTTTCTTTACTTGCAAACACTTTAATTTTTTTGGTTTTACTGTTCCTTTAACAAATGGTCTGTGTTGTGCCCTAATTAAAGATATAATGTCACAGTTCTAGCACCGTTTAATTTATATGCACTGTACATACTCAAATCATCACTTTTTCTCTCTCATTTCTTTAGGCCTTGGATTTGCACTTTGTTACAGCCCTGCCATTGCAATGGTGGGCAAATACTTTGAGAAACGGAAAGCTTTAGCGTATGGGATTGCAATGTCTGGGAGTGGCATTGGCACCTTTTTTTTAGCCCCTGTGGTTCAGCTGCTCATTGAACAGTTTTCCTGGCGAGGGGCTTTACTTATCCTTGGAGGATTTGTTTCCAACCTCTGCGTTTGCGGTGCTTTGATGCGGCCAATTACCCTTAAGGAGGACTCTTTACGTTATCCACTCAAAGGAGAGCAGATGGAGAATGAGGCAAATACGAGCACTCAACTGGATTCCTCATGCTCCCCTCTGTGCCAGGACTGTTCTCATAAGAGACTTTGCTACTGCACCACAAAGGAATACAGTTTCTTACTAAAACCAAAGTTCGTCATTCTCGCAGTGTCTTTCCTTTTTCTGGCCTATGGATGTAGTCCTCCCTTCGTCTACCTTGTGCCTTATGCTCTAAGTATGGGAGTTAGCCACCAAGAGGCTGCCTTCCTGATGTCCATTCTTGGAATCATAGACATTGTTGGTAACATCACCTTTGGATGGGTCACTGATAGAAGGTAAGGTTTTAAGAGCAGTGAGGCATATAAAGCACCTTCTCTATGTGTGTCCTTACGAGTAGTGATGGGCAAATCTGACCCATTTGCTTCATTGAAAATTCATGAAACGTAAGTCCTTCAAGAGGAATCAGTGATAAGTCTGTAGGAGCATTCCTCCCTGTCACATCCCTACGGAAAGATAGTTCTGTGGTTTGATATATTAAAGGGATACTGTCATGGGAAAAACATTTTTTTCAAAATGAATCAGTTAATAGTGCTGCACTGAAATCTATTTCTCAAAAGAGTAAACAGATTTTTTTATATTCAATTTTGAAATCTGACATGGGGCTAGACATTTTGTCAATTTCCCAGCTGCCCCTGGTCATGTGACTTGTGCCTGCACTTTAGGAGAGAAATGCTTTCTGGCAGGCTGCTGTTTTTCCATATCAATGTAACTGAATGTGTCTCAGTGGGACATGGGTTTTTACTATTGAGTGTTGTTCTTAGATCTACCAGGCAGCTGTTATCTTGTGTTAGGGAGCTGCTATCTGGTTACCTTCCCATTGTTCTTTTGTTTGGCTGCTGGGGGGGGGGGGAAGGGAGGGGGTGATATCACTCCAACTTGCTGTACAGCAGTAAAGAGTGATTGAAGTTTATCAGATCTTCAAATTTCCCGGGGCAGACGCGAGAAGAAAGGAGATGAAGAAAGACGATTGCTCTGTGGTGCTCGCTGGAATAACTCCGGGCGGTGCAGATTACTCCTGATAGGAGCACTAGGGTTTCAGGTAAGTAAATGCGATTCACTTGGGGGTGTCTAACTTTTGGCACCCCAAGTATAACAGGACTTTCCTTCTCCTTAAACTAAACTAAATAGGCTGGTTTTGCCTCCAATAAGGATTCATTATACCTTAGTTTTTATCAGGTACAAGGTACTGTTTTATTACTACTGAGAAAAAAGGGGATAATTTTAAAATTTGAATTATTTGGATAAAATGGAGTCTAGGGGAAACAGCGTTCCTGTAATTCAAAGCTTTCTGGATAATGGGTTGCCAGATAACTGATCCTATACCTGTATTATCTTTTCTGTTAAGAAAGCAGGTTGGATTTTTTGATGTGTGTGATTTGGGGTACTCATAACAGTACTCTTTCTCCAGGAGATATATACTCAATCATATAGCCAGCTTGGGGAAATGCCCAGTCAGTATGTGAGATATCAGGCAACATCACTTTAGACAATACAGAGAATGTGTCAGTAGTCACACTAGAATTATTTACCTTACTTCTAATAAGATTTCCCTAGCTACGGAGATATAAATAAGCATGCCATAATTCCCCATGCGTGCACCTTTCATGTGTGTTTTCAATGACAAAATGTACGGTATTTTGAAAGATGATACAAAAAACAACACTTTGGCCTCTAGAACATAAATTATGCAACAGGATGTTTCTGCTGAACGATAATTTGGGCAACCCCTACACTGAAATAGAATCAACTAAATATAGATTATTCCCAGCACATAGGCTAAATAGCGCCATCTACTGATCCCCTTTTGCATTGCTGCTTTTTGGGGAACTAAAATTAAAAAAAAAATACAGTAATTCTGTTCCTGTTTACCTAATCTTTCTTGTAAACAATATTTGCTTTTTGGGCAGTGGCACGGGGGTCATTTACTAATAGGGAATGCAAAGAGAGTATAAAACTGTCACAGTACACAGTAGGGGGCACATTTACTCGAGTGAAGGATTCGAATGAAAAAAACTTTGAATTTCAAAGTATTTTTTTGGGTACTTCGACCATCGAATATCCTACTACGACATTCGACTTCGATTCGAAGTAAAAATCGTTCGACCATTCGATAGTCAAAGTACTGTCTCTTTAAAAAAAACTTCGACTACATACTTCGGTAGTTTAAAGGACAAGGAAAGGCAAAAAATAAAATCCCATTTTTGCCTTCTTTAATGAAAAAGAAACCTATCTCCAATATACTTTAATTAAAAAATGTGTATCATTTTTTATAAGAAACCTGACTGTATGCAGTGAAATTCTTCCTTCATTTACTGCTGTGGATAGGAATTGTCAGACAGTCCCTAACTGCTGAGCAGGGAAACAATCACACTTATGAACAGCAGGGGGAGCCCCGCCTTACTTCCCAGACATGCAGAATTCAAGCAGCTTCGTTTATGACGATCCCTAAGCAGCCCAGACCACACTGAGCATGTGCACAGTCTTAGTCTTGCAAAGATGTTTAACAAAGTTACAAGATGGTGACCCCCTGTAGCCAACTTTGAAAGCATAAATCATTTGTTTGATTAGGCTTGTGGTGCTGTAAGTTCATGTTTATGTTTAGTATACAAAATACAGCATTTCTAGCCTAATTCTATTTTAGACTTTCCTTGTCCTTTAAACCTACTGAGGTACAATGTTAGCCTATGGGGACCTTCCCCATCACTTTTCTAAGCTTTTTTTGATCGAAGAAAAATCGTTCGATCAATTGCTTAAAATCGTTCGATTCAAAGGATTTTATCGTCCGATCGATCGTAGGATTTGCGCTAAATCCTTTGAATTCAATATTCGAATTCAAAGGATTTAAATTCAAGGGTCGAATTCGAGGGTTTATTAACCCTTGATATTAACCCCTGAACTATTTTCACTGTAACATATAGTAGTAATAATCTGCAAGATGTACATACTGTAGCAATCAAGTACTTGGGATCTCACTTGTGCTACTTGAGTTTAAATATGTTTACATCATCAGCGTTTCTATTCAATTTAACAGAAATCTCGGTAGTAGTGCTACAGTGTTTTAGAGAACAGAAAGGGACAGACAGACACTGCCGTCAATAGCAAATACATTTACAATACATTTAAAACCACTGAATCTGTTTAATTATTGTATATAGGAAAGTTAATTAGAATTTTGTTTAGCATTATGCAAAAAAGCTATTTTTTTGCCGGACATTTCCTTTCGATGAAATGTAACGTTAACTTTCCAATAACATTAATTTAAAAAACAGTGGTTTTAAAGTTATTTATACATTTAAAGGGGACCCGTCACCCAAAAAAGTGGCAGACAATATTTGATTGACAGCTGAGATTTTTAAATGAGCTTACAACAGCTATGAATGCCTTAATAAAAAATAGAAATTAGATTTAATGTTTAATATGAAAAGGACTTTTATTATACAGTTTTTTTGTGTCTGGGTGACAGGTCCAATTTAATTGCACTTGCCAGCAGTATTTGTCTTTTTCTCTGCACTGCTGGTTCTGACTCTTGAAACAATGTAGCACAATCCAGCAGGAGAACTGCAACAAAAGAAAGGAAGAGAGGAACAGAACCTTGTTTTTAGTTTGATGTTTTTAACAGTTCGCCACACCCGCTTGCAAACTCTTTAAGACTCAATTATTAAAATTGAGTCTTAAGCTAGGAAATCATAGAATTACTGAGAAGTGACAAAGCAATAAGTAGAGGTGACAAGCGGGTCTTTGGAAGATTTCGTAGAATTACCAGTGAGAGTTTGCAAGCGGGTGTGGCGACCTGTCAGGTTAAGGCCACACTGGGCGTTTTGGGGAGATTTGGTTGCCTGGCGACTAATCGCCTCGTCTTTGCGGCGACCAATCTCCCCAAACGCCTTCCCTCACTCTGCGCTGGCTAAAATGAAAAAAAAAACGCCGGGGCTAATCACACGCAAAGATTCATTTTTGCCGGCGCAGAATGAGGGAAGGCGTTTGGGGAGATTGGTCGCCGCAAAGACGAGGCGATTAGTGGCCAGGCGACCAAATCTCTCCAAAACGCCCAGTGTAGCCTTACCCTCAAAAAACATCAAACTAAAAACAAGGTTCTTTTCCTTTCTTTTGTTTTAATTGAATAAATAATCTTTGTACGTTTGGAAGAATTGGAGTTTAATTTTTAAGAGGAATTAGTAGCGTTCTATTTGTTACACTGTAGGAGAACTGCTACAGTGTTTGATAGCAATTTGTAAAGATACATTGCCCTCTAGTGGAACATTCATAGATTATCCTTGTGTCCATCCAGCGGACACAGTTAAGGAAGCAAAACTTTCAGGGGTTTATTTATTGAAATCCGGATTTATTTCATATTTTATTGAAAAAAAAAACACAACCAAACTCCCATGCTCGATTTGACCTTATTTATTAATAAAATAACCCAAATTAATCGGATTGCGGAAAAATAATACAATAGAGTGAAAACCCAAATCCCATTTTCCTGAAGCGCTACATTTTTTTTTCAGGATTTGGCCTTTTTCAGCATGATTCGGATTCGGCCGAATCCTTCTGGCTGGCCGAACTGAATCCAAATCCTAATTAGCATATTAGGGACATGGAGGGAATTTGCGTGACTTTTTGTCACAAATCAAGGAAGTAAAAAATGTTTCCACCTTCCCACCCCTAATTTGCATCAGACGAATACCGAACCTAATCCTAATTTGCATATGCAAATTAGGCTTTGGTTCGGTATTCGTCTGAATCTTTTACAAAGAATTCGGGGGTTGGTCGAATCCAAAATAGTGAATTCGGTGCATCTCTAGTTTTGCCCCAAAAATCCCTTTCAGAAAAATTTGAGGTTTAATAAATAACCCCCTTAATGTAAATGCAATGGTCTTTACCCACAATGCCACTTCCACCCTACAATTTTAGTCTAATAGTGGGCACCCACTAAATAATACTATTATTTTCTCTTACGTTCCCCCTGTAGTTGTTATATTCATTTATTTATTCCACCACAAGGGAGATGGTAGAAGTGCAGTTACCAACAGATCAGGGTTAATTATATACAAATGCTTGATCATATTGCAACGGAATTATTGATCAATGACCAGTGTCGGACTGGCCCACCGGGATACTGCTAAACATTTGACCTATTTCATGGCCATTCCCTATTTCTATGAGAACAAAGAGGCTACATAGATAGAATAATAGGTTATAGTATGAATAACTAATGAGACTAGGAGAATAGAGGTTGAGCGAGGAGAGGAAGAATAATAGTACTGAGAGTGGGCCCCTGGTGTCCCAGTCTGACACTGTCAATGACCTAAAATATTCACCAGGACCTCCTTTATGTTTCGCAGGTTCCTAAAGAAGCATCGATACTGCTGCTACCTCATAGCCGTGGGCCTGGATGGCCTCTGCTGCCTGTTTCTTCCTTTCCTGACACGCTTCCAGTTGCTGGTGCCTTTCTCTGTCATGTTTGGATACTTTGATGGGGCCTATGTGGCTCTCATTCCTGTCATTACTGGAGACGTCGTAGGAACTTCCAATTTGTCCTCCGCCCTGGGAGTGGTGTTCTTCCTGCACGCAGTGCCGTATTTGGTGAGCCCGCCCATTGCAGGTAGGTTTTCTAATGCACACTTAGCAGCCGGCTGAGCTTGGCATAAGATAAAAGATGCAAATAAATTGTTAACTGTGTAGGCAATATCACAAACAAGCTTGTCGCTAAAATATAAGCCTGGTATTAGCCACCTAAAACTGCTACAATTTCAGAAACCACATAAAATGAGGGATGCACCAAATCCAGGATTCAGTTCGGCATTTGGCCAGGATTCTGGCTTTTTCAGCAGGATTCAAATTTGGCTGAATCGTTCTGCTCGGCCGAATCGAATCGGAATCCTAATTTGCAAATATGCAAATTAGGGGTGGGGAGGGAAATCGCGTGAATTTTTGTCACAAAACAAGGAAGTAAAAAAAATGTCCCCTTCCCACCCCTAATTTGCATATGCATATGCAAATTAGGGTTCGGATTCGGTTCGGTATTCGGCCAAATCTTTCACAAAGGATTCGGCCAAATCCAAAATAGTGGATTCGGTGCATCCCTACTAAAAATAGAGAATTAATGTTAACTGCAAAGTAAACTGAGTATATACACTGCAAGTAGTGGGCTCTCCTACTGTAAGTCCTGTATTGCTTGAAGTATTATGGTCTATCTTGCCTCACAGTGCAGCAGCGTCTAGGGGTGGGAAGCCTCATCCAGTACTGACCACCTCTAATTAGCAGCATCAAGCCTATTTTCTATAGACTGTTTCCCTACAGATGTGAGTCTTGTCTTCATTAGCATTAAAGTTAATAATAGAATGTTTCTATTCTCCTATCCTTGTTTCCTTGAAGTCATCCGTCAAAGGTAAACATTTTCTCATGAGATCCAGCATTGCATTGCACCTGCTTTGGTGGTTTCGTGCAGCCACTATTGGAAAGCTTAGGCTCCATTAAAGGGATACTGTCATGGGAAAAATAAAAATTTTCAAAATGAATCAGTTAATAGTGCTGCTCCAGGAGAATTCTGCACTGAAATCCATTTCTCAAAAGAGCAAACAGATTTTTTTATATTCAATTTTGAAATCTGACATGGGGCTAGACATATTGTCAATTTCCCAGCTGCCCCTGGTCATGTGACTTGTGCCTGAACTGTAGGATGTTTTCCAAGAGCTACAATGAATTCTTCAAGCACCATACTTAATGTCAGGCTGATATAAGATATTTTTTCCTTGTTCAGGTTGGCTGGTGGACACGACCGGTGACTACACAGCAGCATTCCTCCTTAGTGGATTCTCCATGATATTCTGCGCTGTTCTCTTGGGTCTGGCTAAAATGATAAGAAGGATAAAGAAGAAACCCCAGCCTGTAGCTGTGGCCACTTCTGATATAAAGCAAGAAATCTGGACTAATGGAGATGTGTCCTGTGTCAACACAATAAACCAAAAAGAGGTGTAGGTAATGAATTGTGCCAAGAACAAACAAAATATGCCGTTGTTAAGCATCTTTCTCATGCAATCACAAACCAGCAGGAATCTACCGTGGGCACCGTTTATAACTGGGAAAAGACAATATTAATCAAGGAAGGTTTCATACAATTGCACAAAGTGGGCATTGCGGAGGAATTGCCAAAATGGATTAAGCTTGAGTTGCACACCGACTGCACAGAGACTGCTCGTTATAATGCAATGGATGGACATGAGTAAAGGGTTTTGTAATGATAATCTCAACCAAGGAGAATACCTTGTGCCTTACTAGTATAACTAATACCCAGAAGCAGCTGTGCAGCTTCATATCTGGGACATTATATCTTAAATATCAAGCTAAATGCACATTATTGCGAGGAGAAGACACTATTGTGTGATCGGTTAATCGAGTCTTCCTGATTCCGGACTGGAACGCATTGCCATTTACTTGAATGGATTTGGGGTGGGTCAGTGGATGTCAATCAGAAAAACCATTAAATTGATAACAATGAAGCTACACAATGTATGGTCCTTTTATTTCTCATCCTAATACTTCTTTGTTTTGTAGCTTCCCATCAAATCACCAGTGAAAGGCACCACAGGGGCCTGGACTGCCACAGAACCATGTAAGGGGTGGAGTTTACTGCAAATGGGTGTGGTTTGGGCACATTGGGTGTGGCTTAGGCAGTTAGGGTTGTGACCAGGCAAGTGTATGGGGCTCCACAAGTCCATATGACAACCCTTCTAACACTAGCCTCCATGGGGGCTTCTTTTGCTTAGAATATATATATAAAAATTCTCTCTTTCAAAATCACCAGATCATCCTGCCTCACTACATGCAGGATTTGTGCCAAATCCGTTCATTTGTTCGATTTTGTTTGTACTGGAATCCTTATTTGAGTAAGCTCTAATACATTAACTAGGAAAGGGAGCCCTCCCTAAAAGATATATTGGATTCAAATGTCAATCAAAATCCGGCTCCCAATTTTGATTGAGATGCTGAGAGAGGGATAGTAAAGACAAAGTTGATTTCAGAAATGGTACAGAGTGTTAACTTATTATATTTGAAAGTTTCTTTCCTACTTTAGTGTGATGAACCATTTATGAAATTTTAGTTATAGTTCCCCCTTTAAATGAACAGTAACATCAAGGACTAAGGGGCAAGTTCTCATAACTATTTTTTAGGAGAACTAAACCCTAAAAATGAATATGGCTAAAAATGTCATATTGTATACACTGAACTTATTGTACCAGCCTAAAGTTTCAGCTTCTGAATAGCAGTCATGATCCAGGACATCAAACTTGTCACAGGGAGTCACCATCTTGGAAAGTGTCTGCGACACTCACATGCTCAGTGGGCTCTGAGCAGCTTATGAGAAGTTAAGTTTAGGGGTCATAGTAGATTATCAAGTAGAAAATGAGGTTTGTCTGTAATATAAGCTGATGCTACGAGGCTGATTATTACATTCCGATGCTAGTTACACTGGTTTCTGTGCTGCCATCTAATAATTATCTGTGTTAATTACTAATCAGCCTTATATTGTGACATTTCTTTTCTATGTGTACTGTATATTGTGAGTGGGTCCCTAAGCTCAGTAAGTGACAGCAGCACAGAGCATGTGCAGTGAATCAGCAGAAAAGAAGATGGGGAGCTACTGGGGCATCTTTGGAGACACAGATCTTCCCTGCTAAAGGGCTGTGATTGCCTTGGGATGGTACAGAAGCTCAAACCATAATTTTACAACATTTCTAGCTACTTCTTTAGTTAGATTTTAGTTCTCCTTTAACCAACAGGTAATTTATATGATAATAAGGGACTTATTAAAGAATTTTACCAAGTTGGCATATACACATCAGTAAATTACCTTTTTACGTCTTTTACCTTTAGTCACCATTTTGGAATGTTATGTGTGTCACTCTGATCATGTGACAGGAAAGGATGCAGGTTCTATCTGTAACAGGAAGAAGAGTCTGTCCATTCACTGACTGATGTGTGCCCATGGTTGTGGTGTGAGCACAGTGCCCAATATGAGCCAAGGGCAGACTTTATTGCTTAAAACTGCAAGTTTTTTTAGTTGGAATTATCCAGTTGCACATACTACTATTTAAATATTTTGTTTTTGAAAAAGCTTTATTTATATGAAACAGTGTTATAAATATGGACTCTTTTTTGTGATATAATTATATAGAGCCCTGCACTGTTCAGTGGTATAGATTCAAAGATATCCATGCCTATCCCATCTTAGGCTGGTTTACCTAGATATCCCACTCAGAAAATGTCCAACCCTTTTGTTCATGCAATGGGATCCAGGAACAGGTTACGGTTCAGTAGGGTTGCCACCCGGTCAGTATTTTACCAGCCTAGCCGGTAAAACACCTGCCGGGGCCGGTATAACAGATTTACCGGTAATTTGTATTTCCTTTAAAAAAAGCCCTTGGCCCGCCCTCAATTCGCTCTGAACTTACCTTTTTTCAGCCTTCTCGCCATTGTGTGTGTTGCTCCATCCCCTTTTGCGGCACAATACGTGGTTCCGCCCCCTTTTGCATCACAGACCACCTCCTTTTGTTCTCTCCTCCCCCCACCGCCCAGTAACATTTTTCACAAAAGGTGGCAACCCTAAGGTTTCTGCTAGAGAGGAATGGGATCCGTTATACGGAAACTTGTTATCCAGAAAGATCTGAATTATGGAAAGGCCGTCTCCCATAGTCTCCATTTTATCAAAATAATCCACATTTTTAAAAATGATTTACCTTTTCTCTGTAATAAAATAACTGTACCTTGTTCTTGATCCAAACTAAGATATTATTAATCCTTATTGGAATCAAAACCAGCCTATTAGGTTTATTTAATGTTTACATGATTTTCTAGTAGACTTAAGTTATGAAGATCCAAATTACGGAATGATGCATTATCTGAAAATCCCCAGGTCCCAAGCATTGTGGATAACAGGTCCTATACCTGTAATTGGTTCCTAAGGAACTTTAAGCGCCAGTTGATAAGGTTCTTTATTGAGCTGAAATGTAAGAGATAGGCTCCCGAGGTTACAACAAGATATTTATACAGTCTTCTTGAGTTACACAACTTAGTTAACAATCACACCATAGTAAAGTTTCGGTGGTCATTATACAATATGGATTAATTAATTGGTGGAATAGTGATTTCCCAGGAGATGCTCTCCATCCACAAACATCATTTACTAATAAGGTAATTTCCCAGTACAGTGTGAGATATCATATAACATTCCAGAGCTAACTATGAAGTGAGTTAACATAGAGCAGCATAACTATAACAAGATATATACCTAAAGTAAACAGAAAATAGTGGGGTTTTTATTACTGAGCAGATAAGGGAGTGCATTATAATATTTATAGAACTGCTGGGAGAGTGCTTTATGATATATAAGTGTTGAGGATGTCATATATATATATATATATATATATATATATATATATATATATATATATATATATATATATATATAAAATCCTTGGTAGTCCGCACTCCACTGGAATCAGCAAGACACCCAGGTGCCACTCATATGAGAAAAAGCATAACTAAAACTGGTCAACGTTTCGGTCCGCCTCTAGGACCATTATCAAGACCAGATCGTCTTGATAATGATCCTAGAGGCGGACCGAAACGTTGACCAGTTTTAATGCACTGAGTTCACACAGACATTAGCAAATTTGTAATATACTGTAGCGAACGGAGCATATAAGGACGCCAGTAAATTTGCAACATATGTGTGGGAGAAGTGAGGGCCCTTTACTAGTGTCCATTTTTGGATAACTTTGGGGTCGATTATACTAGAAACAAGAGGCACAAGAGACTATAATTCAATTGAAGAAAACACTGTACTATTGTGTCTGGACTACATCTATTTGCCTCTTGAGAATTCCTAACCCCCCCACTCTTGCTCCAATACTATTAAGATCAAAGGAATATGGGTGCAGTCTTTTTCTAACAAATATATACCTCCTATTGTTACATATTGTTTGAGTGCAACGCTTTCAAGGGAAACACGTCCTTTCTCGCCTCCTTTTGGGCTTTCACTTTACAATTAAGTGAAATTTTTGTAGAACAGCCAATAAAGGTTTTTTTTTAATATTGAATAAATGGCGAACAATCAACCTGCTGAGCTTTTAATACCAAACAAACTGTATGCCCTGGAAAAACTTGAGGACAGGGTGTCACGGTTTAACCAGCTTGAAACAGTTTTAAATAACGAGAATTTGGATGAAGAGGATGACGATACTATTCCTGAAATTTTTAAAAATTTAGAAAAATACATGTCACAAGAATTGCTACTTTGCTGGGACATTGTAACTCTGGAGAAATATGTTGCCCTGAATAGAATACCGAGAGGTTTAAGGATCAGGAAGTTTCCCACGTTCGCCAGAGATGATGAGATGTTTGTGAATAAATGGAATGATACCCTGTCGAGATGTTCCTTTGAATTGATACTTTGATAGCACTGATTATCAATCACAAGAAACAAGAATTAATTGTCACTAGGGAGAACATTAATGAATCCCAACTCCTTTTGTCAAGTCTTGAGAAATTGCCAGATCTGGGCGACCTGGATAGGAAACTAAAAGAACATCTCTCAAGTTTGGAACAAACAGTCAGCTCACGAAAGAAGCGGAAATTGAATAGAGATCGAATTGACTATGAGAATAATATGGTTTATATATGGAAGAGACCAAAATCCATTCTAAGATCCAAAAGCTATCAGCGTGACCGCACTAAATCAGTCTCTTTCTCCAGTGACTCGGGGGAGGAGACTTCTTTTTGTACGGATGATTTGACGTCTCTACCCCAAAACAGGCGTGCCCCCACTGTGGCAGACCTAGAGGATGTGGAGCCAATGGAGGACACCAGGAAGCCAAAAAACCATCACGGCCAGGATCAATATACGAACCGGAAAAAACAGGAGAGAACAGACTGGAACAGAAAGAACGATAAATCAGGAAAAAGACAAGAAGAGGGGGGAAACGGTTCCAGGGAAAGACCTTACAAATTGAGAACCAACCCCAAGAAGAAGGACCGGACTTACTGAAAGTCGTTAATTTATCCTCCACCACCCTGTCCCCGTCGCAGACCTCAGTACTTAGTAAAGGGTTATCCTTTGCTCCGACCCACCACTTTAGTTTGTTTAATACACTATTAGATGTGAACAAGTTTGTTTGCAAGCTAACCCTTAGGAGACACTTTGGGTCAGGGGGTGAGGGAGTAGATATAGCCCCCCCCATAGAAACTATAGCACCGAACTGAGGGACAATGGGACTTCTGAACAGGGTACATTCTTTGAGACGTTTAAGGAGTTTTGCTGCCTTGCTGATTTAAGTATGTTAGAAAACTAGAGCATTAGGGAAAGATCCCCAGATGAGCCCCTAATCGGTAGGGATGTAGCGAACTGTTCTGCTGCGAACTAGTTTGCGCGAACTTCGACCGTTCGCGTCCGCCGAATGTTCGCGAACGTTTGGGAACGTTCGCATTTTGAGTTCGCGTTCGATCGTTCGACCATTCGAATTCCTTCGACCGCTAAAAATCGAACGATTTCCATTCGTTTGAACGATTGTAAGCATTCGATCGAATGAAAAGCATTCGAATGGCTTCGATCGTTCGATTCGAATGAAAATCCTTCGATCGAATGATTAAAATCCTTCGATCGTTCGAATCGAACGATTTTAGCGGGTGTTAGAAGTTCGCGAACTGTCCGCGAACGTTCGCATTTTTTGCCGGTGTTCGCGAACGGCGTTCGCGAACACCAAATCGGCAGTTCGCTACAACCCTGCTAACCGGTAGATCGACTCAATAAAAAATGTAATTCTGGCTTTTACCCCTTACAGTCTAGATGCTCCTCAATGGATATGTTCCAGGATCTGGTGGAACAGGACCTTAAGAAACTCAACACCAGTGTTTCAAAGAGAAACAAATGGAACATCTCCCTTGACGAACGGAGAGCCCTCATGTCCTTAAAGGCAGCCACAGATATTACTTTACGGCAGGCAGATAAGGGAGGGAGTGTGGTGGTCATGAATACTATTGACTTCATAGCAGAGGCCAAGCGACAGTTGAACGATTCCGAAACCTATTCCACCCTCTCCTTCAATCCACAGGATAAATTTATGAAGGCTATCGAAGAACTGGTGTCTTATGGTATATCTTTGGGAGTGGTGGACACACGTGATAGGGATTATCTGGTTAGGCGTACTCCAACCATCCCAATCTTCCACCATCTCCCAAAGATACATAAATCTATCCACCAATTTGTTGCAGGTGGGGAGCTTCCCCATTTATTTTTCACCACCAAAAAATCAACGTTTCGGGGGGGTTTTCACCCACCCTTCATCAGGATAAACACACAGTGCACACCATAACCTTATAAAGCCCATTAGGCCACACCCAACAACCACATGTTCCCAAGTTCCTGTGTGGATCCAAATTGAGGCTTGGTACTCAGTCCTGTCCCACCCTCATATAAGGGTCCATTTTGTAGTGTCACGAAAAAGTAAGAATTTTCTTCTCAATAAATCCATTCACGAATGTCCGTGTCAAGCATCAGTTAAACATCAGTTAAACAAAAAAATCACAGTGTAGAAAGTAATGCACTTAGACTACATGGTATACATGATTATATAACATCTTGTGGTATAATTACTCACAGCCAGCGGGGTTTTTTATCATTAGCTCTATCATTTCTCTTCACCCTCTGGCCAGTTTATCTGTGAAAAGTAAAACAGTGTTACAAACTTTTTTTAAAAAAATTCATATTATAAGAAACAATTTAGACTGAAATGTTCATTAATACCTTTAGGATACAATGTTTCCAGTTTCCAGATCCAGAAAGCCTCCCTCTTCAGTAAAGCTAATTTTTTATCAGTTACATTACTTGGAGACACCCAAACCTCTTCCAAAATTTGCCATCGTATTTGTGAAACTGTGTGTCTTTTCTCAAAAAAATCTTTAGCAAGGATGGTCTCTTTTTTTACCTTATCCTTAATCTTATCGTCCTCCATTTTCTCTTCCGGCTTATAATTTCTTATGACACTTTTGTGCTCATTAAGTCTTAGCCTAAATGCCCTTTTTGTTTGCCCTATGTAGCCTAAGCCACAGGGGCATTTTAACAGGTAAATCACCCCTTCTGTATTACAGGTTGCGAAGCCTCTAAGTTTAATGGGATTCCCTCTGCTTGGATGGGTGCAGACTTCCCCCTTTATGATCCCATTGCAATGGCTACAATTCATACATGGAAATGTACCCACCCTTTTCGTTTGTTTTTTTGTAATTAGAGGGTTCCTAACATCTGTCCTGGTTAGATGATCACCAATACTTTTGCCTTTTTTGTAAGAGAATAATGGGGCCTCAGTGAAAAGTTTCCCAAATGTTTTGTCATTCTGCAAAATGGGTCAATGTTTTTTTATCACCTTTTTAATCAGGGCACTATGGGGACCATAGGTTGTAACACAAGGAATCCCTATGTTTTTCTGTTTGTCTTTTTTCTTTTCATCCCTTTTAAGGGTCGCTACTTCCTGTGTGTAACCTTCCAGTTCTGCCTTACCGTACCCCCTTTGTGTAAACTTTTCAACCAATTCTTTTGCCTGGTTTCTATAAAGGTCATCCGATGACGTTATGCGTCTTGCTCTCATAAACTGGCTTTTAGGGAGCCCCTTGACTGTGCCAATGGGATGGAAACTATCCCTCCGTAGTGTGCTGTTTCTATACGTTGGTTTCTTGTATACATCTGTGATGAAATTACCATCACAGAAAGTTACCTGTACATCAAGGTAACTTACACTTTGGGGGCCAATGCACATTGTGAACTTTATGGTGTTGTGTACATCATTGAGATATGTAAGAAATTCAGATAAATCATTTTGGGAACCTGTCCATATCAAAAACATATCGTCCACATAACGTTTCCATAATGCTATATGTTTCCCGAAATGGATATTATTGAGAATATACATGTGTTCAAATTTGTGCATAAATATGTTAGCATAGGCCGGAGCCATGTTAGCACCCATACTTGTCCCCTGGATTTGTAGAAAGAATTCTGTGTCAAACCTGAAGTAGTTTCTTTTTAGGACAAATTCAAGGCAATCGCAAACAAAATTACTTTGATGTATTGGTAGATTTTCATTGAGTAAATACTCTCTAGTGCATTCAATTCCTTCCTCATGTGGTATAGAGGTGTAAAGGTCTTTTACGTCTATAGTACACAGTATGGGTGATTGTGACCTGTTTTCAAAAGATTTAATTGTCTGTAAAAATTGTGTAGTGTCTTTTAGACATGTGTCAAGTTTTGGAAGAATATCTTGGAGGTAGGTGTCCACAAAAAGTGCCAATGGTTGTAGTAATGAATTAACACCCGAAACTATAGGTCTCCCCGGGGGATTTTCTAATGTCTTGTGTATTTTCGATAGCATATAAAAAAAATGGGGAAAAAAGAAGGGTGGGTGAAAACCCCCCCGAAACGTTGATTTTTTGGTGGTGAAAAATAAATGGGGAAGCTCCCCATCTGCAACAAATTGGTGTTGTGCTGCTCTCTTCCATTCAACTGTGATTACTATGATTGACGTGTGCCGACCGTCTAGAGAGTTTTTTGCACCATCTAGCAGGAATTGTCATAGGAAAGGCGAGGTAAGTGCGGAAATTTACACATAAATCTATCCAAACACCAGAGGGCAGACCCATAGTTGCTAGCATTGGATCTGCGAACGAGGGGCTTTCAGACTGGCTTGATTTGAATCTAAAACCTTTAGTCCCACTTTTGGGCTCATACATAAGAGACACTGGACACCTCATTGAAAAATTATCCACCCTCACTTGGTTGGACACATATCACTGGATTTCCATGGATGTTAAATCCTTATACTCCATGATCCCACACAATATGGGTATACAAGCCATTTCAGACACTTTGAAGGAATCACACTCCTACACACCACATTTCATTCACTTTAATTTATTGGTCCTTGAATTTTTATTAACACACAATTTTTTTCACTTCGATGGGGGTTACTGCCTCCAGAGACGTGGCACTGCCATGGGAGCGTCTTTCGCCCCCTCGTATGCGAACCTCTACATGGGCCGCTGGGAGCAGTGCCATGTCTATGGATGTGCTAACCCCTTTCGCGATCACATAATTTGGTACGGTAGGTATATCGATGACCTGCTATTTATATGGAATGGTCCTTTGAGTCTAATTGATGAGTTTCATCAATACCTCAATACAAATCAATACAATCTTCAATTATCACTCGAACATCACAATGAGAAAATCACTTTTTTAGATTTAACCTTAAAAGGGAATTCATGCACTAAATCAATAGACACGGAAATTTTCAGGAAACCTACGGCAGGCAACACAATTCTAAAATATAATAGTTGTCATCCCAAACACACCCTGAACAGCATCCCTTATAGTCAGTTTGTTAGGTTTCGGAGAAACTGCAGTCAGGATGCCACATTTGATCTCCAATCGCATAAATTAGGGCATAGATTGCAAGATAGAGGTTACCCCAAACATCTCATAAGAAGTGCACATGAGAAAGCTAAAACAGCACCTGTATTGGGGAAAGAAAAAAGAAGGTTGATCCAGGATCACTCAGATTACATTAAACCAGACAAACAAAAAATGTTCTTTGTCACTGAATATAGTGAGAAGTATGGGCAAATTTGTAAGATTATTAAAAAATATTTACCTATATTGGATGGAGATACAAAAATGTCTGAAATCTTGGCTCAAACTGAGGTCAAGTGCGTCCCAAGAAAGGCTCCCACTTTAGGAAAAATGCTGGCTCCTAGTCTAATCCTAGTCTAATCTCATCGGCTTCACTTTACTCGGCAGATAATTGGCTAAAAGTAAAAGGTACATATAAATGTGGGGCGAATACCTGCAAGACATGCCAAGTTATTTTTATTGGGCCGGAGTTTAAATCTAATGCATCAGGGTAAGTCTTCAAAAATACAGGGTTCTATAATTGTAATACCAGAAACGTTGTATATCTTCTAGAGTGCAGCCATTGTAACAAACAGTATGTGGGTCGCACATCCCGCATGCTGAAGGAAAGGATAAGGGAGCATATCAGAAGTATTACCAATAAGGAAGAGACCACTCCGGTTGGCAAACATTTTAAAACATGCACACCCAATGGGCTAAAAGACCTAAGGGTGAAAGTAATTGAAAAGGTACGGGTCCCCATCAGAGGAGGCAATATCATTTATAGATTAAACCTCAGGGAGGCTTTCTGGATCCTCAAATTGGATACCAGAATCCCTAATGGTCTAAACTATAGACATGACATTAGCTATTTATATTAGAGATTGGAGCATATGGATTCTCAGCAAATTGAAAAGCTTGATCAAGATGGGTGTAGGTGGCATGTTATATTTAGGTAAAAACTTTCCCTAGCCTTCCCCGTCAAAAAGGACCTCCTCAGGAGTTGGAATGTATCTGAATCATCCCCGCCAAAATATTTGTACCTACAGATTGTTTGGTTTTTAATCAATTAATATTGTTTCAAAATATTTTTTTTTTTTAACAGTTTCACTTTGTTTCAGTTTTTAATGGATTTAAATAAAGGTGTAATTTTATTGAGAGCCCACTAGAAGGCATTATCACCTCCTGTATAAATAACCCAGCTGTTGACACTGTCTGACTGAGCACCTGGCTTGAGGGGAGAGCGGCGAGCAGCTGCGGTCTTTTTTTGCCTTTTTATCTACAGTTTTAATGTAACTTAATAAACATCAGAGTTTTAATTAAATCCCAGTGTGCACTCATGCTGTCCGGATCTGTTATATATATATATATATATATATATATATATATATATATATATATATATATATATATATATATATATATACAGTATATTGAAACATGTTTACAAGCGTTGGTGGAGCATATATATATATATATATATATATATAAATAAACAAGATTTGGGGGAGCACATTGGTATATGTATATACAAGTTTTGGGAGAGAACATTGGTTGGTATATACAAGTAGTAGCAGTAACAGATACCACTTGTTAATCAAAGGTAAGTAGCTGTCAGACAATGGTAACACAATGCTCATTCATTTTTTTAAACATTTTCCAAATTGGCAGAATGTTGTTTTACAATTACTGTCTCTTCAGAAATGACTGGATATATTGTATACAGTATTAAACCCAAATAAGGATCACTGGAGACAGGATTTGGTTCAGGAATTGGTCCAATCAGCCTAACCCTAATTTTTTGAAGAATTCAGATTCAGCCAAACCATTAACTGCTTAGCGGAATCGAATCCAAACCCTTAAAGACATGTGACTTTAAAGCTCTGTACAAATATATGTAGTGAATAATGTACCCCCTAATGCAGGGATCCCCAACCTTTTTCACCCGTAAGCCACATTCAAATGTAAGAATGGTTGGGGAGCAACATAAGCATGAAAATAGTTCCTGAGAATGCCAACAAAGGGCTGTGATTGACTATTTTGAAGCCCCTATGTGGACCGGCAGCCTACAGAAAGCTCTATTTGGCAATACAACTGTTTTTTATGCAACCAAAACTTGCCTCCAAGCCAGCAACTTAAAATTAAGCACCTGCTTTGAGGCCACTGGAAGCAACATCCAATGGGTTGGTGAGCAATATGTTGCTACTGGTTTGGGATCACTGCCCTAATGTAAAATATAAGGACATTATAAGTCACCAAGGAGTCCCACAACCGTATAATATCTTCATATTTTACATCCAGGGGTGCGTTATTTATTATAATACACAACTTCAAGTGAGTCATGTGACAGAAATGACATCATTAAGCACTGATTCTAACTGCTGACATCACAAAGCACCATTTATAAGGATATAATTTACAGGATATTCATGTCTTTTTTTATATGAGAGCGGAGAGCAGGCAGAGGAGTGAGAAGCAGTCGGCAGTGTGGGTGCTGTGTGGGGCAATTGGACAGATGGACAAATAGTACAGTAGTACAGTCATAGCCACAAATACTATTTGGCCCAACTCTGCATGTTATTTATGTTTATTTATATGTAAAATGCGCACATGTTGACCTAACTGCTAATATGTAAAGTACAGACCAAAACTAAATGAGTTCATGGTTATATGTCCATGTAGCAATGCAGGTATCTTCAAATAATCTTCTTCACATCATCTTCAGATCAAAGAGAGCACTCAGATATTCATCATTGGATGGATCATTGCTTAAAGCTTTTTCATACAATTTCATTGCATTTGATTTATCCTGGTTTTCCTTACTGATGAACCCCAGCAAAGCAAGCCCTGAAGCATCCCTGGGGTTTCTCGCTAATCTCTGTCTGGCTATGCTTCTCAGAGACATCTCACACTCTTCCCTGTGTTTATTCCGAACAGGAATCCGCAGCCCTTCCTTGTACTGTTCTACAGCTTCGTCTTCAGATTTCTTCCATTTTTCCAGAAATTCCCCATAATGTAAAAGGGCTTGTTGTTTCTCACATTCAGGAGTGGTTGTTAGCTCTGTGGCCTTTTTATAGGTTTCTTCTGCTTTTTTATGTTGATTTGATCTGACGTACATATCTGCTAAATCAAAATGTGCATGTAGAAATGACTTTTTCACTTCTACCACCATTTCAAAGTGAAATATGGCCTTTTCCCTTAGATCCTTTATGTTTTGCATATCTGGACTTCTGCCATTACCTCTTCTGTTCTTTTGCATAAGCATTAGTGATGGGCGAATCTGTCGCGTTTCGCTTCGCCGAATAATTCGCGAATTTCCAGCGAAATTCGCGAAACGGCGAAAAATTCGCGAAACGAGTCGCGCGGGCCGATTTTGTCGCGCGTCAAAATATTTTGTCGCGGACGCAAGTATGAGTTTTAACGCGCGACGTTATTTTTGACGCGCAGTGCAATTTGATGAAGCCCATCTTCTATGGGTGTTTTGTTTGTATAACCTTTTTTCATCTTTGGGCCTACAAATAAAAAATTTCCCCTTAGTTTCAAGCTTTGTAGTCTGTGATGATAAATGAACATGGTATCTTTTGCTTTGTGTCTGAATGTGCTGAATTGGATTGGACTCCATGGGAAGACCAATACACATGCGTGTTTCACTTAGTATACTGCTACACACATGCCCTGCATTGTTAGAGGACTCCTATCTTGAAAAAATGGCTCCCATTTTGCAAGTTTCTTAAACTTTTAACGTTTGTGGATTTTTTCACATTACCTCTGGTCAACTGGTAATGGTATCTACTACTACTCTATATCTCTGTTTAACCAAAAAGTACCATCTGTACTTCATATATCTAATAGTAGATTACTAACACAAGTACAACTAATAAATCTGAACAGATAGTATCTGGATGCTTTGTATCTCAGATAAAAATGAATAAACCATATGTTTATGTGAATGAACCTTATATTTACATCATGTAATTGTAATGATTCTGAAATACTATGTAATGTAATTTTAATGACTCCGATTAAGAATAGTCATCGTTGTGTTATTAGAATCCAAACAATTCCAAGTACCATGTGAGTATTAGTTTAGTCAAATGAAAAATGAACTCAAAATATAGAGATATAAAAATTTTTTTAATTTACAACATATAGCACAACGGTGCTGTAACAAACAATAAATAAATTAAAGTGGAGGAGGAGGAGGAGCAACTACCCTCTGCAGGTTGTCTACAATGTCCCTAACCTCTCCCAGCTCCTGCCGCATGGCATTAACTTGGTGGACTAGGGTGACCAGGAGCTCAGTCTGGTCGTAGTAGGCATTCTCTGTCTGAGTGCCTACACTGAGCCCCTGGTCGTCCACTGGTCGTGCCGCCTGGTGAGGTGGTGGTGCCGCCTGGTGAGGTGGTGGTGCCGCCTGGACAGGTGGTGGAGGCGGTGCTGCCTCATCAGGTGGAGGCGGTGCTGCCTCATCAGGTGGAGGCGGTGCTGCCTGGTCAGGTGGTGGTGGTGGTGGTGGTACTTCCCCATCATCAGGATCATCTTGGATCCATTCAGCTGGCAATGAATAAATTTCAGTTTGAGTAACACAGCAATTGCATTTGTATAGTATAAATTATACAGGATAAGGTGTCATGTTGTAACTACAGGAAAATTAACTTTATTGTAGTTAAGAAGGGAAACCTATTTTTTCCGTTTAAATAAATCTACCTTTATGTGAAGTAAAATTCTTATTAGCCTTGTCACAGGCCTAAACAAATACACATTTGCTCCAAAATACCAAAATAAATAGGAATCAAGTGCAGGGCAAGATTTACATAGTAGGCGCCCCTAGGCCCACTGCCATTCGTCGCCCCTGTCCCCTCCCCTTTATTCGGGCAAATTTTTATCATCTGGACAGGAGCAATGGGGATTGCTGCATGGGAAACTATTGTATCTCCTGTGCATCCCCAGTTTTTCTGAACCAATATGGGTGTGGTTGGGCAGCATGCCGCCACCCTAAAATCTTCCAGCCCTAGGCCCGGGCCTTGGTGACCTTTCCACAGATCCGAGCCTGATCAAGTGGCTTTATTGTAGTTAAGAAGGGAAACCTATTTATTATGTTTAAATAAATCTACCTTTATGTGAAGTAAAATTCTTATTAGCCTTGTCACAGGCCTAAACAAATACACATTTGCTCCAAAATACCAAAATAAATAGGAATCAAGTGGCTTTATTGTAGTTAAGAAGGGAAACTCATGTATTGCATTTAAATAAATCTATTATAATCTGTTTAAATAATCTCCATTTGACAGCTCATTTACTTGTTATCTAACTTGTCTGCAATTATGTCAGTCAGTCAAAGTCAACTGTTCCAATCCTAATTACAGTATTCACTTAAATACATTTTTGCTGTAAAATAGCAAATCATTATAAGATGTTTTCTTTTTAAATAACTCTACCTTCCACCTCCATGCGCAGCTCATCTACAAATGCGCTGTGGCGTCTTTTGAGATCGCTCCAGATCCTCTGGAGCTCCCGCAAACTTAAACGCAGGCGGTACTCCCTCCGCAGCCTGCGCCTCAATCTCTCCATTATGCTCCTTCGGAGCGCCTGGATTCCTCTCACTCCAGGAGGGATATTGTCGTATCCCTCCTGGTGCAGGTACCTGACGAAGTACCTTAGCTGGTCCCGGTTCATCATGCCAGGTCCTGCCATTTTCAAACTGCACTCCTAAAAATGTAAGCACGGGCGGGGCTATTTATAGTTGCGACGCCCATTTTTGACGCGCGCATGACGCGCGTCACATGACGCGTGCGCGCACACGACGCGCGTCACATGACGCACGCGCGCGCATGCGCAAACACAGTTTTGATATGACGCGCGCCGAATCTCGTCGCGCGGCGACGAATCTCGTCGCCCGGCGACGAACCTCGTCGCGACGGCGACGAACCTCGTCGCGACGGCGACGAAATTGATAAATTGACTACTGTAACACTCAAATACATTGATTTTTTAAAATAAATTATGATATTAAGTCACACTATATTTGGCAATTAGGCACTATTAGAAGTAACATTATTCCCCTAGCAATCATACATTGATTTAAATAAGAGACTGGAATATGAATAGGAGAGGCCTAAATGTAAAAAAGTAGCAATGACTAACAATACATTTGTAGCCTGACATAGTATTTGCTTTTTAGTTGGGGTCAACTCATTGACCCACATTTAAAAGCTGCAAAGAGTCAGAACTTAGAAGAAAAAGGCAAATAATAAAACCAAATTAAAAGTTGCTTAGAATTTGCCATACTATTGCATACTAAAAGTTTCCTTAAAGGTGAACCACCCCTTTAAGGGCTTTGCACTGGATCTATGAATACGTTGTGTAAAGTGTTTGGAAACAAAGGATGGCGTGTGTTCTCTTTGAAGGTTATGGACAGCAAACTGGGACAAGACTGCTTGTGAAGTTGAAAGTCGCAAAATAGCAGATGCAGCTGAAAGTGGGATGTAAGATGGACATCATCTAGGAATGAAATTCCTCTTTCCATTAAGCAAACTGTGTTGTCTCGTTTATTTAACTCAAGGACAAAAGCATTCATAGAGGACAAATTCAATCTAAATTATTACTTACAGCATGAATTTAAGTAGAGTTTATGGCTATGTTTGTGTCAGCCAGGGTTGCCAGGTTGGTTGGTTTCCAGTCAAATTTACTGGGCTGATGTTTGGGGCCTGTTTGGGCCTCTGTGTAATTTGAATGCAAGGGCCTATTTTGACTCCCAGACCAGACATGGCTTTGGGACTACCATTAAAACATTTCCCTTACTTTTGTACACAGTGATGAATGTATATATGCCATGTTTTGCTTTGGAATCAATGGGAAGAGCAATTCGCACCTATGTTCCACTCAGTTACTGCTATACACACATGCCCTCCCTGTATACATTTTTTAGAGCACTCCTATCATTTCAAAAGAAAGAATAATGACAGAGGCAAAGGACTTTTGGCCGCAGTCGTTTCAGGGGTAATAATAGTGTGAATACATTTGACAACCAAGCAGCAAGCATTGTTGTAATCAATTTTATTAGAGCCAGAAGAATTAAATGAGGCAGGCCTCAACCCCCAGAAGAAATTAGCCAAACAATGGGGCTGTATTCGAAGAAACATTTTTAGAAGCCATGATAGGCCTCAACCACCAGAAGACATTAGCCAACTTAGCGGCAAAATTACAAGCAACCTATTTAGAAGCCATGATAGGCCTCAACCCCAGAAAAAATTAGCCAACAATATGGCAGTATTCGAAGAAACATTTTTAGAAGCCATGTTAGGCCTCAACCACCAGAAGAAATTAGCCAACAATGTGGCAGTATTCGAAGAAACATTTTTAGAAGCCATGATAGGCCTCAACCACCAGAAGACATTAGCCAACTTAGCGGCAAAATTAAAAGCAACCTATTTAGAAATCATGTTAGGCCTCAACCCCCAGAAGAAATTAGCCAAACAATGTGGCAGTATTCGAAGAAACATTTTTAGAAGCCATGATAGGTCTCAACCCCCAGAAGAAATTAGCCAACAATATGGCAGTATTCGAAAAAACATTTTTAGAAGCCATGTTAGGCCTCAACCACCAGAAGAAATTAACCAACAATGTGGCAGTATTCGAAGAAACAGTTTTAGAAGCCATGATAGGCCTCAACCCCCAGAAGAAATTAGCCAACAATATGGCAGTATTCGAAAAAACATTTTTAGAAGCCATGTTAGGCCTCAACCACCAGAAGACATTAACCAACAATGTGGCAGTATTCGAAGAAACAGTTTTAGAAGCCATGATAGGCCTCAACCCTCAGAAAAAATTTAGCCAACAATATGGCAGTATTCGAAGAAACATTTTTAGAAGCCATGATAGGCCTCAACCACCAGAATAAATTAGCCAACAATGTGGCAGTATTCGAAGAAACAGTTTTAGAAGCCATGATAGGCCTCAACTACAAAAAAAAATTGCCGACAATGCAGCAGTAGTGTCAGCAACAGCAGTAGGAGCCTTGATAGACACCCACCAGAGTTTTGCCAAATAATGAGGCATTAGTAGCAACAGCAGCGGCAACAACAGTCATGTTGTAAATTTCAATCAACTCTATATTAGAGCCAGAAGAATTAAATGAGGCAGGCCCCAAACAGAAGACGTTTGCCAAATAATGAGGCATTAGTAGCAACAGCAGCGGCAACAACAGTCATGTTGTAAATTTCAATCAACTCTATATTAGAGCCAGAAGAATTAAATGAGGCAGGCCCCAAACAGAAGACGTTTGCCAAATAATGAGGCATTAGTAGCAACAGCAGCGGCAACAACAGTCATGTTGTAAATTTCAATCAACTCTATATTAGAGCCAGAAGAATTAAATGAGGCAGGCCCCAAACAGAAGACGTTTGCCAAATAATGAGGCATTAGTAGCAACAGCAGCGGCAACAACAGTCATGTTGTAACTTTTAATAAACTCTATATTAGAGCCAGAAGAATTAAATGAGGCAGGCCCCAAACAGAAGACGTTTGCCAAATAATGAGGCATTAGTAGCAACAGCAGCGGCAACAACAGTCATGTTGTAAATTTCAATCAACTCTATATTAGAGCCAGAAGAATTAAATGAGGCAGGCCCCAAACAGAAGACGTTTGCCAAATAATGAGGCATTAGTAGCAACAGCAGCGGCAACAACAGTCATGTTGTAAATTTCAATCAACTCTATATTAGAGCCAGAAGAATTAAATGAGGCAGGCCCCAAACAGAAGACGTTTGCCAAATAATGAGGCATTAGTAGCAACAGCAGCGGCAACAACAGTCATGTTGTAAATTTCAATCAACTCTATATTAGAGCCAGAAGAATTAAATGAGGCAGGCCCCAAACAGAAGACGTTTGCCAAATAATGAGGCATTAGTAGCAACAGCAGCGGCAACAACAGTCATGTTGTAAATTTCAATCAACTCTATATTAGAGCCAGAAGAATTAAATGAGGCAGGCCCCAAACAGAAGACGTTTGCCAAATAATGAGGCATTAGTAGCAACAGCAGCGGCAACAACAGTCATGTTGTAACTTTTAATAAACTCTATATTAGAGCCAGAAGAATTAAATGAGGCAGGCCCCAAACAGAAGACGTTTGCCAAATAATGAGGCATTAGTAGCAACAGCAGCGGCAACAACAGTCATGTTGTAAATTTCAATCAACTCTATATTAGAGCCAGAAGAATTAAATGAGGCAGGCCCCAAACAGAAGACGTTTGCCAAATAATGAGGCATTAGTAGCAACAGCAGCGGCAACAACAGTCATGTTGTAAATTTCAATCAACTCTATATTAGAGCCAGAAGAATTAAATGAGGCAGGCCCCAAACAGAAGACGTTTGCCAAATAATGAGGCATTAGTAGCAACAGCAGCGGCAACAACAGTCATGTTGTAACTTTTAATAAACTCTATATTAGAGCCAGAAGAATTAAATGAGGCAGGCCCCAAACAGAAGACGTTTGCCAAATAATGAGGCATTAGTAGCAACAGCAGAGGCAACAACAGTCATGTTGTAACTTTTAATAAACTCTATATTAGAGCCAGAAGAATTAAATGAGGCAGGCCCCAAACAGAAGACATTAGCTGCAAAATTGTAAGAAAAATATTTAGAAGCCATGTTAGGCCTCAACCAGAAGAAATTAGCCAACTTAGCGGCAAAATTATAAGCAACATATTTAGAAGCCATGTTAGGCCTCAACCAGAAGAAATTAGCCAACAATGTGGCAGTATTCGAAGAAACATTTTTAGAAGCCATGTTAGGCCTCAACCAGAAGAAATTAGCCAACTTAGCGGCAAAATTATAAGCAACATATTTAGAAGCCATGTTAGGCCTCAACCAGAAGAAATTAGCCAACAATGTGGCAGTATTCGTAGAAACATTTTTAGAAGCCATGTTAGGCCTCAACCAGAAGAAATTAGCCAACAATGTGGCAGTATTCGAAGAAACATATTTAGAGGCCATGTTAGGCCTCAACTACTAAAAAAATTTGCCGACAATGCAGCAGTAGTATCTACGATAGCAGTAGGAGCTTTGATAGGCCCCCACCATAAAAAAATTGCAGACAATGCAGCACAGCAGCAGTACTACTAGGGCTAGTAGCAGGCTACAGCAGCAGCAGCAGCAGCAAGGGCAGCAGGTGCAGACAGATGGGGAATGGGCAATACCACTGAGGAGGAGAGTATGGGCAGCAATGGAGAGAGGAGGATAAATCTATGGAGGAGAAGGAGGAGAGGAGGCTAGTCTCTGCTGTCTGCAATGGGCACTTGGATATCCCCGCTTATCCATGCCTCATTCATTTTAATGAATGTCAGCTTATCCACGCTGCCAGTGGATAGCCGTGTCCGCTTCTCAGTGACCACCCCACCTGCGGCACTGAAGACACGCTCTGACAGGACACTGGCAGGGGGGCAAGCCAGCACCTCCAGAGCGTACTGTGCCAGTTCTGGCCACTGGTCGAGCCTCGAGACCCAATAATGCATGGGGTCATCGTCAGGGCGAATGGCATCCTGCACGCTGACTGACCCCATGTAGTCAGCCACCATATGCTCCACCCGCTGCTGGTGGTGGCTTTGGGTGCTGACTGGGCCTGCTGCTGGCCGTTGAGGCTCGAAAAAGCTCTTCCACACACCCATGAGATCTCCGCCCTTGCTGCTGCTGCTGCTGCTAGGCCCCCGTCTCTGCTGGGTGTGTGGAGTAGTGGAGGCCTGAGAAGTGTCAGACTGGGGGAAGGCCTCCACTAATTTTGAGCACAGAGCCTTCCTCAATTGACCCATCCTCCTCTCTCTCTGGCTGGGTACAAGGAACTCCCCCACCTTTCCCTTGTACCGTGGGTCAAGCAAAGTAGCCACCCAATAATCCTCCCGGTCTTTGATAGAACAGACCCGGGGATCGCTTCGGAGGCAAGTCTGCATATGGGCAGCCATGTAAAAGAGGTGCCCCCGACCAACCTCTTCTTGACTGCCCTCCAGATGCAGCAGGTCATCTGGCTCGACCTGCCCCTGCTCTGTACCCTCCCAGCCGCGGACAATAGCTGGGGTGGTTGGGTGGCATGTGCCCTGCTCCCCATGCTGCGCAGGCACCCAGTCCTCCTCTCCCTCATCCTCCTCATCGGGCACCATCTCCTCCTCAGCCCCCTCTGCCTGCCTACGGGGCCTACTCTCCTCCTCCTCCTCCTCCTCAGGCACGTCACCCTCCTCTAGCAGCCCATCCAACGTGCGCTTGAGGAGGAACACCAGGGGTATGACATCGCTAAGACACGCATTGTCCCTGCTAACAAAGCGTGTCGCCTGCTCAAAGGGGGCAAGTACTTGGCAGAGCTGCCTCATTTGCTGCCACTGCTCTGCACTAAAGTACCCCAAATCTGCCCCCTGAGTACCCCTGGCACTGTGCTCCAGCAGGTAATTGCTGACCGCCCAGCGCTGCTCTACGAGGCGCTCCACCATGTGCAGGGTGGAATTCCAGCGCGTCGGCAGGTCACAGATGAGCCGGTGGGGTGGCAGACTATGCTGCCGCTGCATCCGTGCCAAAGACGCGCTGGCGGTGGGGGACCTGCGAAAATGGGCACATACCCTACGTACCTTCTCCAGCATGTCACCCAACCCTTGGTAGCTCTTGAGGAAGCGCTGCACCACAAGGTTGAGGACATGTGCAAAGCAAGGCATGTGGGTCAGGTGCCCTAGGCGGATGGCGGCCAGCAGGTTGCGACCGTTGTCGCAAACAATATTACCTGCTTGGAGCTGGCGGGGAGTGAACCACCGCTGCACCTGAGTCTGGAAGGCAGCCATGAGCTCAGGTGCAGTATGACTCCTCTCGCCCAGGGAGAGGAGTTGCAGCACAGCCTGACATCGCCTGTGCTGCACTGAAGCGTAGCTGCGGGGACGCTTCAGGGGTGGCTCATCCATAGTGGAGGAGGAGGAGGAGGAGGAAGTGGACATGTGGGGTTTGCCCTGTACCCCACGGGGAGGCACCTGTAGCCTGAGGGGAGCGCCCCGGCTTGCACCCTCCCCAGCACTAATGAGGGTGACCCAGTGCGCAGTGTAGGTTATGTACCTCCCCTGCCCATGCCTGCTGGTCCACGTGTCAGTGGTGCAGTGCACCCTGCCGCCAACAGCATGATCCAGCGACAGGGACACATTCTCAACCACATGCTGGTGGATGGCAGGGACGGCCTTCCTGGCAAAATAATGGCGGCTGGGGATCCGCCAGTTAGGGGCAGCGCAAGCCATCAGCTGTCGGAAGGGGGCTGCTTCGACTAGCTGATAGGGCAGCAGCTGCACTGCCAGAAGCTTTGCCAGGCAGCCATTAAGCCTCTGCACTTGGGGGTGGCTGGGGGAGAGAGGCGTCTTGCGGCTGAGGAACTGGGGGAGGGAAACCTGGCGGGACAGGGGCCGCATTGAGGAGGAGGAGGCTGCAGAAGAGGCTGAGCTACACAGTGGCTGCCTCCGACTGTGAGCCCCAGAATCCTCTTCACCTGCTGCAGGGTCTGGGGAGCTAGCACCTCTTCCCTGAGGAATGGGAGGAGGTGGACAGGAAGCACCACTGCCACCCGGTGCCCTGCCACTTTGGTGCTGCTCCCACGTCATCCTGTGATGACGTTTCATATGGGAACTTAAAGCTGATGTTCCCATATGTGACCCTGCCTGCCCCCTTCGAACCTTCTGCCGGCAGAGCTGGCACACTGCTATTGCCTGGTCCTCTGCCTGGCACGTGAAAAAAGCCCACACTGCTGAAGTGCGGGCCACTGCCTTGCCTGCTGTGGAGGGTTGAGGATGGTCCCCACCCGTACGCACATAGGCTTTGGACCTAGGCGCAGTGCTGCCCTGTTGCCTGCCCCCCCTAGCAGTGGTCGGTGGAGCCGGCTCTTCATCCTCATCAACAACAAACAGTTCCCCCCCTGAACTGCTGCTGTTATCCTCTGGAGCCGGCTCCCAGGGTCTGTCCCTGTCATCGTCCTCCCCCAGACCAGACCCTGCCTCATACATGGCATCAATACCCACATCCAGCATGCTGGTGTCTGACCCCACACCAGCAACTTGCTGCCCTGCCATAAGGGGACCCTGCCCAATATCCCCTATTGATGTGGGCTGTGACATGACCACCTCCTCCTCTTCATCAGACATGAATGCCCCCCCCATTCCTGCCTGATCATCAAAAAGATCCAGGGTGTCTGGGCCCAAGTCCACCTCAGGATCAAATAAGAGGGATGGGGTGTCATCCCACACTGAGCTAGCAGGTGATGCCACCTCCTGCCGCTCACTAGTGCCTGCTGCAGATGAGGTAGCCTGGGTCAGCCAGTCTACCACTGCCTCTGCCTGCTGCGACCGTATGGGTCGCGAAGCAGTGGCAAAAAAATCGGGCACAGTCCTACGTGGACCAGTTGCCCCGCTGCTGCGACCCACAGCCACCTGCTGCTGTGGCATTTGCTGCTGCTGTTGTTGCGGCTGCTGTTGTTGCAGCTGCTGCTGCTGTTGTTGTTGCAGCTGCTGCTGTTGTTGTTGCAGCTGCTGCTGTTGTTGTTGCAGCTGCTGCTGTGATGGCAGCTGCTTTGATGGCAGCTTGTGCTGCGACTGATTTACAGTGCCCAGACTGGGCATGGCACATGGCTGTTGTGGGGTTGGATGCCCACGGCCAGCACCACGGCCTCTTCCTCGGCCACCCCTCCCTATCCCACCCTTCTTCCCACCACCACCACCACCCCTCCCTAACCCACCCTTCTTCCCACCACCACCACCACCACCCATCCCCCCTCTCCCACGGCCCGTCATATTGGGCAACTAAACTTAAAAAAAAAAAATATATATAAGGGGGGGTTTGGATATTTCGGGGAAGGAAAGGAGAAAAAAATAAAACCCTCAACTAAATCCCCTCAGCAGAAGTGTGCACCCACAAGGAGTACACACACCAGCACAGACAAAGACAAAGACAGTTAGCCCTAAAAAGGGCTATTGGGTGGTGAGCAGGCAAGCAGAAGAGGGAAAACAGTAAACTGAAATCCACAACCTCCACTTGCACTGACTCAGAAAAAAAAAAAGCTCTCTACACAAACTCCACTAGCTAAATCACACACAAATCTCTCACTATCCTGCTCTCTCTACCTCTACCAGAAACGCCACGAGTAATGGCCGCCTCTGCAGCTCCTTATATAGCCAGTGGGTTGGCTCAGGGATGGCTCACATCTTATTGGCTGCTGTGGGTGATGTTTAGTTTGTCGCGCGTCTTTTTGTTTTGACGCGCATTAGCGGCGTCGCAGCTCGTCGCGCGACGAAAATTTCGACGCGCGGCGAAACGAGTCGCGAGGCGAATTTTTGCCGCAATTTCGCGAAAAATTCGCCCGCGGCGAAACGCAGAAATTCGCCGCGAATTTAACCATGGCGAATTTATTCGCCCATCCCTAATAAGCATTTGTCTGTAGCACAGTCCCAGCTGATGATGCAGAAAACCAGAAGTAGGAGTTATGCTTAGAGCCTTCTTCAGGACTCCAATAGCTTCCTCAAACATCTTTGCTCGTCTGTAAAATTTGGCAACATAGCGAAGCAAATATGGAAGTTCTGGTGTTAATTCTAGGGCATCCTTAATATACTTCATTGCCTCTTGTTGTCTCTTTAACTGCTGTAGTTTCAAAGCCAAAAGTGCCTTAATTACAGAGTCCTTTGGATTCAGCTTAACTGCCCGTTGCAATAGTTGGAATGACAAACTTTTGAAATCGGAACCGTCTCTACCTCGGAATTCCTCCAACCGACAAACTACAGTTGCCAGTCCACTATTCCATTCAGGATCATCTGGATTCGCTTTAAGAGCCTCTTCAAAACAGCCTTTTGCTTTCTCATAGTATTGACCACAAAATTTCAGCAGAGCCCATCCTTGTTCTCCATTGGTCTCAGATTGCACAAGATCTTCAAGCCCATTTGATTGTGTATAAATGGCATTTATCTTCTCAATATAGAGCTTGGACCTTTCAGTGTCATTAAGATAGTAATAGACCCACGCATAGTTGGAGAAGGTCAGCAGATATTTTATGTCGGTCTCCAATACTTTTGATTCCTGAAGAATAGCCTCTGCTTTTTGGAGATTAACAATAGCCTCTTTATAATCATTATTCAAGTGGTTTACATAGGCCAGCAGGTTATATACCCTCCCTTTAAGATTCTTGGTTAAATATTCCAGTTTAATATTAAGTCTTTCTTCCAGTTCTTTAATATCAGCATCCTTTTCCTGTAGCCCCCATGTAAAGTGGCACTTCAGCTCTTCCAATTGAGATTTCAGTGTAGCCTGTGACTCACTGTAAATACAATATAAAGCACACAGTAAGTATTTGAGATACTCATTAAACATAAATGGTTCAAGGGGCAAGAAAACACGAATAAAGGGCATCTCTGTGTTTAGAAGCACTGCATTCAGGAGGGGTCTGGGCAGGGGATGGGCCCAATGACATTGGGAGGCGGGTGATGTCTCAGGGGTGGGTCGCTGCCTTCATGGGGTGGGTTGCTGCATGGTGATCTGTGATTGGTTGCTGTGCCATTTAATTAAAAGTCCTGCTGGATTTCCAAATTAGGAATTCCAAAATATGTGCTCTCCGGGTGACAGTGGCAACCCTAGGTGTTGTCTTAAAGTAATAGTAACATCAAAAAATAAAATTAACAGCTTAAGTAAAGGAGTAGGTTGCACATTATGTTTTGGCCTTCTGTACCAGCCCAAGGTAACCACAGCCCTTTAGCAGTAAAGATCTGTGCCTCCAAAGATGCCCCAGTAGCTCCCCATCTTCTTTTCTGCTGATTCACTGCACATGCTGTGTTCTGCTGTCACTTACTGAGCTTAGGGACCTACTCACAATATACAGTACTCATAGAATATAAATGTCACAATGTAAGACTGATTAGTAATTAATATGGATATTTACTAGAGGTCAGCACAGAAAACAGTGCAACCAGCATCCAAATTTAATAATCAGCCCTTTAGCATCAGCTTAAATTATAGACAACCCTCATTTTCTGCTTGATAATTTGCAACGACCCCTAAGCTTAGCTTCTCAACAGCTGCTCAGAGCCCACTGACACTTTTCAAGATGGTGACTCCCTGTGATGAGTTTGAAGTCCTGGATCATTGCTGCTATTGACAAGCTGAAACTTTTGGCTAGTGTAATAAGTTCATTAAATAAAATATTGCATTTTTAGCCAAGTTTATTTTTAGGGTTTAGTTCTCCTTTAAAGTAATGAAAATATAATACAGTGTTGCCCTGCACTGGTAAAACTGCTGAATTTGCTGTAGAACCACTACTATTGTTTATATAAATAAGCTGCTGTGTAGCAATGGGGGCAGCCATTCAAAGGAGAAAAGGCTGAGGGTACACAGCAGATAATCTCTGTAGAACATAATGTTGTTATCTGTTAACACCATAAGAACACCAACAACAACTGTATGTGTTCACCATCATATTACTATTTCTTTTTTATCAGTAGCTGCTGTTGTCTTTTAAAATAAAGTGGACAAACTTGGGAAGCATAATACATACAAATCGGCTCATTGTGTGTCAGTGGATACGAATAGAGATGTCGCGAACTGTTCGCCGGCGAACTTGTTCGCGCGAACATCGGGTGTTCGCGCTCGCCGGAAGTTCGCGAACGTCGCGCGACGTTCGCCATTTTGGGTTCGCCATTGTTGGCGCTTTTTTTTGCCCTCTCACCCCAGACCAGCAGGTACATGGCAGCCAATCAGGAAGCTCTCCCCTGGACCACTCCCCTTCCCTATAAAAACCGAAGCCCTGCAGCGTTTTTTCACTCTGCCTGTGTGTGCTGAAGAGATAGTGTAGGGAGAGAGCTGCTGCCTGTTAATGATTTCAGGGACAGTTGAAAGTTTGCTGGCTAGTAATCGTTTTGATACTGCTCTGTTATTGGAGGGACAGAAGTCTGCAGGGGTTTGAGGGACATTTAAGCTTAGGTAGCTTTGCTGGCTAGTAATCTACCTTCTACTGCAGTGCTCTGTATGTAGCTGCAGTGGGCAGCTGTCCTGCTTCTGATCTCATCTGCTGACTGCTGCAATAACAGTAGTCCTTGTAAGGACTGCTTTTATTTATTTTTTTGTTGTTTTACTACTACTACTACTACTACTACTATAAGAGCCCAGTGCTATTAGTCTAGCAGTGTTGGGGAGTGGGACTGGTGTGCTAATCTGCTGCTCCTAGTAGTTCAGCAGCACCAACTTTAATTTTTTTTTTTAATATTCATTTTTTTTTATTTTACTTTTTTTATTTTACTACCGCTGTAGTAGTGTATAAGTTGACCTTTTAGGCATTATTTGCCCTGTAGGCATTATTTGCACACTGTTTTCTTCAACCCGCCATCGAGCTGTGTGACCTTGTTCACATTCTGTCTAAATATCCATAATATTACCGTCTCCAGAAAAAACACCGGAGTCACTTTTTTCAAGCAGCCATAATATATTTTACGTAATCCGTATCCACCGCTGTAGTAGTGTATACGTTGGCCTTGTAGGCATTATTTGCACACTGTTTTCTTCAACCCGCCATCGAGCTGTGTGACCTTGTTCCCATTCTGTCTAAATATCCATAATATTACCGTCTCCAGAAAAAACACCGGAGTCACTTTTTTCAAGCAGCATTCATATATTTTACGTAATCCGTATCCACCGCTGTAGTAGTGTATACGTTGGCCTTGTAGGCATTATTTGCACACTGTTTTCTTCAACCCGCCATCGAGCTGTGTGACCTTGTTCCCATTCTGTCTAAATATCCATAATATTACCGTCTCCAGAAAAAACACCGGAGTCACTTTTTTCAAGCAGCATTCATATATTTTACGTAATCCGTATCCACCGCTGTAGTAGTGTATACGTTGGCCTTGTAGGCATTATTTGCACAGTGTTTTCTTCAACCCGCCATCGAGCTGTGTGAGCTTGTTCACATTTTGTCTAAATATTGATAATATTATCGTCTCTAGAAAAACCACTTGAGTTACTTTTTTTCAAGCAGCATTCATATATTTTACGTAATCCGTATCCACCGCTGTAGTAGTGTATACGTTGACCTTGTAGGCATTATTTGCACACTGTTTTCTTCAACCCGCCATCGAGCTGTGTGAGCTTGTTCACATTTTGTCTAAATATTGATAATATTATCGTCTCTAGAAAAACCACTTGAGTTACTTTTTTTCAAGCAGCATTCATATATTTTACGTAATCCGTATCCACCGCTGTAGTAGTGTATACGTTGACCTTGTAGGCATTATTTGCACACTGTTTTCTTCAACCCGCCATCGAGCTGTGTGAGCTTGTTCACATTTTGTCTAAATATTGATAATATTATCGTCTCTAGAAAAACCACTTGAGTTACTTTTTTTCAAGCAGCATTCATATATTTTACGTAATCCGTATCCACCGCTGTAGTAGTGTATACGTTGACCTTGTAGGCATTATTTGCACAGTGTTTTCTTCAACCCGCCATCGAGCTGTGTGAGCTTGTTCACATTTTGTCTAAATATTGATAATATTATCGTCTCTAGAAAAACCACTTGAGTTACTTTTTTTCAAGCAGCATTCATATATTTTACGTAATCCGTATCCACCGCTGTAGTAGTGTATACGTTGACCTTGTAGGCATTATTTGCACACTGTTTTCTTCAACCCGCCATCGAGCTGTGTGAGCTTGTTCACATTTTGTCTAAATATTGATAATATTATCGTCTCTAGAAAAACCACTTGAGTTACTTTTTTCAAGCAGCATTCATATATTTTACGTAATCCGTATCCACCGCTGTAGTAGTGTATACGTTGACCTTGTAGGCATTATTTGCACACTGTTTTCTTCAACCCGCCATCGAGCTGTGTGAGCTTGTTCACATTTTGTCTAAATATTGATAATATTATCGTCTCTAGAAAAACCACTTGAGTTACTTTTTTTCAAGCAGCATTCATATATTTTACGTAATCCGTATCCACCGCTGTAGTAGTGTATACGTTGACCTTGTAGGCATTATTTGCACACTGTTTTCTTCAACCCGCCATCGAGCTGTGTGAGCTTGTTCACATTTTGTCTAAATATTGATAATATTATCGTCTCTAGAAAAACCACTTGAGTTACTTTTTTTCAAGCAGCATTCATATATTTTACGTAATCCGTATCCACCGCTGTAGTAGTGTATACGTTGACCTTGTAGGCATTATTTGCACACTGTTTTCTTCAACCCACCATCGAGCTGTGTGACCTTGTTCACATTTTGTCTAAATATTGATAATATTATCGTCTCTAGAAAAACCACTTGAGTTACTTTTTTTCAAGCAGCATTCATATATTTTACGTAATCCGTATCCACCGCTGTAGTAGTGTATACGTTGACTTTGTAGGCATTATTTGCACAGTGTTTTCTTCAACCCGCCATCTAGCTGTGTGTATTATCGTTTCCAGAAAAACCAACTGAGTTTTTGTTGTTGTTGTTGTTTTTTTAAAAATAATGCCAGGCAAAGGCAGGCCGCCACGCAGAGGCCGTGCTAGGGGCCGTGCTGCTATGCAATCCTGTGGCCCTAGCAAATTTCCCAGTTTTAAAAAGCCAATGACCCTGAACTCCCAAAATGCTGAAGAGGTAGTTGACTGGCTTACACAGCACACCCCATCCTCTACCGTTTCTAACTTTACCACAACATCCTCCTCATCCTCCACTGCTATGGCCACCCCACGTAACACTTCCTCCACCACCGGTGCCCCTTCTTCACTGGGGTCAGAGGAGTTATTTTCCAATGAGTTTCTTGAACTGAGTAATGCGCAACCATTATTGCCAGAAGAAGATGAAGGAGATGAGGACCTTACACCAGATTTAATTCTGGCAGAGAACACGATAGAGATGGACATAATGAGTGATGAGGAGGAGGTCCCCGCTGCTGCTTCCTTCTGTGATGTGTCAGAAGAAATTGATGCATCTGAGGAGAATGATGATGAGGAGATTGATGTTTTGTGGGTGCCTAGTAGAAGAGAGCAAGAGGAGGGTAGTTCAGATGGAGAGACGGAGAGTCAGAGAGGCAGTAGGAGAATAAGACTTAGAAGAAGCAGGGAGGACAGCCCGCAGGGATCAGCAGGGCAACAACATGTATCGGCACCTGTGTTCAGCCGGCCAACGCACCCGCCATTGCCGCCAATACCGCCAACTCCGCCAACTTCTACTGTTACCGCCAGATCGCACACTTCCAAAAAGTCAGCAGTGTGGGATTTTTTTAATGTGTGTGCCTCTGACAAAAGCATTGTAATTTGCAATGAGTGCAGTCAGAAACTGAGCCTTGGTAAGCCCAACAGCCACATAGGTACAACTTCTATGCGAAGGCACATGAGCGGCAAGCACAAAGCACTTTGGGAGCAACACCTCAAAGGCAACAGGCAAACTAAAAGCCACACTCCTTCTGGTCCAGCATCTTACTGCTCTACCTCTGCTCTCCTTGACCCGTCTGAACCACCCTCCACTCCGCCTTCCACCTTGACCACCTGTTCCCATTCCCAGTCATCTGCCACCAGCCAAGTTTCTGTGAAGGCCATGTTTGAGCGTAAGAAGCCAATGTCTGACTGTCACCCCCTTGCCCGGCGTCTGACAGCTGGCTTGTCTGCACTCTTAGCCCGCCAGCTTTTACCATACCAGCTGGTGGACTCTGAGGCCTTCCGCAAATTTGTAGCAATTGGGACACCGCAGTGGAAGGTACCCAGCCGCAATTTTTTTTCTAAAAAGGGAATACCACACCTGTACCACCATGTGCAGAGCCAAGTTACCGCATCTCTGTCACTTAGTGTTGGGCCAAAGGTCCATATGACTACTGACGCATGGTCCTCCAAGCATGGTCAGGGCAGGTATGTCACCTACACTGCCCACTGGGTGAACTTGGTAATGGCTGGGAAGCAGGGAATGGGTAGCTCAACAACAACAGTGGAGTTGGTGTCACCGCCACGGATTGCACGCGGTTCTGCCACCACCTCTACTCCTCCATCGCTCTCTACCTCGTCTTCTTCTTCTTCTTACTCTGCTGCTGGGTCCTCCTTCTCCTCCTCCACACCTGTGCACCCCCAGCTCCCCCTAGGCTATTCGACGTGCCAGGTACGCCGTTGTCACGCTGTCTTGGGGATGACGTGCCTGGAAAGCAAAAACCATACCGGATCTGTACTCCTGTCATCTCTGCAGTCACAGGCCGATCGGTGGCTGACCCCACACCAACTGCAGATCGGAAAAGTGGTGTGTGACAATGGAAGCAATCTGTTGGCAGCGTTGAGACTAGGCAATTTAACACATGTGCCCTGCATGGCACATGTGTTAAATTTAATAGTCCAACGTTTTGTCTCCAAGTACCCAGGATTCCAGGACGTTCTCACCCAGTCCAGAAAGGTGTCGGCCCATTTCAGACGTTCCTACACAGCCATGGCACGCCTTGCTGACATTCAGCAGCGCTACAACATGCCAGTCAGGCGTTTGATTTCTGACAGCCAGACTCGCTGGAATTCAACGCTCCTTATGTTGGAACGTCTGCTGCAACAACAAAGGGCCGTCAACGAGTACCTTTTTGAACTGGGTGGTAGGACTGGATCTGCACAGCTGGGGATTTTTTTCCCCCGTTACTGGGTGCTTATGCGCGATGCCTGCAGGCTCATGCGACCTTTTGAAGAGGTGACAAATATGGTCAGTCGCACCGAAGGCACCATCAGCGACCTAATACCCTTCGCTTTCTTCCTGGAGCGTGCCGTGCGACGAGTGACAGATGAGGCTGTAGACCAGCGTGACGAGGAGCTGGAAGCGCACGATTTCTGGTCGGAATCACCAGAACGAACCCAGGCACCTGCTGCAACGCAGGGAGAGGTGCCAGAAGTGGAGTCAGAGGAGGAAGGTGGCTTTGTGGAGGAGGAGGAGGAGGACCAACAGGAGCAGGCTTCCCAGGGGGCTAGTGGTGACCTTTTGGGGACCCCTGGTCTTGTACGTGGCTGGGGGGAGGAGACCGTGGATGATGCAGTCCTTGATAATGAGGAAGCGGAGATGGATAGCTCTGCATCCAACCTTGTGAGAATGGGGTCTTTCATGCTGTCATGCCTGTTGAAGGACCCCCGTATCAAGAGGCTTAAGGAGAAGGACCTGTACTGGGTCGCAACGCTACTAGACCCTCGGTACAAGCATAAAGTGTCAGAAATGTTACCAACATACCACAAGTCCGAAAAGATGCGGCATTTACAAACCAGCCTGCAAAACATGTTGTACAATGCTTTTAAGGGTGATGTCACTTCAGGAACTCATCAACATTCCAGGGGCAGAGGTGCCAGTAATCCTGCCACGAGCACACCTGCAAGGACAAAGCCCTTTGGCCAGTCTGTAACGTCAGACATGCAAATGTTTTTCTGTCCAAGGCAGCGCCACAACCCTTCTGGATCCACCCTCAAAGAACGCCTCGACCGGCAGGTAGCGGACTACCTGGCATTAACTGCAGATATCGACACTCTGAGGAGCGATGAACCCCTGGACTACTGGGTGCGCAGGCTTGATCTGTGGCCAGAGCTGTCACAATTTGCCATGAACCTCTTGTCTTGCCCAGCCTCAAGTGTGCTCTCAGAAAGGACCTTCAGTGCAGCAGGAGGGATTGTAACTGAGAAGAGAACTCGCCTAGGTCACAAAAGTGTCGATTACCTGACCTTTATTAAAATGAATGAGGGGTGGATCTCGGAGGGTTACTGCACGCCGGAAGACTTGTTCTGACTTCTATGCAGCTGTCCTTCTCTTCAAGCCTCATGACTCCACACACAGCTGTCCTTTAGCGTCCTCCTCCTCCCTCCGCCACCGTTACAAACTAGGGTGCAAACCCTACTGGTTTAATTTTTTCTGGCCTCTGTGCTTCAGTGGCTGCAACCAAAAAAACTGGGCAAACAATGTCTACAAGGTCAACGTATGGCAAAAAATGACTATTTTCAGCATTTATATGGCATATTTTTTCTGGCAACTGTGCTTCAGTGGCTGCGTCCAAAAAAATGCATATTTTCTGCATTTATATGGCATAATTTTTCTGGCAACTGTGCTTCAGTGGCTGCGACCAAAAAAATGCATATTTTCTGCATTTATATGGCATAATTTTTCTGGCCTCTGTGCTTCAGTGGCTGCAACCAAAAAAATTTATATTTTCAGCATTTATATGGCATAATTTTTCTGGCCTCTGTGCTTCAGTGGCTGCAACCAAAAAAATTTATATTTTCAGCATTTATATGGCATCATTTTTCTGGCAACTGTGCTTCAGTGGCTGCGACCAAAAAAATTACTATTTTCAGCATTTATATGGCATATTTTTTCTGGCCTCTGTGCTTCAGTGGCTGCGGCCAAAAAAACTGGGCAAACAATGCCTACAAGGTCAACGTATGGCAGTTGTTTAAAGAGAACAGTAGATTACTAGCCAGCAAAGCTACCTAAGCTAAAATGTCCCTCAAATCCCTGCAGACTTCTGTCCCTCCAATACAGAGCAGTATCAAGCAGATTACTAGCCAGCAAGCTTACTATCATCTGTCCCTGAAATCACTAACAGCTCTCCCCCTACACTATCTCTTCCAAGCACACACAGGCAGATTTTTCAGATACATTTTTGCCCTTGATCCCCCTCTGGCATGCCACTGTCCAGGTCGTTGCACCCTTTAAACAACTTTAAAATCATTTTTCTGGCCAGAAATGTCTTTTCTAGATGTTAAAGTTCGCCTTCCCATTGAAGTCTATGGGGTTCGCGAACCGTTCGCGAACCGCTCGCATTTTTGCGCAAGTTCGCGAATATGTTCGCGAACTTTTTTTCCGACGTTCGCTACATCCCTAGATACGAATACAAAACTGAGGATGAGATTTACAACATACATGTGCCCCATACAGCTCCTGTGCTCTGATCCTTCCACTGGTTGTATGCTTCACAGAGCACTTGACACAAGTAACTCCCTCGCAAGGGTTCACTGTGTTTACTTTGGTAAAAGCCTGTTGTTATCTGCAGTTATGTGTGTATGTACATCTAAAGCTGGCCAGAGACGCAAAGATCCGACCGTACGAATTTTGAATGAACGATTGGACTTTCCCATCTCCCGACCTGCCACTAACCATTCAGATCAGAGTCTTACCATTCCGACCAAATAAAGTAGTAAAAGAACAAATCAGCCGATGTTCTGCCCCTGACAGCAATCGTACGATAGACAAAGCTAGTGACAGTCTCCCACTGAAAATCGTATTATTGGCAATACAGGTATAGGATCCCTTATCTGGAAACCCGATATCCAGAAAGCTCCGAATTACGGAATGGCTGTCTCCCATAGACTCCATTTTATCCAAATAATCCAAATTTTTAAAAATTATTTCCTTTTTCTCTGTAATAATAAAACAGTAGCTTGTACTTGATCCCAACTAAGATATAATTAATCCTTATTGGAAGCAAAACCAGCCTATTGGGTTCATTTAATGTTTAAATTAATTTCTAGTAGACTTAAGGCATGAAGACCCAAATTACGGAAAGATCCGTTATCCGGAAAACCCCAGGTCCCGAGCATTCTGGATAACAGGTCCCATACCTGTACACACAGAGAGATTATCGGCAGCCGACAGAACTTTTCTAACCTGTCCGATCAACCAAACGACCGATCTCCTCCGGACGAAAAATGTCGGGACTCTTCACACACGTTCCGAAAATCGTACGAATCCTTGATTCGTACGATGAGATCTTTGCGTCTATGGCCAGCTTAAGCCTATTATTGGCTCTTACTGAAACTACATATCATATTGAATATTGGCGCCGTTTCCTACTGAACGCTTACCAAGCAATACATATTGCTGAGCAGATACACTGATCATTACATGCACAATTATTAACTTAAAAAAATAACATCAATTGGATATAAATCCATAAATAAAATATCGAACCATGAAAGCAACTGTAATTAGAAACGACTTTCCAATATACATTGATTACAATTTCTCAGTCACCGTGAAGTTGCTTGTACATGTCATTTCTATTAAAAACAGCATCGGTCTGTCTATTGCTATTCGCTGCACTGCAGAATCAATTCCCCAGAATGCCTTGCACATATCTTTGAGTCATATTCTTTTCAAGCCCTGTTAGTCCAAACCCACATTACAACAAAGAGCCTGGAAATACTGTCGATGGTAAAACACTTGAATCGTGTACTCGTTTGAATTCATTCTTGAGTTGAATGTGTCTATTGTATGCAATAGCGTAGAACTAACTAAGAGAGGGATATTTATCTCTCATCAGTCATTGTTGAACTACAACGAAGGACTGTAGGGTCAAAATGTATCATCTAAGAATCATTTGGCTTTTGCAACAGCCTCAGCTCATGGGACAAAATGTTCCCTACGATAAATCGAATGAGTTTGATTTACAGATATTCTGCTTGCTGTGTCCCATTGGAAAGAATAAAGTCACATTAAATGCTTGGGACCTGGGATTTACCTGATAAGGGGGTTTTCCATTATTTGGATATCCATTTAATTCTGCTAAAATATTTAAACATGAAATAAGAACATTTTGCCACCAATGTGGATTTGTGCAGCTTAGTTCCCATCAAGTACAAGGTACTGTTGTATTATGTGCTTAAAGGGACAGCATAAAAATGAACACTAAATAGGGCAAAGAGGGAAACTGAAGCTACTTTGGTCCCTGCAAGGTAGATAATTAGATTCCCAGTGCTCAGATAATTTGACTTCAGTTTGAAAATAATCCCTGGGAAATCCTAAATAACTGTAATTCATATCACTCAGAAAGCTTCACCTAAAAAGAGTTAAAACTGCGTAACTATGACTATATTTACCTCATTGTTTGTCTTGTGTTGCTTGTTAAGAAACCAGTTTGCTTGTGCTTCTGAGTCTCTTGCAATGAATAGTGACTGACTGCTGCTGATGCTGCTGTTGTTTATAGAGAGGAGATTCTAGCATAGTGGCTCAGGGAGGGAACAAGGCAGAATCGAAACTAACAGACACCAGCAGCTGCAATTCAAGTAAAAGGAAACCAAAGGAAAAGCTGAGAATACAGGGACATAGATTCGTTCTTATATAGCTGAGCCTATACAGGTATGGGATCTGTAAACCTGAAACCCCTTATGCAGAAAGCTCTAAATTACAGAAAGGTCATCTCTAGTGATTGGCGAATTTGGGGCATTTCGCTTCGCTGAAAAATTTCCAGCGAAATTCGTGAGAAACGGCGACAATGCGTCGGCGTCCAAAAAAACGGACGCCGGCGAAATTTCACAGTGGTTTCGCGAATTTATTCGCCCATCACTTGTCATCTCTCCATTTTATCCAAATAATGCAATTTTTTTTAATGATTTCCTTTTTCTCTACATTCTAAGCATTTTGGATAACAGGTCCCAACAGTTGCTTCAAATGATTGGCGGCATAAGGGCAAATCTGAGGATCTAATTTCTAATTGCATTAAAGGAAAAGGAAACCCTTTTGGCGCAAAACCCCTCCCCCCGTAGACCCTCCTCCCTCGTCCTCCCCGGCCTACCCCCCCCCAGGGCAAATGCCCCTAACAAGTCACCCCTCCATGCAGGTCCTCTCTTGCCGAGTTCACGGGCGCCATCTTCTTCTGATCGCTCTTCTTCCTGTATTTGGTGGCGCATGCGCAGTAGGAGGCATTTTCCGGTTGGATCTACTGCGCATGCGCCCCAATTTCACAAAGTTTCCGATTAGTTTTTTTCGGAAACTTCATGACCTTTGGCGCATGCGCAGTAGATCCAACCGGAAAATGCCTCCTACTGCGCATGCGCCACCAAATACAGGAAGAAGAGCGATCAGAAGAAGATGGCGCCCGTGAACTCGGCAAGAGAGGACATGCATGGAGGGATGACTAACAAGTTAGGGGCATTTGCCCGTGGGGGATGTAGCCCGGGGGGGAGGAGGGAGTGGGGCCTACGGGGGGGAGGGGTTTTGCTCCGAAAGGGTTTCCTTCTCCTTTAAAGAGACAGATATCATTATCATCAATCACAGATTGGGAGACCTGTGTGAGTTAACACAGGCTAGAAATCATCACTATCTCTATGACTGGAGACTGGCACTAGTGTGGACACAGAAGGGTTAAATAATCTCCAACACTGGCAAACAGTGGAGGATGTCAGCACTGCCTTTGGCACAAAGCTTTGGCATTTAACCAATGCAACAAGTTTGTATATTCAAATTAAGGAGTCTCTTGAAAATCAGCAAAGCTTCTACTGCAAAAAATAAGTAGGAAATGAATGCGCCACCCACCAACCTCATGCCTCCCAACATTTGAAAAATTTAAAAAAATGTTGACCATGACCATTTGTGGTCACACTCCCTAAATGTCGCCCTCATTTGACCAAATGTGGCAGGTTATGGAAAGTTTGGACACATTTCTGGGGGTTTTAGGGCAATCTTTCATGTGTTATTACAGTTTTGCTAATCAAGGTGAATTGACCTTTAAGTTGCAAGTCTCATTTCTCCCAAGAGACCTGCTCATCTAAAATAGTTACAACTGTATTCTAGGCTATTTGCCAAAAGGCTCTTATCTAATTTAGTTTCAGAGACTTATGTATCTTTTTTTGACTGTTCAGTGCAGGAGACCAAAGAGAAATCCAGGACTGTAGGCTGAGCTGTCAAAATTTTGTATTAGATACACTGCGCACTGTTGCAAACTATAAAATTCACAATCGATATCATGCATCGATGTCACTGCACTTGCGCACATGGGATTTCTACCTGCAAATGATCAGAAATCGTGGAAAATTGGCAGAAATTGTGGGGAATGCTTAAGAGTGACGGGGGGGGGGGTTTACTAAGTCTAAGGTTGCAAGTTGTTAGTGTATGAAATATGATGAGTTTCCATGTTATCATATGCAGGGCCACAATCCACACGAGCTGAACCCAAAATGTAACAGACGGGGGGATAGAAGGCCCGGGAAGACCGGAAGAGGCTGGAGGGATAGGGCCATGACCGGATGAGAAAGAGAAACCCGGAAGTGCAGAGCAAGGGATTGTGGGGGCTGTCGTTTTTTGGAGGTGGCGGGAAAACAGAGAAGGCAGCCGGCGAAGCAGAGGTGACAGTACCCAGAGGTGTCCCGGCATTCGCAACCCCCACTGCCCAAGGATGGCCAGGAACAGGTATGGGGGAAAAGGCTGGGGGGACCCTCTTGGAAGGTCTGAAAAGTTTCCTAGCCAGTTGGGAGGACAAGCGAGGGGAGCAAGAAGGGATAGGAAGAGTCTGGGAAGGGAACCGAGGTGAGGCCAGGTCTGCTACGGTATTACGCAAAGGAGGGACAGTAGGGCAACCAGTGGCCTGCGGAGCCACGGCCACAGCAGAGGTCCCGGGAACAAGCACGGGGGAGGCAAATGGTGGGTCCGAGACGGCCAGGGAGAAGGAAAAGGAGGCCATCATGTGAGGAGTGGCGGAGTCTGCAAGGCAGAACGCTTATGTGTCTTTCGCAGGCCCATTGGGGGTGCATTTAAAGAATGAAAGTAGAGAGAGAATATGTAAAGGGGAGTTTGTGGAAATATTTTCCCTGCTCCCCTTAGAGGAGGTAGTGGAGGTAAAAGAGGACCAGAAAAAGGAAGGGAAGAAAAAGGAGAAAAGGGCCAAAAGATACAGGAAAATTCCTAAAACTTTTGGTAATTGGCTCAGAGCCTTTTGCATACTAGCAGTGGTCATCGGAGAAAAGCAGCCAGAAAAGTGTTCAGCTCTATTCTGCTATCTAGACTGGATATGGGAGGCTTTCCGCATATATTTGGGTTTGGCATGGTGGCGCTACGATGAGCAATTCAGGCAGCGTTTAGCGGCAAACCCAGGGATGAGATGGGACCAACTAGATATGACACTGTGGATGAAGCTGATGTTAGAACAGAAGGTTTTCGCCTTTCCACGGCCCGCCGGCGGGGACCAGTCAGGATCATCATCAGCGGGCCACAAACTGGGTTTCTGCTGGCTGTATAACGAGGGGCAGTGCAAATGGGGCAGCTTGTGCAAATTTAAGCATGAATGCTCCGGATGCGGTGCCAACCACCCCTACAACAGATGTTTTAAGAAAGAAAAAGGGGGTCAAAGGGAACAGATGCTGCAAAAGGGGAGGATGCCAGTGCTGCTAAGCGCGATGCTTCCATGGTTAGGGTCGTACGGTAGGCGGAAAGACGCAGAATTTTTAAAGGAAGGTTTCCTGAAGGGGTTTAGGATCCCCTTCAAGCCACGGGAGGGAGGGGAGGTACACGCCAGTTTGAAATCAGTAAAACATAATCTCGTGGTAGTCTGTCAAAAGCTGGCCACGGAGGTGGAACTCGGGCGGATGGCGGGCCCTTTTTTGGAACCACCTTTACTCAGCTTGAAAATTTGGGGTCGTCCCCAAGAAGGAACCGGGAAAATTCCAGCTGATACATAACCTATCGTTTCCAAAAGGCGGATCAGTGACAATGACATGCTCGTTTATGATGGAAATGCTGAGCAGAAGTGGCGGGGGATTTCGGGGTCCCGCTGGCCCTGGACAAGACGGTTGGCCCAACAACTCGGCTGAGTTTTTGGGGCTTGGAAATAGATTCGGAGGCAGGATTGACGCGGCTAGCAGAGGACAAATTAATGGATTTGTCTCAGGTGGTTGACCAGCTATGGGGGTGGCAGAAAGCTACGTTGAAGGAGTTACAATCACTTTTGGGTAAACTCAACTTTGCCTGTCGGGTGATTTCAATGGGGAGAATATTTTGCCGTCGGCTCGGGTTGGCCATGTCAGGGGTGAAGGAACAACATCAACACATCAGGGTTCCCAAGGAGGTCAAAGGGGACTTGGAGGTATGGTCACGGTTTTTGCGAGATTTTAATGGCAAGGTATTTTTACAAAGGATGGAAGTTTCAGGCGAGGAGATACAGCTGTTCACGGATGCGTCGGGTGGAGGAGGCTTCGGAGCCTATTTAGGTGGGAGATGGAGCGCAGATCGATGGGCGGAAGACTGGGTGCAGGCAGGGACAGTGAAGAATTTGTATTTTCTGGAACTGTTTCCTATACTGGTGGCGGTCTACTTGTGGGGTTCAGTTCTGGCAAACAGACGAGTGATTTTCCGCTCTGACAATTTGGGGGTGGTGCAGGCAATCAATCGGCAGTCTGCTACCTCCCCGGAGGTGGTGAGATTATTGAGAGCCTTGGTGCTACGCTGTCTGCAGATCAATTTGGGTTTCAGGGCAGAACATGTCTAAGGAAATTGAATGTCATTGCTGACGCACTGTCCCGCTTCCCGTGGGAGCGTTTTTGGCAGGTGGCATCGGGAGCGGATCGGGACCCCCATGCTCGCTGGTCTTTGGCAACTTGGGACAAGAGACTTGGTGGGCTGGTGAGGACATCGGTGTCAGAGGCCATATGGGTGGCTTACCAAAGAGTTTGGGAGGAGTGGGACCGCCTAGCGGACTGGTCAGGTGGGACGTTTTCACCGAAGGACAGAAGGGAGGCATTGCTCTGGTGGGTTTTTTGGAAAGTGCAAATGGGTAAGTCGGTGGTGAGTTTCGAGAGGGGATTGGTGGCCCTTGCGTTTCTGTTCAAATTGCTGGGGTTGGGAGGGTTACACCAAAGTTTTCGAGGTGAGACAGGTACTGAAAAGGGTAAAAAAAAAGGGGAGGCCGGTATCGGTGGAAATTTTGGGTGGTATACAGGAAAGGGTAGAGGGAATCGGTATGTCTCCATATGAGATACGTTTGTTCCAAGCAGCCTTTACACTGGCCTTTTTCGGGGCTTTCAGAATAGGTGAACTGGTGAGCCCAAGTAGGTCTAAGCCGGGGGGGTGTTGGCCATTGGGGATATATCCGTGGAGGAGCATGGTGTACGGATTTGGCTAAGCCGGCCCAAAACGGACAAGTGGGCCAAGGGCAAACAAATTGTGCTGGGTGAGTTGTACGAGGGGGACAATTTGCCCACAGGGATGCCTTCAGGGTTACTTGAAGGTCCGCCCAGAGAGGGACGGGTCATTGCTGATGCATGAGGACGGTGTACCGTTTCCAGGTATCAGTTTCTAACAGTTTTCAGGCAGGCCCTAGTGAAGTTGGGCAAGGTTCCGGAAGAATATGGGACACACTCATTCCGCATTGGGGCGGCTACGGAGGTGGCCAGGGCCGGCCTGAGGGAGGAGACAATAAAAAAAATAGGACTTTGGGAGCCCAGGCGGTTTAGGAGCTACATACACCCTGCTTTGGTTTAAAAAGGGAAAATGGGAGTACAAGTTGTATACGGAGGGTTGGGGAGCTGTTTATGCCATGTTATATTGGTTGTTGGTCTGTTGTTTGTTTCTTTAAAAGGTCACAAGAAAGTAGTATGGCTGTTGGGGCACTCGTACATCCGCAGGGCCGCAGAGAAAGCCGCAGTTCGGAGAGGAGTAATTCAACTGGGCTTTCCGGAAGACCAAGTGAACATCAGGTGGTTTGGATTTGGTGGGTTGTTGTGGCCCTGAGTGATGGACAAGGTATTTAGCTTGTCAGCAGCAGAGGGACATCCTGATGTCTTGGTGCTTCATGCTGGGGGGAATGATATGGGGGTCATGTCTCAAAGAGACTTGGTGAGGGCAATGAAGCAAGATGTGGATAAGCTTAGGTCATTTTTTCAAGGGGTGGTGATAGTCTGGTCGGAGATGGTAGGTCGATTTGTTTGGAGGTGGGCACGGGACCGAGAGGCAATGGAGTGAAGTAGACAGAAGCTGAACAAGCTGCTCAGTGCTTTCATAAGGCACTCCGGAGAAATAGTGGTACAGTATAAGGCTTTGGAATCCCGTATGCCGGGTTACTATTATAGAGACGGGGTGCATTTGTCATTGGTGGGAGCAGACATTTTCAATGTCTTGGTCTAGCGGATGGTATTGGAAGGGCCCTGCGCATGGGGGGGGGCGCGCCAGGATGAGGCTTCATCCTGGACGCCCGTGGCGGAAGATTTGTAGGTCTGAGGCTAGGGGGTGTGGTCATTGGCCACGGTTAAGAGGGGAAGGTCAAAACAAGGGGCCAAACTTCAGGATGTGGATATGTCCAGTAGCAAGCCTTCAGCGGCTAGCGGTGGGGATCCCGCTGGACATTGGTTATAATGTTAACGTTTGAAATGTTAAATATGTGTGAATGTTAACTTGTGTGTAAGTAAAAGTGGCTTGGGGCTTTTCAATCCATTAAAGAAGTGTCCAGTTGTTTATCTAATAGTAAAGGGGAGGTGTGTTTGGGAAGAGGGTCCAAGACTTGACGATACCCAGGTCAAGTGGGAGGAAGCTAAGATCACAGCCCTTTTTTCTTCAATAAAGGCTTTTTTGATCCTGGCATGGTACTGTCTATCAATAGAAACTACCGGTGGGAGTGGCCATCGTGAGACATGCCTACTGGAATGTTTCCATTTGGTATGGTACTATAAAGCCAACACAGCAGTTAATCTTGGTATGTTCTGTGCTCCCCTTTATCTACATGAACTATATTGAGTGACATAGCAATATGTAAACGCCAGGAAGTTGCAGCACTAGAAGGTAAAGCTACTTGTATACACAGGGTGTGCTCCCAATACTAAAATGTTGTTGCATTGTGAGACATGCATCTAATTAAAGAAAGATTCTTGAATGAATTGATGCTTCTTACAATGTATATACAGTGCCTTGGTTGAGCCTCCTTTAATGAAAAGTGTGAGGGAACATGGACCTAAAGGAGCCCTACAATTAAGCTGCCTAAAGGAACTTATACCCAGGTTTATTCCATTACTGAAGCTGCGCATCAGAAGTACCTCCATTCATGCAAACAAATTCAGAGAGAAAAACTTGTATTGCATTGTGGTCATGATTTACTGAAGTAAACACCGAAAATTCACAGAAAAACCCTTTTTATGCGCTTAGTCTATTTGTCTGGACCTTTCTCAAGACTTCCTATTACCATTCTCTTCTCTACTCCCTTATCAGACATGCAAGGGCAAATTGCGGTAACCTGGTATGAATGTATGGCGTAGGGTTGTCACCTGTCTGGATTTGACCCGGAGAGCTCGGTTTTTAGAAGTGCTGCCCGGGTCAAGACAGTCTGCCTGGCTTTCCAAAAAATTAAAATCAGGCATGGAAAATAGCCAATCACTGATCACTGTGTCATAACCCCGCCCACAACATCACTGACATCTGTGACATCATGGCCCTGCCCCTGCCTTGATCTTGAGCCGTACAAAGGTGGCAACCCTAGTATGTCCCTAATATATCAACAGCCTGTAGATTTTTGCGTTGTTTAAAAATGACTGTCTTGTCGGAAATGTTTGTATACATTATTTATTACCGTAAACACAAATGAAGAATTTCACAGAAATGAAATGACAGATTTCAACAATTCTGCTTCTCGCTCAGTTTACAAATATCATCTTCATTAGGACAATTTAATAAATAAACACTGCACCAACACAGTGTATCTGATCAAACAAATGAAAACAGGTTCATACATGTACAGTATATAATCCTTTTTTTAAAACATAATTGTTATATTAATCTATATTGGAGTGCTGCTATGTCTGTGTAATATCTCTATGTGCAAATATATTACTGACTTTCTACCCTCTCTGTAGAAGTGGGAGGACAGGTCACTTTAATTATATAACAATGTACAGGACTGTTATTGGAGGCTGGACTGCCTATTTACCATAACCACCTTTATTATCCCCAGATATTAAAAAAATTAATCTAGCAATAAACACTAATACAGGTTATAAGAGCCCTAACCAGTTTCTCAGGGGTCTGTCCAAATCTCTGTGCATTCTGGCACTTTGCAAAATATTTCTGATCATGTAAGCATTACTTTCTCACTTAGAAACCCAATATCCAGGAAGTTTAAAATTATGGGAAGGCTGTCTCCCATAA